>NC_132911.1:70427845-70741964 GCF_047675955.1 Chlorocebus sabaeus
TAGGAGTGATAAGTAGAGCCATCCCTGCTTTTGCCTTTTGGTTCCAGACCCATACATTCTTCCATAAGGAACACAGTGGCATATATAGGCCTCTGATTTAACATATGCACAGCTACAGCCTGGAGGATGGCACCCACTCTCCGAATGCGGCCTCCAAGCTGGCTTTTGAGCTATGCCTTTAGAAGGCCATTCCAGTCCTCTACAAGGCTGGCTGCTTCTGGATTTGGTGTGTGATACATGGTCATGGGACCACTCCTGTACCCACAGCTAGTTCCCTGGTCAAGTGTTACACTGTATGTGAGCCCATGCCTGTGAATAGGATGTTCTGTAAGTCCAGCGATGGTGCTGGCTGAGGGGCTGACATGGGAAGGCAAACCATGTACAGAACAGGTGTCTATTCCTGTGATAATGAGTTGCCAGCCCTTCGGGGTAGAAGGGGCTCAATGTAGTTGCCTTACCACAAGAGGCTATCTGTCCCCTCGAGGAATATTGCCATACCAGGGGCTCAGTGCAGTGTCTGTGGCTGACAGGTTGCATACTCAGGCAGCGGTAACTCCCATGCTAATTGGGACTCCCTGCTTCTGGGCCCAAAATCAACTTCCATCTCCTTCCCTCCATGCATGTGCCCTTTTTGCCAGTTATGGTGACTGACGGCGAAGGCTGCTCACCTCATCTGCTGAGCCACTTTGTCTACTTGGTTATTCAAGTAACCAAGTAACCAGGTGAATGCTTTCTGGTGAGTGCTAATAGGTGATACAAGTGTCTTCCCACATCAGTACATCCATTCCCAAGTCTGTAGCTCAGACCTCCTTGTCTCCAGTCTCCCAGTTCTCCCCTTACCAGATGTCCAGGCCATTGGCCACTCCCCAAGAATCTACTTCTGTGATTTATATGATCATCCCTGACCTCAGAAGAGCACCATCAACAAGCCCTGTAGATTCAGATTTTCCAACAGCCGTGGTGACTGCCGTGTCATCTGGGCCCTCTCTGAGAACATCATCCTCTGATCAGTCTCCTGGTCTTGCATAATACACCCACTCTAGCATGCCTACTTCCCTGTGCTTTTTTATGCCTTCCTCTGCTGTCTGCCAAGGAAACTCTTGCATTTTCACTTTGCTCAGCAAGGGCCGTCACTCTTTCCAGGTTTCTATGAGCCACTCTAGCAATGAATTTGCCTCAACCCCAGGGGTCATCACTAGTATTCAATCCCATGTTTCAACAAAGGGTGCCCAAGAAAATGAGTTTTTGTTCATCTAATCATACACTCCAGCTCCTTTGATCCAGCACCTTCAAAAGCTATTTCCAGGAGTGCTCCTCTGATAGCAGCTACATTCTAGCAAGTCCTGAAGCCTCTTCAGTGTATAATCTCTTTCCTCCTTCTCAGGCCCAGCAAGTCCTCAACCAGACAATGCTGGGATTTAACCTGATGTTCACCTGGCAGCCATATGAGGACATGGGAGCAGCTCCTGTTGACCTGTGGAGGAGAGGTTTCTGCAGCCTCTCCCACAGAGGGGAAACACTAGCTTGTTCTAAGAAAGGGTGGGTTGCCTTGGCAAACTCAGAGGATTTGGGGCAGTCTTCAGAGATGTCCACTTAGATGTCTCCCTTCCATGTCCCAGGGCCCCAGGTTTTCTCATCCAAGGCCCTGAGCTTAGCATAACGGACCTGCTCTGCAATTCTAAGTAGCTGTGTAACGGATAGACACTGCTCAGCTGTGTCCAGTGTCAACTGTAGGAGATGGGGGGTCTCTTTGTACACTGCCAAAGAGAACCTCTGGCTCTCACATTTAGCCTTTAACTGCTTGTCAAGGCCTCAGTTTCTCACTAGAAATGTTCCCATCTCATCCACTGAAGGGCATCAGTGAAAATGAGTAGTAACCAGACAACCTCACTGCCCTTGTAGACATCTCCCCCTGCCCCTACAATTTTCAAACTCCTGAATCATTACTACTGCAAGGTGGCTCCCATCACTGGGGAGTTTTCCAGGTTACCATGGGCAAAAAGTTTAGTATTCAGGCCTTCACTCAGTGCCAGAGATCACTCATTTTCTATCTATCACTCAGGATGGTGCCCTCTTTGCCTTCCAGGCTGTGAGTAAGCCCATCTCACAACCTCGTTTTACCACCTGTCTTTTCACCCAGCTCCTGACATCACATGTGTTAGTTTGGGTCCTCCGGGAGTTAAGTGTGCAAGAGGCTTGTTGGAGGAAATGTCCCGTGAAGGATAAAGGGGAGGGAGCAGGAAGAGGCAGGCAGAGCCTTCAGGCCACAATGCAGGTTGAATGCCTGTGAAGGAGACGGGGAGGGACGGGCTTGGATAGGAAGAGTCTGGGACTGTGCACAGTTCCTTGAAAAGTTCAGTCAGCTGATGGGGAGCTGTTGAATCAGAGTCAAGTGTCGGAGGAGTCCCGCATCTCTCAGGAATGGACCTGTAGTAGTACCACCACCATGGTCAGTCACTAGCTGGGAGCAGTCCACAGGAAATGTGGCATAGGGGCAAACACAGTGGACGGCCCGGAGTGCTAACTGCTGGGGGCATCAGCCAAAGCTGCTCCCTACAGCAGAACTCGGCAGTGCATTTTCTTGAGCACCTCAATAACACACTAACGCCCAGACTAAGTCTGGCCATGACGTTAAAGACAGATAATGGCTTGAGATTTTAGTCACCCTAGATAACATTCACATTTTGATAGCTATATATTAAAAAATTACAACGATAGAGGGATTTTAAGATGTGTAGCAGGACCAAAGGGAAAAAGATAATTTGGTGCAATTGAATCTCCCTTTGCCCTCCTCAAATCAGATCACATAGGAAGCTACTCTGTATGGTGCCATTTTTGAAGAAATACATGCCCTCGATAACCTTATAAAATGGAAATGATATCATTTTAGAATTCAAAGGAAGATGGTTCAATTAGGGAGTTGGGAATGAAATGCTCAAAATAAAGTCATTTCTGCCTTCCTATCTTGGGCAGAGAAGTGAATAGTGTTACAGTTGAATGAAGCAATTTTTCCACCTGCATTTTTAATAGCCAGGGAAAGAGAATGGTAATGCCAGTCTGCACAGACTCTTAAAATTGGAAGGGACCCAATAAATCATGTTCATTGTACATTAACCTCCTATTAGCAGTAAAACCTGTGCAAGATTCTCACCCTCAATTCCTAAGACGTTAATTGTCCTAGACTTGCTTGCCTCCAGTGACAAGGACCTCACTACTTCCTGCGATAGCCAATTTTGTGGTTAGACTGCTCTAGTTTTATAATGTTGTTTTCAAAAGTAATTGAATCAGCACTATTTGCCACACTTGGCCATGTATTATCAAATATTATCTCACTGACTCCCTAAAATTACCAGGGAGGAAGAATTTCTTTTCCTATTTCATAAAAGGGGAACCTGAGATTCAGAGTGGCTAAGTGGTTTGCTCAATGTCACACAACTGGAATTCAGTTCCAAGCCCGGTTCTCTTTCTCCATCTCCCCGCAAACACCTTAGAGTGTGCTTGAATCTGTCTCTAATTTTCACTTCCACTGATTCCAGTTCATACTCAGAAATCTCGCAGAACAAGCCTACTCTTATCATACACATGATGTTCCTTCCAGTGTCTGGGTCAGCCCTTGCATTATACTGTATGTCATTTTAGTTTCCAGATTAAATGCCCAATTTCAACTGTTTCTCAAATGTATCATTCCCAGATATCCTCAGAGAGTCTCACCCAGATGCATTTCAGGTTTCTAATATCCCTTTTAATGTGACACATCTTGAACTGAGCACATCCTCCAAGCATGTTATGATTTGTGTGATGTGGAAAGAAGCTATCACCTCTCTTTCCCCACACACTATACTTCTGTTGATGCAATGACATCATGCTATTGACTCTAAAAACATATAAGCAATTAATGCCACTAAATCCTTTTTCACACAGGCAGCTATTAAATTGTATCTTCCTCATTCTATACAGGTACAATGAGTTTTTTGAATCATATTCATTCTGCTTAACTTAAAAATATTTCAAAAATATTGTTATGCTGTTTATTGTATATTGCGATACTGTTAAAATTAATAGTCTTTTTTTTTTTTTTTTTTTTTTTTGAGACACAGTTTTGCTGCTGTTGTCCAGGTTGGAGTGCAATGACACAATCTTAGCTCATTGCAACCTCCACCTCCTGGGTTCAAGTGATTCTCCTGCCTCAGCCTCCCGAGTAGCTGGGGTTATAGGCATGCACCACCACACCTGGCTAATTTTGTAATTTTAGTAGAGAGGGGGTTTCTCCATGTTGGTCGGACTGGTCTTGAACTCTCGACCTCAGGTGATCCACCCGCCTCAGCCTCCCAAAGTGCTGGGATTACAGGTGTGAGCCACTGCGCCCATGTTAGTCCTCTTAACATGAGTTCAATGCCAGTTTCAATTTCAATTGAAGATGACCTGATTTCAGATGCTACCAAATCATGTCATCATCAATAAGTTAGTGTTTTTTGAGAGAGCCTGTCCCACTACCACATATTGCAGGACCTACTAAAATGTGATGTTTTTTAGGCCAGATGAGGTGACTCATGCATGTAATCACAGCACTTTTGGAGGCCGAGGCGGGTGGATCACTTGAGGTGAGGAGTTCAAGATCAACCTATCCAACATAGCAAAACCCCGTCTCTACTGAAAATACAAAAATTGGCTGGACGTGGTGGCATGTGCCAGTAATCCCAGCTACTTGGGAGGCTGAGGCATGAGAATCACTTGAGCCTGGGAGGCAGAGGTTGCAGTGAGCCAAGATCACACCCACAGCACTTCAGCCTGGGCGACAGAGTGAAACTCCATCTCAAACAAAATGTAGTATCTTAGTCTATTTTATGCTATTATAGTAGAATACCACAGACTAGGTAATTTATAATGAAGAGAAATTTATTTGGCTTGCAGTTCTGGAGGCTGGGAAGTCCAAGATCAAGGCACGACCTCTGGTAAGGGCCTTCTTGTTATGTCAAAACATGGCAAAAGGCATCAAACGGCAAGAGAGCACAAAAGAAGGCCAACCTTAATTTTATAATAAACTCACTCCCACAACAACATTAATCTATTCATGAGGGCAGAGTCCTCATGACCTAATCACTCCTCAAAGGTCCTACCACTTAATACTATCACAATTAGCCATTAAGTTTCAACACCTAAATTATGGAGGAGACACATTCAAACCACAGCATACTACCCCCGCCCACTTATGTGCTTCTCACATGCAAAATACACTCATTCCATCTTCATAACTCCCAACATTTTAACTTGTTCCAACATCACAAGTCCAAAGTCCAGTGTCTCATCTGAATCAGATATGGATGAGACTCAAGGTATGATTAATTCCAGGCAAATTTCTCTTTAGCTGTCAGTCTGTGATATTAACAAGTTACACGCTTCCAAAATATAATAGTGGGACGGGCCTAGGATAGACATTCCCATTGCAAGAGGGAGAACTAGGCAAAAAGAGAGGGGTAAACAGTTCCAAATAAGTCCAAAACCCAACAGCAAAAACAACATTGAGACTTAAAGCTGGAGAATAACCTCTTTGACTCCATCTTCCCCATTCTGGACATACTGAGGTGGGAGTTGGTCTCCCAAGGCCTCAGGCAGCTCCACCCTTATGGAACTCTGTTCCAGGAGTCATGGTCAAAGACCAAATACAGTTTATTATTACGCCATAGCCCAAAATGAGAAACAGCCCAGATGTCCTTCAACAGGTGAATGGTTTAAAAACTGTGATATAACAATATCATGGAGTACTACTCAGCAATTAAAAAGAATAAACAATTTATGCTCATAACAACTTGGCTTTGCTGGGCTCATTTCACCCGGCAGCTCTAATAGATTGAAGTCTTGTCCCTGCAGCTTTTCCAGGCTGGAGTTGCATGCTGATGACCTTACAATTCTAGGGTCTTTGAGGCTGCCACCCTCCCACAGCTCCACTAAGCATTGCCCTCATAGGGACTCTCCATGGTGGCTCTGCCCCTATGATAAGTCTCTGCCTGAGTCCCTAGGCTGTCCACAATATCTTTTGAAATCTAAGTGGAGGTTTCCATGGCCCCACAACCCTCACACGGGGTTGAATCTGAGTGTCTGCAGATTCAGCACTATATGGATGCTGCCAAAGCTTACTGCTTGCACCCTTCAGAGCTATGGCATGGGCCACACTTGGGACTTCTGGAGTGGTTGGAGAACTTGAGGAGCACTGTGCCAGAATGTAAGGAACAAAGTCCCAAGGCAGTGCAGGGTAGCAAATGGTGAGGTCTTGCAGGCACTGCTCTGGAAACCTTGCCTTCAAAGTCCTAGCTTGCCCCAAAGATCTCTGAAATGCCTTTGAGGTCATTCTCCCATTGTCTTAATGAATAGAATCTGGCTTCCTTCTATCCACATTAATCTCTTAGAAAATGGTCACTTGGCCACACCTTTAGTATTCTTCCCCCCATCATGCTTTTTTATTCTCTTACATGGCCAGGCTGAGCCACGTAAGAGAATAAACCTTTTCCAAAACCTTTTCATTCTGCTTCCCTTTTAATTATAAATCTCATTTTTAAATAATTTCTCTCAAGATGGCCGAATAGGAACAGCTCTGGTCTGCAGCTCCCAGCGAGATTAACGCAGAAGGTGGGTGATTTCTGCATTTCCAACCGAGGTACCCAGTTAATCTAATTGGAAATGGTTGGACAGTGGGTGCAGCCCATGGAGGGTGGGCCGAAGCAGGGTGGGGCGTCACCTCACCCGGGAAGTGCAAGGGGTCAGGGTATTTTTTCCCCTATCCACGGGAAGCCATGAGGGACTGAGCCTGAGGAACTGTGCACTACAGCCCAGATATTGTGCTTTCCCATGGTCCTCCCAACCAGCAGACCAGGAGATCCCCTCTGATGCCTACCCCACCAGAGCCCTGAGTTTCAAGCACAAACCTGGGTGGCAATTTGGGCAGACACCGATCTAGCTGCAGGAGGTTTTTTTTGTTTGTTTTTTGGGTTTTTTTTGTTTTTCTCCCATACCCCAGTGGCATGTGGAATGCCAGCGAGACAGAACTGTTCACTACCCTGGAAAGGGGTGCTGAAGCCAAGTGGTCTGGCCTGGCAGGTCCCACCCCCATGGAGCCCAGCAAACTAAGATCCACTGGCTTGAAATTCTCGCTGCCAGCACAGCAGTAGTCTGAGATCGGCCCAGGATGCTGGAGCTTGGTGGAGGAGGGGCATCCCCCATTGCTGAGGCTTGAGGAGGCGGTTTTACCTTCACAGCGTAAACAAAGCCTCCTGGAAGTTTGAACTTGGTGGAGCCCACTGCAGCTCAGCAAGGCTGTTACAGCCAGACTGCCAGATTTCTCCTTTCTGGACAGGGCATCTCTGAAAAAAAAAGACAGCAGCCCCAGTCAGGGATTTACAGATAAAACTCCCATCTCCCTGGGACAGAGCACCTGGGGGAAGGGATGGCTGTGGGCACAGCTTCAGCAGACTTAAATGCCCCTGCCTGATGGCTCTGAAGAAAGCAACGGACCTCCCAGCACACCGTCCAAGCTCTGCTAAGGGCCAGAATTCCTCCTCAAGTGGGTCCCTCACCCATGTATCCTGACTGGGAGACATCTCCCAGTAGGGGATGATGGACACCTCATACAGGAGAACTCTGGCTGGCATCTGGCAGGTGCCCCCCTGGGATGAAGCTTCCAGAGGAAAGAACAGGCAGCAATCTTTGCTGTTCTGCAGTCCCCAACAGGTGATACCCAGGCAGACAGGGTCTGGAGTGGACCTCCAGTGGACTCCAGCAGACCTGCAGCAGAGGGGCCTGACTGTTAGAAGGAAAACTAACAAACAGAAAGGAATAGCACATCCACTCAAACACCTCATCCAAAGGTCACCAACATCAAAGACCAAAGTTAGATAAATCCACAAAGATGGGGAGAAACCAGCGCAAAAAGGCTGAAAATTCCAAAAACCAGAACGCCTCTTCTCCTCCAAAAGATCACAACTCCTCACCAGCAAGGGAACAAAACTGGATGGAGAATGAGTTTAACGAATTGACAGGAGTAGGCTTCAGAAGGGTAATAGAAAACTCCTCCAAGCCAAAGGAGCATGTTCTAACCCAATGCAAGAAAGCTAAGAACCTTGAAAAAAGGTTAGATGAATTGCTAACTAGAAAAACCAGTTTAGAGAAGAATACAAATGACCGGATGGAGCTGAAAAACACAGCACAAGAACTTTGTAAAGCATACAGAAGTATCAATAGCTGAATCGATCAAGCAGAAGAAAGGATATCAGAGATTGAAGATCAACTTAATGAAATAAAGCGAGAAGACAAGATTAGAGAAAAAAGAATAAAAAGGGATGAACAAAGTCTCCAAGAAATATGGAACTATGTGAAAAGACCAAATCTACATTTGATTGGTATACCTGAAAGTGAAGGGAAGAATGGAACCAAGTTGGAAAACACTCTACAGGATATTATCCAGGAGAACTTCCCCAACCTAGCAAGGCAGGCCAACATTCAAATTCAGGAAATACAGAGAACACCACAAAGATACTCCTGAAGAAGAGCAACCCCAAGACACATAATCATCAGATTCACCAAGGTTGAAATGAAGGAAAAAATGTTAAGGGCAGCTAGAGAGAAAGGTTGGGTTACCCACAAAAGGAAGCCCATCAGACTAACAGCGGATCTCTCAGCAGAAACCCTACAAGCCAGAAGAGAGTGGGGGGCCAATATTCAACATTCTTGAAGAAAAGAATTTTCAACTCAGAATTTCATACCCAGCCAAACTAAGCTTCAAAAGTGAAGGAGAGATAAAATATTTTACAGACAAGCAAATGTTGAGAGATTTTGTCACCACCAGGCCTGCCTTATAAGAGCTCCTGAAGGAATCACTAAACATGGAAAAGAACAACCAGTACTAGCCACTGCAAAAACATACCAAATTGTAAAGACCATCAACACTTGAAGAAACTGCATCAACTAATGGGCAAAATAACCAGCCAGCATCATAATGACATGATCAAATTCACACATAACAATATTAACCTTAAATGTAAATGAGCTAAATGTCCCAATTAAAAGACACAGACTGGCAAATTGGATAGAGTCAAGGCCCATGTGCTGTATTCAGGAGACCCACCTCATGTGCAAAAACAAACATAGGCTCAAAATAAAGGGATGGAGGAATATTTACCAAGCAAATGGAAGGCAAAAAAAAAAAACAAAACAAACAAACAGCAGGAGTTGTAATCTTAATCTCTGATAAAACAGACCTTAAACCAACAAAGATCAAAAGAGACAAAGAAGGGCATTACATAACGGTAAAGGGATCAATGCAACAAGAAGCGTTAGCTTTTCTAAATATATATGCACCCAACACAGGAGAACCCAGATTCATAAAGCAAGTTCTTAGAGACCTACAAAGAGACTTAGACTCCCACACAATAATAGTAGGAGATTTTAACACCCTGCTGTCAATATTAGACAGATCAACGAGACAGAAAATTTACAAGGATATTCAAGACTTGAACTCAGCTCTGGACCAAGCAGACCTAATAGACATCTACAGAACTCTCCACCCCAAATCAACAGAATATACATTCTTCTCAGCACCTCATCACACTTATTCTAAAATTGACCATAAATTGGAAGTAAAACACTCCTCAGCAAATGCAAAAGAATAGAAATCATAACAAATAGTCTCGCAGTCCACAGTGCAATCAAATTAGAACTCAGGACTAAGAAACTCACTCAAAACCGCACAGCTACATGGAAACTGAACAACCTGCTCCTGAATGACTACCGGGTAAATAACAAATTGAAAGCAGAAATAAAGATGTTCTTTGAAACCAATGACAATGAAGACATAATGTACCAGAATCTGTGGGACACATTTGATGCAGTGTGTAGACGGAAATTTATAGCACTAAATGCCCACAAGAGAAAGCGGGAAAGATCTAAAATTGACACCCTAAAATCAAAATTAAAAGAACTACAGAAGCAACAGCAAACAAATTCAAAAGCTAGCAGAACACAAGAAATAACTAAGATAACAGCAGGACTGAGGGAGATAGAGACACAAAAAACCTTCAAAAAAATCAAGGAATCCAGGAGCTGGTTTTTTGAAAAGATCAACAAAACAGATAGACATCTAGCCAGACTAAAAAAGAAGAAAAGAGAATAATCAAATAGATGCAGTAAAAAATGATAAAGGGAATATCACCACTGATCCCACAGAAATACAAACTACCATCAGAGAATGCTATAAATACCTCTCTGCAAATAAACTAGAAAATCTAGAAGAAATGGATAAATTCCTGGACACATACACCCTCCCAAGACTAAATCAGGAAGAAGTTGAATCCCTGAAGAGACCAATAACAAGTTCTGAAATTGAGGCAGTAATTAATAGCCTACCAACCAAAAAAAGTCCAGGACCAGATGGATTCACAGCCGAATTCTACCAAGGTACAAAGAGGAGCTGGTACCATTCTTCCTGAAACTATTCCAAACAATAGAAAAAGAGGGAATCCTTCCTAACTCATTTTATGATGCCAGCATCATCTTGATACCAAAACCTGGCAGAGACACAACAAAAAAAGAAAATTTCAGGCCAATATCCCTGATGAACATCGATGCAAAAATCCTCAATAAAATACTGGCACACCGAATCCAGCAGCACATCAAAAAGCTTATCCACCATGATCAAGTCAGCTTCATCCCTGGGATGCAAGGCTTGTTCAACAGACGCAAATCAATAAACATAATCCATCACATAAACAGAACCAATGACAGAAACCACCTGATTATCTCAAGAGATGCAGAAAAGACCTTCGACAAAATTCAACACCACTTCATGCTAAAAACTCTCAATAAACAAGGTATCAATGGAACGTATCTCAAGATAATAAGAGCTATTTATGACAGACCCACAGCCAATATCATACTGAATAGGCAAAAACTGGAAGCATTCCCTTTGAAAACCAGCACAAGACAAGGATGCCCTCTCTCACCACTCCTATTCAACACAGTATTGGAAGTTCTGGCCAGGGCAATCAGGCAAGAGAAAGAAATAAAGGGTATTCAAATAGGAAGAGAGGAAGTCAAATTGTCTCTGTTTGCAGATGACACAACTGTATATTTAGAAAACCCCATTGCCTCAGCCCAAAACCTCCTTAAGCTGATAAGCAACTTCAGCAAAGTCTCAGGACACAAAATCAGTGTTCAAAAATCACAAGCATTCCTATACACCAATAACAGACAAACAGAGAGTCAAATCATGAGTAAACTCCCATTCACAATTGCTACTAAGAGAATAAAATACCTAGCAATACAACTTACAAGGGATGTGAAGGACCTCTTCAAGGAGAACTACAAACCACTGCTCAAGGAAATAAGAAAGGACACAAACAAATGGAAAAACATTCCATGCTCATGGCAGGAAGAATCAATATCATGAAAATGGCCATACTGCCCAAAGTAATTTATAGATTCAATGGTATCCCCCAACAAGCTACTATTGACTTTCTTCACAGAATTGGAAAAAAAACTACTTTAAACTTCATGTGGAACCAAAAAGGAGCCTGCATAGCCAAGACAATCCTAAGCAAAAAGAACAAAGCCGGAGGTATCATGCTACCTGACTTCAAATTACACTACAAGGTTACAGTAACCAAAACAGCATGGTACTGTTCCCAAAACAGATATATAGACCAATGGAACAGAACAGAGGCCTCAGAAATAACACCACACATCTACAATCATCTGATCTTTGACAAACCTGACAAAAACAAGAAATGGGTAAAGGATTCCCTATTTAATAAATGGTGTTGGGAAAACTGGCTAGCCATATGCAGAAAACTGAAACTAGACCCCTTTCTTACATCTTATACAAAAGTCAACTCAAGATGGATTAAAGATTAAATGTAAGACTCAAAGCCATAAAAATTCTAGAAGAAAACATAGGGAATACCGTTCAGGACATAGGCATGGGCAAGGACTTTATGTCTAAAACATCAAAAGCAATGGCAACAAAAGCCAAAATTGACAAATTGGATCTAATTAAACTAAGAGCTTCCACATAGCAAAAGAAACTAGCATCAGAGTGAAGAGACAGCCTACAGAATGGGAGAAAATTTTTGCAATCTATCCATCTGACAAAGGGCTAATATCCAGAATCTAGAAAGAACTTAAACAAATTTGCAAGAAAAAAGCAAATAACCCCATCCAAAAGTGGGCAAAGGGATATGAACAGACACTTCTCAAAAGAAGACTTTTATGCAACCAGCAAACATATGAAAAAATGTTCATCATCACTGGTCATTAGAGAAATGCAAATCAAAATCACAATGAGATACCATCTCATGCCAGTTAGAATACCAATCATTAAAAAGTCAGGAAACAACAGATGCTGGAGAGGATGTGGAGAAATACGAATGCTTTTATACTGTTGGTAGGAGTGTAAGTTAGTACAACCATTGTAGAAGACAGTGTGGCAATTCCTCAAGGATCGAGAACTAGAAATACCATTTGACCCAGCAATACCATTACTGGGTATATACTCAAAGGATTATAAATCATTCCACTATAAAAACACATGCACACGAATATTTATTACGGCACTATTCACAAAAGCAAAAACTTGGAACCAACCCAAATGTCCATCAATGATAGACCAGATAAAGAAAATGTGGCAAATACACACCATGGAATACTATGCAGCCTCAAAAAAGGATTAGTTCATGTCCTTTGCAGGGACATGGATGAAGCTGGAAACCATCATTCTCAGCAAACTATTACAAGAACAGAAAACCAACCACCACATGTTCTCGCTCATAAGTTGGAGTTGAACAATAAGAACACATGGACACAGGGAGGGAAACATCACACACTCGGGCCTGTCCGGGAGGTGGGGGGTTAGGGGAGGGACAGCATTAGGATAAATACCTAATGTAGGTGATGAGTTGATGGGTACAGCAAACCACCACGGCACATGTATACCTATGTAACAAAACTGCAAGTTCTGCCCATGTACCCCAGAACTTAAAGTATAATAATAACAATTTCTCTCTTCCTTCTTTTCACTGTACACAGCCAAAAGAAGCCTTGCAGTGCCTTGAACACTTTGCTGCTTTGATATTTCTTCTGCCAGATATACTAGTTCATCACTCTGAAATTCTGTCTTCCATAAAACCCTAGGGCATTGACACAATTGCACCAACTCTTTTCAACTGTATAGCAAAAATGGCCTTTACTCCAGTTGGTTTTTTTGTTTTGTTTTGAGACAGAGTGTTGCTCTGTCTCCCAGGCTGGAGTGAAGTGGCACAATCTCAGTTCACTGTATCCTCTACCTCCCACGTTCAAGTGATTCTTGTGCCTCAAATTCTTGAGCAGCTAGGACTGCAGGTGTGGGCCACAATGCCCAGCTAATTTTTTGTACTTTTAGTAGAGACGGGGTTTCATCATGTTGCCCAGGCTGGTCTTGGACTTCTGGTCTCAGGCAATCTGCCCACCCCGGCCTCCCAAAGTGCTACTGCTATAGGATCCTTGGGGGGTTGCTTTTCTGGTGAAAAATCCCTGTGGCTGGTGGCACCTTTGCCTAAGTTTGGCTTGGGCCCACTGGGCTCATTCTGCCCACCTGACCTAGCAGGCTGAGCTTAGCTCATGCTACCAGCCTGTATCCCACACCTGTCAAACTCAAGCCAGGCGTGGAGCAGCATGGGGTGTGTGAGCAAGCGAGTGTGGGGTCTGACCACTGTGCACAGTCAGGTATGCCAGCTGCTTCAGTGGGGCAGGCAGCACCAGGTGCTGGCACAGGCACCGGCTCTCTGTGAGGCTATAGCCAGAGCAGGTGCTCTGCTGGCAGCTTCCATGGCTGTCACCAGGGAACACAGTGGCACCTGGAATCTTGGAGACCCCAGGAACCACAGAGCCCTAAAGAGGGAGTCACAGCCCTGGCTCAAGGAGCTCCCAGGTCTGGTCTCCCTAAAAGGCTACATCTCTTCTCTCTTTCTCTTCAACTGCAACATGGTGAGCAAGGGGCATGTTTCAGTCCTGTTTCTGTTATAGATCTTTCAGCCCTGCCACTTGGCAGGTCCCACGTTCGTGTCCTGTGTCCAGGAAGAATGAGGTACAAAGCCAAGTAGACAGTGAACAAGGTGAAGAGGAGCTTTACTGAGTGACAGAATAGCTCCAAGGAGGCACTAGGGTGGGTAGCTCCTCTCTGCAGGTAGATCGTCCTGCCATCTCTGCAGCTCTCAGAAGACAGGAGGTCTTGGAGTGGGTAGCTCCTTTCTGCAGCTGGTCATCCTTATGTCTGCAGTGGGTAGCTCCTCTCTGCAGCCAGTCTTCCCAATGTCTGCAACTCTCAGCAGAGAAGAGACCCTACAGTAGGTAGCTCCCCTCTGCAACTGGTCAGACTGTGGACATCTGCTCAGCTCTGGCAGAGCCCAGGGTGATTATGGGCCTCAGAGGGGAGGAAGTGCATGCTGATTGGTCCATGGGCAGCCATGGGCAGGCCCAGAAAAGGCACCACAAGTTCCCACTCCAGTCAGTGGGACTAGCAGCCTGGCCCCTAGCCAACAGGCCCTCCCTGAGAGCCCACCTTTTTCTGCCCAGGAGCCTGTCTGCCTCCTGCTGCCATTCATGGCTCTCAGGCTGTAGGTGCCAAGGGGCACCTGAAGGCCAGTGCCCAGCTGCCCTCAGCCCCCCATCGGCTTCCCTCCTATGCTCATCAGCGCCCAAAGTCCAGAGAGGGTCAAGGCGTCAGGGACTTGGTGTGTCAGCACTGCCACGAGTGTGTGCATACCTGGCCAAGCTGTGACAGCATCTGGGTCTGGCCGTAACTTTGCTCCAAGACCAGAATGGGCACCAACAGCAGGGAGAAGCCAGGAGCAGGAGCAGACACTTCCAAGCCTGTGAGGGCAAGAGGTGTCTTCCTGGGCCCCCAAGAGTGCAGGGATGCCTGGGTCCACAGCCACAGTTTGGGCAGCTGCAGCTGCACCTAGGGATTAGGGCTTTTACCTGTACCATGCAGCAAGAGGCCCAGGTCCACAGTAACAACTTGGGCAGCTGTGGCTGCACCCAGGGAGCTCCTGTCTCACAAACTTTAAAGGGGTGGGGATCCCACTTGGCCCTGGATTCTGCCAGCTCTGCAGAAAGTGCAGCCCTGGCCATGCCTCTTCACTGCAGCTGGCATAATGACAGCAGCTGCTCCAGAGTAGCTGCCATTGCCATCACTAGGATTACAAGTGTGAGCCAGCATGCCCAGCCTTGACTCCAATTTTTAACATCTTGTTCCTCATTTCCATTTAAGACCTCATCAGAATGGCCTTTACATCCCATATTTCTACCCATCTTCTGGTCATAACCAATTAAGAAATTTCAAAGAAGTTTCAAACTTTTCCTGCAGCTCTTCTCTTCTAAACCGTCACCAGAATCACCCTTAGAGGTTTGTTTACAGCAATACAGCCTTTTTCTATTATTGCTTGGTCTTCCTAATTCTTCTAGCCTCTACCCATTCCCCAGTTCCAAAGCTATTTCTATATTTTCAACTATTTGTTATAGCAACAGCCCCACTTCACACTACTGTTTTTCTGTCTTAGTCCATTTCATGCTGCTATAACCTAATACCACAGACTGAGTAATTCATAATAAATAGAAATTTATTTGGCTCATGATTCTGAAGGCTGGGAAGTCCAAGATCAAGTGACTACATCTGTTGAGGGCCTTCTTGATGCATCATGATATGGCAGAAGGCATCACATAATATGGTAGAAGGTGAGAGAGTGCAAAGGAGGGCCAAACTCACTTTCATAACAAACCCACTGTCATGATAATGGCTTCAATCCATTCATGAGAGCAGAGCCTTTGTGCCCTAATCATCTTTTAAAGGTCCCACCTCTCAATAGTGTTGCATTGAGGATTAAGTTTCCAACACATGAACTTGGGGGATACATTCAAACCATAGCACCTTGTTCCCTCCCTCCCCTTCTACTATCCTACCTGTCATAATGCTTCACTCTCCCTCCCCACTCTGGGCAGCCGCTGGACCAGCAGCAGTAGCTTCACCTGGAGAGCTTCATAGAAACGCAGATTTCTGGGCCCCATTTCAGTCCTGCAGAATCAGAATCTGCACTCGAACAAGATTAAATCGATTTTATTTGTTCATTAAATTTTAGATGCTCCAGTCTAACATACTTTCAGTAGGCGATTTAATTCCCTGCCTCAGTTTCTTCATCTGTCAAATGAAGGAGAAGGATAAGAAGCTCTCTAAGAGTCCTACAGCTCCTAAGTTCTTGAATGCTCTGCCTTCTCTCCTTCACAGCTGCCTTGAATTTTCCCCAGAGTTCCCCTGTAGTTCTACCATGAAGGCAGGGGAAAATTGATGGCAGATATAAAGATACATTTTATCCCTTTCAATATTAATAACCATAAATGAGACTCTTTAACTCAGGATGAGCAAGGCACTGGTTTTGCAGCCAAGAATCATTTGATCTCTGTCCTAATTGAGCACCTGACTTTTAGTCGGGTTCCAGAAATATGACACTTGCACTGAGATCTGTGGCACAAAAAGGCTCAGAGACGTGTTTTGTCTTGTCTACCTGAAGTGAAAAAGACACCTCCTTATGGGAGGAAAAAGCACAGACTTCTTTGGAACCAATTGATCTAAGTTCAAGTTCTAGCCCAGCCCTTTTTTTAAATGCATTTTTCAGTATGTTCATCTTAAACTGGGGGAAATAAAAGCCCCTGTGCCATGGGTTGCTGTGAGGCTTACATGAGATAATCTCTGCTATGGTTTGAATGTTTCTGTCCCCTTAAAATTAATGAGTTGGAAGCTTAATCTCCAGTGCAACAGTATTGGGCAGTGGAGTTTAATGGGAGATATTTAGGTCATGAGGGCTCCATCCTTATGCATGAGTGAATGCCATTATAGAAAGGGCTATGGGAATGGGTTCACTCTCTCCTGCTCTTCTGCCTTGTGAAGACACAACGTGCCTCCACTCCTGAGGAAACAGTGCTCAAGGTGCCATGTTGAAAGCAAAGAGACCAAGCCTTAACTTTCAGTGCCTTCATCTTGGATTTCCCAGCCTCCAGGATGTGAGAAAATAAATTTCTGTTCTATATAAATTACCTAATCTGTGGTATCTTGTTAAAGCAGCACAAAACAGACTATGACAAACTCTGTGACATGCTTAGCCCAGAATGAGCTCAATAAATTATCTGTGTTTTTGTTATTGTGACTATTTCATTTCTAAAACAGGGAAGCATTTAATTATCCCAAAGATTAGTGCAGGTATTAAATAATATATACACATACATTTTATAAATAGTTACAAATTACCCAATATTCCCTTTTTTTTTTAACTTTTATTGATCATCCATAAGGGCAAATATTGAGCAAAGGTCTTAAGTATCTACCCCCTAAAAACCTGATCTACCCCCTAAAACCTACCCCCTAAAAATGAAGGTAAAAGAAGATAAATAAGCTAAAAGGAGGCACGGGTCCATCCAAACTTGATGCCTCTACATAAATTTGAAGGGTCACCACCAATCAATATTTAGATTTACCAATAATGTTAATATTCATCAATCTTATTAATCAAAGTTCTCCAGAGAAACAGAACGAATAGGATGGGGGGCACCATGAGAGAGAGACGGAAGTATTTATTTTAAGAACTTGGCACATGCGTTGTAGGCCTGGCACGTTCCAAATCTGCAGGGCAAGGCCAGCAGGCCACAGACTCAGGGAGCTCAGGGCAGAGTCGGTGTTGCAGCCAGCAGGCCGCAGACTCGGGGAGCTCAGGGCAGAGTCGGTGTTGCAGCCAGCAGGCCGCAGACTCGGGGAGGTCAGGGGAGAGTCGGTGTTGCAGCCAGCAGGCCGCAGACTCAGGGAGCTCAGGGCAGAGTCGATGTTGCAGCTTGAATACAAAGACAAAATCCCCTCTTCTTTGGGGAGGCCAGTCTTCAGCTAATTGAATGAGGCCCACTCACATTATGGAGAGTGATATGGTTTGGATCTGTGTCCCCCCTAAATCTCATGTCGAATTGTAATTTCCCAGTGTGGGAGGTGTGGCCTGGTGGCAGGTGGTTGGATCATGCAGGCAGAGTTATCATCCCCCCTTGGTGCTATATAGTGAGCAAGTTCTCAGGAGATCTGGTTGTTAAAAGTGTGCAGCACCTCTCCCTCTCTTGCCTGTGGTCCTGCTCCTGCCATGTAAGACACCTGTTCCCACTTTGCCTTCCACCACGAGTAAAAGCTCCCTGAGTCCTCCCCAGAAGCAGATGCTGCCATGCTTCTTGTAAAGCCTGTGGAACCGTAGTCAATTAAATCTTTTTTCTTTATAAATTACCAATCTCAGGTATTTCTTTATAGCAGTGTGAGAACAGACTAATGCAGAGGGTAATCAGCTTTACTCAAAATTCCACCGATTTCATGTTAATCTCTTCCAAAAACTATATTCACGGCAACATCCAGACTGGTGTTTAACCAAATATCTGGATGCTGTGGCCTAGCCAAGTTGATACATAAAACTAACCCTCACACTATGTTATATATAAATAGATGCACCATACAATTTTTATTATATCTTTGTCTTCTCAGCTCCATAGGCCTCGCATTCTTTCAGATAAACCAGTGGATTGCTTGGTTCTGTTTGTCCATACAACTACAATAAGGTACTGCTAGGTCCCTGTTATTTATTTATTTATTTTTAATTTTATTTATTTATTTATTTATTTTTTGAGATGGAGTTTTGCTCTAGTGATCCAGGCTGGAGTGCAATGGTGCAATCTCAGCTCACTGCCACCTCCACCTCCTGCCTCAGCCTCCCAAAGTAGCTGGGATTACAGGCACCCGCCACCACGCCCAGCTAATTTTTTTGTATTTTTAATAGAGACAGGGTTTCTCCATGTTGGCCAGGCTGGTCTTGAACTCCTGACCTCAGGTGATCCACCCGCCTCGGCCTCCCAAAGTGCTGGGATTACAGGTGTGAGCCACCATGCCTGGCCTTGTTTATTTTTTAACAAGGAGAAAGCCCTCCAAGTTATGAATAATAACATAACTAACATTGTTACATGAGTACAATATGCCAGATAACACACTAGGCTCTTTGCACACATTTTCCATGCTAACAGCAACAATCCCGCAAGTTTGCAATTATCCCCACTTCACTGATAAGAAAACTAAGACTTCTAACAGTTGCAATGCCTTGCTCAATATCATACAGTGAGTTGCCCCAGAACAAGGATTTGAATAGAATTCTTTCTCCAGTCTTTTCTCATTCCACTATGCTATATTGCTGACAGCTCGCTCTGTCGCCCAGGCTGGAGTGCAGTGGCACGATCTCGGCTCACTGCAAGCTCCGCCTCCTGGGTTCACGCCATTCTCCTGCCTCAGCCTCCCGAGTAGCTGGGACTACAGGCGCCCGCCACCATGCCCGGCTAGTTTTTTGTATTTTTTTAGTAGAGATGGGGTTTCACCGTGTTAGGCAGGATGGTCTCGATCTCCTGACCTCGTGATCCACCCGTCTCGGCCTCCCAAAGTGCTGGGATTACAGGCTGGAGCCACCGCGCCTGGCCAGCAATGACATCTTAGTGTGATAATTTTTTTTTTTTTTTTTTTGAGATGGAGTCTCGCACTGTCGCCCGGGCTGAAGTACAATGGCATGATCTCTGCTCACTGCAACCTCTACCTCCCAGGTTCAAGTGATTCTCCTGTCTCAGCCTCCCGAGTAGCTGGGGTTACAGGCACCCACCACTATGCCTGGCTAATTTTTTTGCATTTTTAGTAGAAACGGGGTTTCACTATGTTGGCTAGTCTGGTCTCAAACACCTGACCTTGTTATCCACCCACCTCGGCCTCCCAAAGTGCTGGGATTACAGGCGTGAGCCACTGCGCCCAGCCAATAATTTTCTTTATGATGGAAAAAATTTAAAAGTTGTAACAAATGGCTCTGACAACTTCTCTGTTTTTTCTCCCTTCTCACTCCTTATTCTGTTAATATTTAATATCATTTTAGGTAACAGAGATAACAGATAACTACCATTCCCTGTAGGTGATGATTTATTTTAACAATATATTTTCCTAATTTCATACTAATTTTCCTTCTCCCATTAGCTATGGTAGATCTGTCAAGAGAATGTTATTGCATTAAATGATAGATGTGCCATGGCCAGTTGCAAAGGCACCTTCTCATGCTTAGGGGTCACTTAATGGAATCCATCTTCAAGAGGTCAGCTCAGCCCCTCAGTGCTCTGCTGTGACCAAAGACAGTCAGTCTAAGACAAATGGGGTTAGTTGTCCTATGAAGACTTCATTAGGCACTTTAAAGTCTAGACAGAAAAATGAGTTGTCAAGGAAATTGGTTAAACTCATAAAAAAAAAGATCCAAGTATAGTGGACTGACAAAAAAAAAAAAAGAGGAATTGTTTTTAAAGATGCTTGCTTTTAGTTACATAATGATCTTATAACCATTGCTACTGCCCCCCAGTAATGTTTGTTGTGTAAATGCTGTTAACACAGATGTCCCTGTAGCATGGAACCACAGCCTACATGTGCTGTCGCTTTAGGTGAGATTCTCATAAACCTTTAAGTGACAAAATTCTTCTCTTACAATATTAAAGGAATTAAATAACACATAAAAAGTGGCTTGAAACTGTAAACAAACTATTCTACAATAAAAAGTATATTTAATTTTTTTAAAAACTGGCTTGGAAGCCCTTGGGAATCCAATCTTACCTGACACAGATAAATAACCAAGTGTAAAGAACATCCAGTAACTGTGCTGGATTCAGACAACGTCCTCTGATGCTCATACCCACACTTTGAAAGGCTCCCCGATCTCATGCACAGCCAACTTCCTTAAACCAATCAAAGAAATCCTAGGGTTTACAGTGCGGGGCACAAAGCCGTACCACAAAGAAAAAGCACATCTGTTATAGCTTCTAGAGAGGTGACTTGGCAATAATGAGTTGTGAAGCTGAAAGAAACTTTTCTAAACCATCAGTAATAACAATAATACATTTTGATCAACCATGAGAAAAAAAAAACTAAATTGTCTTTCTATTCTTGCTATAGAAAATATTACAAAATTGTCATAGGAAGAGATAGTAAAGAATTTACAGCCAAAAATGTAAGGGAAAAACTATAGCAAGTGTCAGGTATTTAATTTTGTAATGTTTATTGCTTCTACCAGCTTTTTAAAACCTGTATTTTGCTGCGATTTGTTGGTATTTAGAATTCTGTATCTCTTTTTGCATCTTTCACTTTATCTTCTTTGCCTTTAATAAATATTAAAATTTTACCAGCTTTTGCCCTTTCAAAGTTGAGTTCTGGCTAGGTGCAGTGGCTCACGCCTGTAATCCCAACACTTTGGGAGGCCGAGGCAGGCGGATCACTTGAGGTCAGGAGTTCGAGACCGGCCTGGCAACACGGCAAAACCACATCTCTACATAAATACAAAAATTAGCCAGGCGTGGTGGCAGGTGCCCATAATCCCAGCTACTCGAGAGGCTGAGGCAGGAGAATTGCTTGAACCCAAGAGGCAGCGGTTGCAGTGAGCGGAGATAGTGCCAGTGCACTCCAGCCTGGGTGACAGAGTGAGACTCCATCTCAAAAAAAAAAAAAAAAAAAAAAAAAATTGAGTTCTGCACTGATTGTAGATTCTCCCATAGGAGACAATGTGATGAAAATGGTAACATTGGGACAGGAGATTCAGGTTTAAATCCTATCCAAGTTTCTATCTCATAGTGATTATTCCTTTTATTCCCACAAGAATATAAATTTACCTTAGTTTGAGAAATACGTAATAATCTTTATACAAGAATTGTCACAAAAACACGGAGTGTCTGTCATACAGTAATTTCAATATAATAGTTACTAAATGTTAATTAGGAAAATGCTTATAATACATGCTGTGGCAGATTCTATTTCCTCATTTTCTATAAATAATAATGAGAGCATATACTTTATTTGAGCTAATATGACTTCATCATGAATTCTTAAGTGGAAGACAATACAATATAAATATTAGCAAAATGAAAAGTGAAAATATAGCACCCAAGTAATGATAATTAACAAGATGTGTTGACCTAAATAAAACTCTCATGCTATTAATTAAGCCCTCATAATTAAAAGAAGAAAGGAAAAGAAAGGAAGGGAGGGAAAAGTAAATTACCTTTCATCAGCTCATTAGAGACTTGTTTTAAGAGAGAGTAAAGAGAAAAATAGACAATTTTGGAAGCATAGTGCTTTGTGTCTTTAAACCAGAAAAGTTTTTAACATATTAAAAATTTGGTTTCTTGAAGATGATGCAATCTAGTTGGAGATGAAAAACAAAAAACACGCATTATCGTATTCGCAAGATGAAATGCCAAAGTATAGGTAGCATTATTAATATGACACTATTGTGATTTATTAAATCTAAAGATTGTCATGATTTTATAAAATCACTTCTAGATAAAATAGCTATGTTTGTGGATTTAGTAAGAAATACCTCACCAATAGAGTTGTAATAGCATCTTAATAATAGATTCTATCACAACTTTTGCCAACTTTTCACTAAAATGTCTACATAAATACTTGGAAAAAAAATAGCAAAATTACAATAATTGTCTTAGTCTGTTTTGTGCTGTTATAACAGAATACCTAAGACTGGGTAATTTATAATAAACAGAAATTTATTAGACTCATGGTTCTGGAGGATGGGAAATCCAAGATCAAGGGCCACATCTAGCAAGGGCCTTCTTGCTGCATCATCCCATGGTGGAAGGGGAAGAAAGTGCATGTGAGAGAGCAAGAGATTTCTCAATTTCACTAATCATTAGGGAAATGAAAATTAAAACCACAATGCAATATACTATCTTCTACCTGTCAGAATGGCTATGATTTTAAAAGTCGAAATAACAGACACTGGTGAAGTTGTGGAGAAAAGGGAACATTTGTACACTGCTGTTGGGAATGTAAATTAGTCCAGCCACTGAGGAAAGTAGTCTGGAGATTTCTAAAAGAACTTAAAGTAGAACTACCATTCGACTCAGCAACCCCATTACTGGGTAAATACCCAAAGGAATATAAATCATTCCACTATAAAGATACATGCATGCATATCTTCATTACAGCACTATTCACAATAGCAATGACAGGGAATCAACCTTGATGTCCATCAACAGTGGACAGGATAAGGAAAATGTGGTACATATACACCAGGGAATACTACACAGCCATAAAAAAGAACAAGATCCTGTCATCTGCAGCAACATGGATGGAGCTGGAGGCCAATATCTTTGGTGAATTAATGAAGGAAGAGAAGACCAAATACTGCATGTTCTCACTTATAAGTGGCAGTTAAACATTGAGTACACATGGACACAAGAAGGAAACAACAGACACCGGGGCCTACTTGAGGGAGAAGGGTGAGGATCAAAATACTACCTATCAGGTAATATGCTGATTACCTGGGTAACAAAATTACCTGTAAACCAGACCCCTGTGACACACAATTTACCCATGTAACAAACCTGCATACATACCCTTTGAAACTAAAATAAAAGGAAAAAAACAAAAGAGAGAGATGGAACTCACATAGCCCCAAGTGCTTTTAGCATCAGCATTAATCTACTCATAATGATGGAGCCCTCATGACCTAAACACCTCCTCTTAGGTCCCACCTCCCACACTGTTGCATTGGGGCCTAAGTTCCAACACATGCTTTTTGGGGAACGCATTCAAATTATAGCAATAATAGTTGGAGAACTAAATCTCTCTCTCTCAGAGGTTGGCAAACCATGCAGACTGAAGAGCATTTGAAAAACACAATTAACAGACTTATATACAAGATAAAAAGTCACTGTGCACACCACAAAAATGAATACATATTTTTCTGAACTCCTATATATTATAAAATAAATCAGTTAAGCATGAAACTAACGAGCCAGAAAGAGAACAGCAAAATAAATATCAATAGAAGGAGAAAGAAGGAAAAAAGAAGCATAATGTAGGAAAAAATTAATGGACTAGAACACACAGAAGAGTAGACAAGATCAAGAAAATCAAAAGCTACTTCTTTCAGAAAACAAATGAAATAGATAAACCTTTGGTACTTCCAATGACAAAAAAGAGAAAAGACATACATTGAAATATAAAAAATTAAAAACAGAATGTAATAGCAAATAGAGATATATGGGAAGATGTTAGAATTATAAGAAAATGCTATGCAAAATTTTATAAAAATAAATTTGAAAATTTAAATGAAATGAATAATTTTTAAGGAAAAGATAATTATTAAAATTAACTCAAGAAGGTCTTAGTTTGTTTTGTGCTATTAAACAGAAACCTGCATAGATAAGTAACTGTGGTGAAAAATGAAAAAGCAGCCACAGATCTAATCCTAATATGAAGGCATTTAGGCCACTAAGTTTGGGGTGAGTTTTATAAATTGTTTGAGAAACAGAACAATTGTATGATATTCACATCCTTTCAGAGCATAAATAGGAAACATCTCAACCCATTCTGCTAATCTATCTGTGTAGATAAAGTTGATTTCATCTTGGATACTAATCTGCCACGTTGACTTCTGATTAGCTCCAGTTGTTGCGGGAAGTCAGGAACCCCGAACAGAGGGACCGGCTGAAGCCCCATCAGAGGAACATAAATTGTGAAGATTTCATTTTAATATGGACATTTATCAATTCCCAAATAATACTTTTATAATTTCTTACACCTGTCTTCCTTTAATCTCTTGGTCCTGTTACCTTCATAAGCTGAGCATGTACATCACCTCAGGACCACTGTGATAATTGTGTTAACTGTACAAATTGATTGTAAAACATGTGTGTTTGAACAATATGAAATCAGTGCACCTTGAAAAATAACAGATAAGGACTGAGATATGCCCTGGTCTCCTGCAGTACCCTCAGGCTTACTAGGGTGGGAAAAAACCCAGTCCTGGTAAATTTGTGGTCAGACCAGTTCTCTGCTCTCAAACCCTGTTTTCTGTTGTTTAAGATGTTTATCAAGACAATACTTGCATAGCTGAACATAGACCCTTATCAGTAGTTCTCCTTTTCCTCCTTTGAAGCATGTGATCTACTCCTTGTTCTTACACCCCCTCCCCTTTTAAAACCCTTGATAAAAAAACTTGCTGGTTTGAGGTTCAGGTGGGCATCATGGTCCTACCGATATGAGATGTCACCCCCAGCGGCCCAGCTGTAAAATTCCTCTCTTTGTACTCTTTCTCTTTATTTCTCAGCTGGCCAACACTCATGGAAAATAGAAAGAACCTACGTTGAAATATTGGCGGTGGGTTCCCCCGATATTTTTGAAGCCTCTCTACCTCATTTATCCATTGTGCCTGGAGATAAGGCATTAGATCAGTTGGCAGAAAGTCTTTCTAGACTAAACCCCACGACTTGGATTAAGTCTATTGGGTGCTCCACTGCAGTAAATTCTGGAATCATGTTTCTCTGTTTAATCGGCTTGTTTTTAGTGTGCCGGACCAGTCAAAGAATTCTCTCAGTCAAAACCGAGAGAATGAACAAGGCTTCATCGCCATGGCACATTTGTATAAAAAGAAAGGGAGAGCTGTTGTGGGAAGCCAGGGACCCTGAATGGAGGGACCAGCTGGAGCCGCAGCAGAGGAACATAAATTGTGAAGATTTCATTTTAATATGGACATTTATCAATTCCCAAATAATACTTCTATAATTTCTTACACCTATCTTCCTTTAATCTCTTAGTCCTATTACCTTCATAAGCTGAGCATGTACATCACCTCAGGACCACTGTGATAATTGTGTTAACTGTATAAATTGATTGTAAAACATGTGTGTTTGAACAACATGAAATCAGTGCACCTTGAAAAAGAACAGATAAGGACTGAGATATGCCCTGGTCTCCTGCAGTACCCTCAGGCTTACTGGAGTGGGGAAAATCCCTGCCCTGGTAAAATTGTGGTCAGACTGGTTCTCTGCTCTCAAACCCTGTTTTCTGTTGTTTAAGATGTTTATCAAGACAATACTTGCATAGCTGAATATAGACCCTTATCAGTAGTTCTCCTTTTTGCCCTTTGAAGCATGTGATCTACTCCCTGTTCTTACACCCCCTCCCCTTTTGAAACCCTTAATTAAAAACTTGCTGGTTCGAGCCTCAGGCAGGCATCATGGTCCTACCGATATGTGATGTCACCCCTGGCTGCCCAGCTGTAAAATTCCTCTCTTTGTACTCTTTCTCTTTACTTCTCAGCCGGCCGACACTTATGGAAAATAGAAAGAACCTATGTTGAAATATTGGGGGCGGGTTCCCCTGATACCCAGTCTCATGAATGCCACCTGATTTCTTCTTTATTTACTGTCATTAGTGTAAGAATATGTCAACCTCAATGTTATCACACAAGTTACAGGCTATGATGCACACAGAATTTGTGCCTGTCCTGGGTGGTCACCTTAAATAGTCTGGTTGGAGCTTGTATGCCCTTTCCCTATGGCATATAAATCCATATGAAAATAACTATAAACATTTCTATGTGAAATATTGGAAAATGGAGTCAGCACTATAGTTATTAAATATGCAGTATGAAAAAACAGACTTTATTTCAGAATTGTGAGGATTATTAGAATCTTAGTAGATGTAATTCACAAGATTAACAGATTATGTGCAAAAAATTGTGGTCATCTCAAATTACTCTAAAAAATATTTGATGAAATTTTAAACCTCTCTGAATTTAAAAAAAAAAACACATTATGAACAGGAATAAAACTTTCTTAAAGTAAAATATATCTACCAGAAACATAGAACAAATATACTTAAAGTTTTTGTTAAAATAATTCTTATTAAATTCAGAAAACAAGGGTGCAGGTGGCTAGGCTATATTACTGACATTCTCATCGAATGCATTAAGATGACAAAAAGAAGCATGAGAGCAAATTGTCATTATTTGTACAAAATAATATTGTATAATCCAACAGAATCATCCGAAAACTATTAGAATTAATAAAAGAGCAATAAATTTGCAGAATATAAAAACCAAAAATATCCTTCTAAAATTGATTATTGCTTATATATAAATACATATAAGATAAATATGAATACATAAATATATAAGCAATAATATATTTATATGTTAGCAATAATTAATTTTATATATTAATATTTTATATCATATTTCATAAATAATATATAAATAAATATATAAGCAATAATCAATTTTAGAGGGATATTTATATATTAGCAATAATCTATTTTTAAAAGTCATGAAAAAAGGATACTATTCAAACTAATAACCAATAAATGAACAGAAAAACCTAGTGAAATATCTAACAAGAAATTCTTAAGACCTATAAAAATCGATGGAGGAACATAATAGAAGATTGGAAAAAATAAGAAAGAAAGCCATTTTTTAAAGTTGTCCATTATCCCCCAAACCATCTATAAATTTAATTAATCTTAACACAAATTCCAACAGAATATATATACATATATACTATACATATAAGTGTATATAGAGAGAGACAATAGGTTTTTGAAACAAATGAACAAAAACTTTCCTATAAGATTTTAAAATATACCGTAAGGCTATTAGTATTGAAGTAATATAGTATAGTATAATGAAAGGAAATAATAACCCCCATGGGTTTATAGTGGGAAAGAACTTCTGTAACAAAGGACAGATTCACAAGAGAAAAACAAGCAAAGGTTTATTAATATGTATATTTCATATATACATGAGAGACATGGGACTGAGTAGTTCTCAAAAAGGTGGCTTTAAATTTCAGCTGTACACCAAACAGTATCTGAGACAGGTCTCAATCGGTTTAGAAGTTTATTTTGCCACGGTTAAGAATCATGACCCATGACAGCCTCAGGAGGTCCTGAGAACATATGCCCAAGGCAGTTGGATTACAGCTTGGTTTTATGTTTTAGGGAGGCATAGGACATCAATCAATATATGTGACATACACATTGGTTTCATCCGGAAACTCAAAAGTGGGACAACTCAAAAGTGCGGTGGTGGGGCTTATGGGTCATAGGTGAATTTAAATATTTTCTGATTGGCAATTGGTTGAAAGAGTTAAGCTCTGCCTAAAGAGTTGAAATCAGCTTAAGCTAAGGTAAGGAGTTGGGGGTTGTGGGAGGAGGGCTTTTGCCATGTATATGAAACCTCCAGGTAACCTGTAGCCCACTTCAAAGAGAATAGATGTGACTGTCTCTTATCGAAGGTACCAGACTCTCTGGCGAGACCTAATAAAGGAAAGAGATTATCTACAAAATGTAAAATTACCCCAGAGCAAGAGATATCTTTGCAGGGCCATTTAAAATATATATATTTCTTTCAGGCCACTGCTGTCATGTGATGTTATACTAGAGCCAGGTTGGAATTTGGTATCTTATGGTTACAAAGAGTCTGTTCTATCAGTCTTTGGATCTCTATTTTAATGTTAATGCTGATCAGTTGTGTGCCTGGACTCCAAAGGGAGGAAACGATCACTAGGCATGTCCAAACCCCCTTCCTATCACAATCTAACCTAGATTTTTAGGGGTCATTGGGTCCCCTTGGCCCAGAGGAGGGTCCACTCAGTCAGTTTTGAGGGGATTATAATTTTGTTTTGGGTTTACATGGCTTATATAGCATCTTCAACAAAAACGAGTGAATTTCAAGAGAAGCAATATGAGAAAGAAGAAGGATTTTGAATCTCTAAGAGCAACAACTTGTAGAAAGGCAAATGAATGGCAGACAAAGGCTAGTTGGTAAAGCTCTGGTACAAGCTCTAGGTCAAAAAGAATTCAAAGCTGTCTTTTGTGGATGATCTTTGCTCTCCCTGGTAGAAAGGTGGGCAGGATACCTTCTGTCTTTGTAAATCTATATCCTGGACATATGGGAGGCAAATAGGAGGTTGATAGAGAGCTTTCTTGCATTTGCTTCTTCTGAATTGCCTTCAGCTCAACAATCCTTCATATTTTGGGTGGCTTATTCTGCTCTCCCTCAATAGGTTCATAAATAGACAAATTAAACAATAGAAAATAATTAAAAATCCAGAAATAGTACTGTGTATCTCTTTCTGTCTCTCTGTGTTCCTCTCCTACCCCCTTCACCACACCCACAAATACATGTGTATAAGTACATACCCTGGAATTTAGTTTATATTAGATGTGACATTTTATGTCAGAGGCAGGGAAACACAATGGAATATTCAAAAATAGTTTGAGGATTGTTCAGGATTCATTTAAGCAAAAACATTAAATTTTTATTCCTACCTTACACCACAGAAAACTAAATTATGGAGTAAGTGCTAATATTTAAAGCAAAACTTTTTTTAAAAGTTTGAAGAAAACATGGAATAAACTTTTACACTCTTGTAATGGGGCAGTATCTAAACAGGGTACAAAACCAAAATAGCATCAAGGAAAAGATCAATTAATATAATGAAAAAACCCTGAGTTTAATTATGTATGAAAAAAGACTTTAATGAACTAAGTTAAAAATAAGAGTTTGGGAGAAAAAAATCTGCAACCTACATAACAAACAAAGGATTAATACCCAAAATATGCAAAGAGCTTCTACTGCAATCTGCTGTTGCAAAATTATAACTGAGAAAATTATTATAGTGAACGATATCTGACCTAACAAATTCTATCTTGCTTCTAACCTCCAAGCTGTCCTTGGTCATTCCTGGACACAGGCCAAACTAACTTTGGGAGGAACTTAGTTTATAGTTTAACTTTGAAACAAAGACTATAACAGCCCTTTCCCAAAACAAACCACCTTCCTGCCTGGGGACTAGACTGCTTTTGTAGGATTAACAAATTAACCACAAGATTAGAAATTATGGATTAGGAGTCATGCAGCTAGAGGTTGCAAGATTCTGACCCTCCCCAAATTGCTCCTGGATACAACATCACTATTGTAAAACCTAAGATCAGTGCTTGAGATATTTTGCAGACCCTGCAGTTAATGGATCAGTTGGCACCACCCAATCAATAAACTGGCTCATCTTGTGGTCTTGTGGGTTTGAGGTATTATAGCCCCTACCCAGGAACTGACTCAGTGCAGGAGGACAGCTTCAACTCCCTTTGATTTCATATCTGACCTAACCAATCAGCACTCCCAACTCACTGGCCCCATTAACCATCAAATTATCCTCAAAAAACCTGATCCTCAAGATTTCAGGGAGACTGATTTGAATGATCTCTATACAGCCAAGTTTGCATGAATTAAACTCTTTCTCTATTTCAATTCCTCCGTCTTGATAAATCGGCTTAGTCTAGGCGGTAGGCAAGGAGAACCTGTTGGGTGGTTACACTACAATTAATAAGAAAAAATACCCCATAAAAATAAGACTAAGTGATATGAACCAGTATCTAAAGATAAAATACAGTGTCCAATAACTGTAGAAAAGATGCTCAACTTCACTAATAGTTACGGAGATGCAAATTAAGCAAGATTTTTTTTAACCATGAGATTGACCCCAAAGTTTTAAATAGTGACAATATTTTATACATTTTTGTGGGGGTGTAGTGGGGATGTAAATATAGGAGACCAGAATATGCCACCTCAAAATATGACTATAGGAGACCAGAATATGCCATTCCAAAATATGCCTTGTTGGCATAAGGATTATTTTGAGCTGATTATTTTGAGAAATAGCAGACACAGAAGAAGCTCTGAAAATAAGAGTAGAAGTTATGCTTTTGTATGGGAAATTTACATCTCTGAAGGAAATCTCCATTTGTAAGTGCATCTCCCTCTCTGGACCAGGAAGAGAAGTATTATTCTAAATCAACACAGACTCTTATCAATGGAGAAGACATCCACTTAAATCTGCATAACAAGCCTTACTCTTGTCTATTGTCTTGCTTTTCCTGGTTATCTACCTATAACTGGCCTTCCCTAAACCCTCCTTTCTTTGTTTCAGCAGACATGGTATTTAAATATGAATTCAAAGCCAACTCTTTGAGATTTAAGAAGAATCCTTTCTCTGGGTATCTCCTATGTATATATGAAGTATATGGGTTAATATACTTCTGTTTGTTTCTCTCTTGTTAATCTGTCTTTTGCTACATGGGTCCATCCTAACTGAGAACTATAAGAGTAGAGGAAAACATTTATTCCTCCCTACAGAAATATGGTACAATTGACCATACTAAATCTGGCCTTCCTAAGGTCATTCTCTCAGCTCTAGCCTTTAAATCTGAGAAAAGAAAACAGCATAATGTGAAATTTCCATTACTAAAAACCAGGTTCTTCTCCAAAGGAAGAAAAAATAATGTTTAAGATAGGAAATAATTTCACTTGAAATCTTTAAGAGAACATGTTCTCAGTTCTTTAATACATAAAGACAAAAGTAAAAAGAATGTTATTTGAAATGAATAGATATTTTCATGCAAAGTTGCCTGAACAATTCATCCAGAACCCAGGATCATCACTACCTCGGCAGTGAATACTAGATGAAAGACAGAATACGTATAGAGAGTTCTTCTTTCACAAGCTGTCCAGTCACTTAGAATCCAATTACAAATTTATATCCTAATTCTGGAGGCTGTTCTTCAGTGCATTTTATTGTAAAATAAACTTATGCATCGCATAGCATCCCATAACAGTGGGAAAATGAAGCAGTCTTGGGTAAATACCATCTCTATTATTTCAAGTAGACAGCATATTTGGGCCCTTTACCTTACCACCACCTATAAGAAATCTACACTACACAAAACTCTTTCTTCCATATCAACTCAGTAACTTGCAACATAGGCACCAATGTAAATGTAAGAGGAAAAGATATGAAAGGAAATAATCCCTAGGGACAGAGGTAGGCACACACACACACACACACACACACACACACACACACACACGCAGATGTCCTCAGAAAGGAAAGGAACACATTTCCAATGTCAACAGAAAAGTAAAAATATATCTATCTATTAAACATTGCCTTCCATTTCTTCATATATTCATTCAATGGGCATTTGGGGGAAGGGTGCCAAGCACAGTTCTGAGAATACAAAGATGAGTAAGGCACAGCCCTTCAAGGACATGGTCTAGTGGGAGAGGCAGACAGACAATTACAAGGCAATATTTTCACTGCTGTAAGCAGGGATATGTGAAGAAGTATGAGGGGGCATAGATACAGGAGACTGTAACTACATTTGAGAAATCAGAAAATAAATACATAAACATTTGAGCTCAGTTTTAAAATTCCACATTATGCAATAGCATTAGTTAAAGCTCCAGAATTATGCAGTAGAATTTCTATTATGTCTGACATAGGAATATTAGTCATCAAAAGCAATAGCTGAAGGTACCAAACTAAAGATATGAATAGAAAGTAAGAAAGGTCTTGTAAGGTACACACATTTGAGGAAATGAGAAGAGCTAACAAGCTCAGAACAAAGCAAGAATATCCACTCTTGCCAATTCTGTTCAACATTACAATAAGAACAATGAAATAAAAAGGCAAAAATTGGAAAGGAAGAAATAAAATTATCTTTGTTCACAGATGACACAATTGTGTACATAGAAAATCCTAAGGAAACTACCAAAAATACTAGATGCCAGGCACAGTGGCTCATGCCTGTAATCCCAACACTTTGGGAGGCTGAGGTGGGAGGATTGCTTGAACTTAGGAGTCTAAGACCAGCCTAGACAACATGGCAAGACCCTGTCCCTACAAAAAAATTTAAAACTTAGCCCAGTGCGGTGGTGCGTGCCTGCAGTCCCAGCTGTCAGGAGGCAGAGGTGCGAGGATCGCACAAGTGCAGGAATCCTAGGCTGCAGTGAGCCATGAGCATGCCACTGCACTCCAGCCTGAGCAACAAAGTGAAACACTGTCTCAAAAATATAGATATACATATATACTAGAATAAGTACATTTAGGTCAGTGTACATAAATTAATTGTACTTTTATATAGCTACAACAAACAATTGAAAAATTAAGCAAAACAAATTTACAATAGCATCAAAAATTTTAAATAATTATGAATAAATTTGACAAAGGTTGTCTAAGACTTCATGTTGAAACTACAAAATATTGCTGAGAGATATTAAAGACTTCCCAAATCAATGAAAATATATACCATGTTCATGGATCAGAAGACTTGACATTGTTAAGATGTCAATTCTCCTCGAATTGATCTATATATTTACTGCAATCCCAATTAAAATCCAAAAGTGCTTTGTAGAAATCAACAATTTGATTCTATAAGAATATGAATGACACAGAATACTCAATACAACAATGAAAAGGAAGAATGATGTTGAGGATTTGCACTACTTCGTTTTAAGATTTCCTATAAAGCTACAATAATCAAAACACTGGTATTTATGTGGTACTGATTGCCTCTGGATTGACTGGAAAGACACTTAAGGGAAATTTCTGGGACAAAGTAAATGTTCTATATCTTAATTGATGTGGTGACTTCACAGGTGTATAGTTTGTCAGTATAAACATTTGGATACCCATAGTGTACCAGTTTGTCTTAACCACTTGAGATGCATCAGTAAAAAACAACAAAGAAGGAAAAGACAGAGATGCTGTCATGGAACATACATCTTAGCAGGGGTTAGGGAAGAAAGAGAGACATGTAATAAAGAAAACACATAATATAGAAGCTATATGGTTTTTTAGAGGGTAACAGTACTGTGGAAAAAGAAAAAGTCCAGTAGGTTAAAGGGCTGGGAGAATGCAATTTTATACTACGCTGTCAGAAAAGACCTCACTGGGAAGGTAACAGTAAAGCCAAGACTTGACAGAATAGAATGAGTTAGACATGCTTTTACTCCTTAGGGGAAGGAGTGTTCCTAGGAACTGCAAAGAGACCAGTGTACCTGCAGAAGAGCAGCACCACTCAAATAGAACTGTTCTCTAAAGATATGGCAAGCACCTCCCTGAGTGGCTCCACTCGAACTTAGCACAGTGAGATTTACACTCATCAAATCTCATTCCATGTACTTTTGACTTACTATATTGAAGCTGCATGCATGAAGCAGGAGGTAAATTCCCTCACTGTTGAGTTCTGGTCAGCAACCTAGGATGGAAGGACATTGGTACATCCTCAATATGTCTGATTTTGTTTCTGAAAGGTAAAAACCAAAACCAAACCAAACAAATACAAACAGTTCTCATTTCCCAGTGGCTCTTGGGTACTGCATTGGAGGCAGAGAGAGGGCAATTGGGGATAAATAAGAACGCTCTAATTTCTTGAGAGTTCTCCAGGGAGAAGTAGGCTGCTCCTGAAAGAAAACAGTAGGACAGGACCATAGCCAGGATCTACACAATTTTGAAAAGAGTTGACACTTACTGAGGTCCCAGAATGTTAGTGCTGTGTGGTCATGCAAAGTGGGAATTTATTATGTTGTTTTTCAGGGTATTCTGGGAGACAGTCTATTTATCTTGTTTTGTCCAAAAGGGGCAGCAGTGTTATGACTACACACATTATTTGTCTACCCAGTTTGAACAGCTTCCCTTAGGACATAATTCAGATGACACAGTGGGTGATACCAGCCTTTATCCCCCTGACATAAGACAGAATATATAGATAGCTATCCACAACCAGAATAGCCCTGAAAGAGCTCAAAGGCCCATTAAAGATCTTTTATGTGTGAATATTCTTTTTGTTTTGTTCCACTGTGTTCCATCTACAGGAAGACAGCATGCATCTCTGCTGAGATGAGGGCATCTCTGTGGCTGCACTCCTCTCAGCCACATCTTAGACACCACAGCCATCACCATAATGAGCTAGTTCACACTTTGGACCCTGGAGCTAAGCTCTTACTACACACACCCAAACTCTGGACTTCAGCTCAGCCACCACAGAAAGGTAGGCTCCAAGCTAACCTTGGAGCCACTGTAACTCCGTCTCAGTCTGCGCTCCTATTCTGGTTCCCTGGCTACTTCACAAGCCTCCACACCTTACTTGCTATTGGCAATGTGGCAGCAGGAGTGCTTGAACCCTAAGGACCAGTGCCGTAACCACCCTATATCCCAGAGCTGTAGTCTCTTCACATATGGCCATGCTTCAGGCCTCAGTCATGTAACTACTCCATGGGCAACACACTTAAGACACTGGTGCCACTGCCACTTCAGGTGGGCCTGCAAACCAGACCCAGTGCCAACAGGAATCCCTTCAGCCAAATGGAAAAAAAATAGATCAGGAGAACCTTAGTAATCATTACCATCATAGACTCCAACAATCTTCATCACCACTGCAGACATCCACAACACTGAGTGTTGAGGATCTCTGCAATAATTGTCAACACTAACCTTGGCTGACAGAGCTGCACAACGACTACACAACTGTTTCCTCATTGGTGTCAGAATCACTGCACCCCACCCAGCAAGCACCTCACACCCTTTCCCCAGAAGAAAGTATTTTCATAGCAAAATTAGCCTTTAAAGTCTGCAATAGGTTACTGCTCCACCAAACAGGCAGATATCAACATAAGACAAGAAGAAACATGACAAGTCAAAAAGACATAACACAACCAAAAGAACACAACAATTTCCGAGTAGCAAGCCTCAAATAAATGGAGACATACAAACTGCATGACAAAATATTCAAAATAATTGTTTTAAGGAAGCTCAGTGAACTTCAAGAAAATACAGAATAATAATTCAGTGAAAGCAGGAAAACAATAAATGACCAAAAATAGAAATCTGGCAAAAAGATTAACATTATTTTTAAAATTAAATAGAAATTCTGTTGCTGAAAAAATACAATGGATGACATGAAAAAAATGAATGTGATAGTGTCAACAGCAGAATTGATCAAGCAGAAGAAACAATCTGTGAACTCAAAAATAAGTTATTTGAAAACATACAGTCAGAGCCAGGAAAAGAAAAAAAACGAAAAGGAATGAAGAAAGCATACAGGATTGAGGGGACAGCATCAAAGAGTGAATATTCAAGTTACCAGTGTTAAAAGAAGGAGAAGACAGGAAAAAAGCAGAAAGAATACTTAAAGAAATAATAGCAAAAAACTTTCCAAATCTGGGGGGAGATAGAAATAGCCAGGGATAAGGAGATCAAAGGTCTCCAATCAGATTCAATAAGACTACACCAAGACACATTATAACCAAACTGTAAAAATCAAAGACAAAGGGGGAATTCTGAAAGCAGCAAGAGAAAAGAAACAAATCACATATAAGGGAGTTCCACTAAGGCTAGCAGCAGAATTCTCAGCAGAAATGTTACAAGTCAGGAGAGAGTGGGATGATATATTCAAAGTGCTGAAGAAAAAAAAAAGTAAGAATAAGTAAACCAAGAATACTTCATCCAGCAAATCTGTCTTTCAGAAATGAAGGAAAGGTAAAGATTGTCCCAGATAAGCAAAAGGTGAGGGAGTCCATTACCACCAGAACTGTCTACAGGAAATGCTACAGGGAATTATTCAAAATAAAAAAGATGCTAATTAACAACATAAAAACATAGAAAAGTATGAAACTCACTTGTAAAAGTATGTACACACTCAAATTCAGAATATGCTAACACTGTAGTGATGGTGTGTAAATCACTTATATCATTACTATGACGGGTTAAAAGACAAAACTATTAAAAATAGTAATAGCTACAATAATTTGTTAAGTAATATACAATACAAAAAGATATACATTGTGACAACAAAAACATAAAATGTGTGTGAGAAGAGTAAAAGTGTAGAGTTATTTTATGCAATCAAAGTTAAGTGTTACCAGCTTAAAATAGTTTGTTATAACTACAAGATGTTTTATGTTAGCCTTATAAGGCTAACCACAAAATAAAAACCTATAGTAAGTGCACAAAATGTAAAAAGTAGGGAATCAAAACACACCAGTAGAGAAAAATCATCTAATAACAGAGGAAGACAGGAAGAAAGAAACAACAAAAGAGGAAAAAAAGAAACAAAGGATCTACCAAACAACCAGAAAACAATGAACAAAATGGCAGTAGTAAGTCCTTACCTATGAATAATTATCTTGACTATAAATGGATTAAATTCTCCAATTAAAGACAAGGAGTAGATGAATGGATAAAGAAAAAATTGTTACCTACAAGAGAATCACATCACCTTTAAGGACACATGTAGATTGATAGTGAAAGGATGGGAAAAGATGTTCCACGGGAACAGAAAACAAAAAGAGCAGGGGTATCTATGCTTATATCAGATCAAATAGATGTAAGTCAAAATACGTAAAACAAGACAAAGAAGGTCATTATATAATGACAAAGGGATCGATTTATCAAGAGGCCATAACAGTTATAAATATATATGCATCCAACATCAGAGCGCCTAAATGCATAAAACATTATTAATAGATCTGAAGAGAGAGATACTGCAATACAATAATAGTAGGGGAATTCAATACCCCACTTTCAGCAATGGACAGACCATCCAGACAGGAAATCAATGAGGAAACATTGGACTTAAACTACATATTAAACTAAATGTACCTAATAGACATGTATAGAACATTCCATCCAACAGCAGCAGAATACACATTCTTCTCAAGCACATCCAGGATAGTCTCTAGGATAGATCATATGTTAGACAGATCAGTCTTAATACATTTGAGAAGACTGAAATCACATCAAGCCTACATCAAAAAGAAAGATCCAAAATAACCAACTAATGTTATACCTCAAAGAACTAGAAAGAGAAAAACAAACTAAGCCCAATGTTAGTAAAATGAAGGACATAATAAAGATTAGAGCAGGCCAGCGTAGGGGTCATGCCTGTATCCCAACCCTTTGGGATGCTGAGGCAGGATTGCTTGAGCCCGAAGTATGAGACCAGCCTGGGCAACATAAGGACACCCTGTCTCTACAAAATAAAATAAATCAGCCAGGCTTCATAGCATGCACTTACAGTCCCACTACTTGGGAGGCTGAAGTTGAAAGATCAGTTGAGCCCAGGAATTCGAGGCTGCAGTGAGCCATGATCATACTACTGCACTCCAGCCTGGGTGACAGAGTGAGGCCCTATCTCAAAAAAAAAAAAAAAAAAAAAAAATCAGAACAGAAATAAATGAAATAGAGAGTAGACAAGCAATAGAAAATAGAAAATAGAAACATAATTAAGAGTTGGTTTTTTGAAATAATAAATTCAGATAGATTAAGAAAAAGAGAGGAGACAAATAAAATCAGAAATGAAATAAGAGATATAACTGATGCCACAGAAATACAAAGGATCATAAGAAACTACTAAGAAAAATTATGCACCAACAAATTGGATAACCTAGAGAAATGAATACATTTCTAGAAATAGAAAATCTGAACAGACCAATAATAGACCAATAACAAGTAAGGAAATTGAATCAATAATTTAAAATCTCCCTTTGAAGAAAAGCCCAGGACCATCAGGCTTCGCTGTTGAATTCTACCAAACATTTAAAGAACTAATGCTAATTCTTCTCAAATTCTTCCAAAAAAATTGAGGAGGAGGGACTACTTCCAAACTCATTTTTTGAGGCTGGTATTACCCTGATAGCACCCAGACAAGGACAGTACAAGAAAATAAAATTACAGGCCAACATCCCACATAAACATAGATGCAAAAATCCTCAACAAAATACTATAAAACCAAATTCAACATTGCATTAAAGAATCATTCACCATGCAAACCTGTCCAACTCACCTTATTTTGTTGTTGTCCTTCTGCTTCGTTTCATGTCAGGTTTTTAGCAGCCTGAAGCCAAGGTTTTCACTTTCTGTCTCTAGTGATAAGCAGAAAAGAGAAATGAGAAAGGGGCTTTACCAGCCCTACCAGAAGCAGAAGCTAAGAACCCATGACAGGGACACCTTTGGACATCCCTGTAAGGGATTTAATCCTGGGATACAAAGATACTTCAATGGATGCAAATCAATAAAATGTAACACATCACATTAAAAAAAGAAGGATGAAAACCATGTGATCATCCCAATAAATGCAGAAAAGGCAATCTAAAAATTCAATATTCTTTCACTCTCAAGAAATTATGTATAGAAAAAATGTACCTCAACCCAATAAAAAGTCATATAAGACAAATTCATAGCTAACATTATACTGAATGGTGGAAGATTGAAAGTTTTTCCTCTAAGATTAAGACAAGGGAGCTAGGCACGGTGGCATGTGCCAGTAATCCCAGCTACTCAGGATGCTGAAGCAGGAGCATTGCTTGAGCCCAGGAGTACAAGACCAGCCTGGGCAACATAGTGACATCCCAACTCTGAAAAAAAAACAAAAAGAACAAAATAAGGATGCCCATTCTCAACACTATTCACATAGTACTGGAAGTTCCTAACCAGAGCAATTAGGCAGGAGAAAGAAATAAATGTCATCCAGATCAAAAAGGAAGAAATTAAATTGTCTCTTTGCAGATAACATGGTCTTATATACAGAAAAATCCTAAAAATCTCACCAAAAATTTGTTAAGACTAATAAATGAATTGAGTAAAGTTGCAGGATATAAAATCCACATAAAAAAATCAGTAGCATTTCTATACATCAATAATGAGCTAGCTGAAAAGGAAATCAAAACAATCGCATTTATGATAGCTACCAAAAAAAAAAAAAAAACTTCAGAATAAATTTAACCAAGGAATAAAAAACCTGTACACTGAAAACTATAAAACTTTGATGAAAGAAATAGAAGAAATGAATTAAGAAAAATATTATTTTGTTCATCCATCAGAAGAATCAATATTGTTACAATGTCCTTACACCCCAAAACTACAGATTCAATGCAATCTCTATCAAAATTCCAATGACATTTTTCACAGAAATAGAAAAGATAGTTCTTAAATTCGTGTGGAACTATAAATGACCTTAAATAACCAAAGCAATCTTGAGCAAAAAGAACAAGGCTGAGGGCATTACACTACCTGATTTCAAAATATACTACAAAGCTATAGTAATCAATACAGTATGGTACTGGCATAAAAACAGGCACATAGACCAATGGAACAGAATAAAGAGCCCAAAAATAAGTCCATGCATTTATGGTCAACTGATTTTTGACCAAGATGCCAAGAATATACAATGAGTAAAGAACAGTCTTTTCAATAAATAGTGCTATGAAAACTGGATATCCACATGCAGAAGAATGAAATTGGACCCATATCTCACCTCATATACAAAAAGTAACTCAAAATAGATTTAAGACAGAAACACAAGACCTGAAACTATAAAACTATAGAAGAAAATGTGGGGAAAAGTTTCTTGACACTTGTCTGGGCAAAGATTTTTTTTGGTTATGACTCCAAAAGCACAGGCAACAAAAGCAAAAATTGACGAATAGATTACATCAAACTAAAAAGCTTCTAAACAGCGAAGGAAAACAATCAACAGAGTGAAGAGGCAACCGAGGAATGGAAAAATAAATTTGCAAACCATACAACTATATGAGCTAGCTGAAATATGAGTTCACTGAAAAAGAAATTAAGTAAGGGGTTAATATCCAAAATGTATAAAGAATTCATATACTCAATAGCAAAAAACAATCTGATTTAAAAATGGGCAAAAGATCTGAAGAGACTTTTCTCAAAAGAAGAAATACAGATGGCAAATAGGTATATGAAAAAAATGCTCAACATCATCCTCAGGGAAATGCAAATTAAAACCACAAGGTATCACCTTACACCTACTAGAAAAGCTATTATCAAAAAGATGAAAGGTGTAAGTGTTAGCAAGGATGTGGAGAAAAGTAAATCCTCATACACTGTTGGTGGGAATGTAAATTAGTACAACCATTATGAAACAGTATGGTGTTTCCTCAAAATATTCAAAATGGAACTGCCATACTATCCAGCAATATCACTACTGGGTATAGATCCCATGGATAAGAAATCAGTATGTTGAAGAGATATCCACATGCTATGTTTGTTACAGCATTATTCACAATAGCTAAAACATGGAATCAACCCATGTGTCCAATGACAGATGAATGGATAGAGAAAATGTGGTATATATACACAACAGAATATTATTCAGCCTTAAAAAAGAAGGAAATGCTGTCATTTGAGACAACATGGATAAACCTATAGGACATTATGTTAAATGAAATAAGCCAGGCACGGAAAGACAAATACCACATGAGGTCGCTTATATGTGGAATGTCGGCCGGGCGCGGTGGCTCAAGCCTGTAATCCCAGCACTTTGGGAGGCTGAGACGGGCGGATCACGAGGTCAGGAGATCGAGACCATCCTGGCTAACACGGTGAAACCCCGTCTCTACTAAAAATACAAAAAACTAGCCGGGCGAGGTGGCGGGCGCCTGTAGTCCCAGCTACTCGGGAGTCTTGAGGCAGGAGAATGGCGTAAACCCGGGAGGCGGAGCTTGCAGTGAGCTGAGATCTGGCCACTGCAGTCCAGCCCGGGCTACAGAGCAAAACTCCGTCTCAAAAAAAAAAAAAAAAAAAAAACCGTTAAATTCATAGAAGCAGAGTAAAATACTGGTAATAGGCTGGGGCCAGGAGGAGGGAGATAGGGAGATGTTGGTCAAAGGATACAAAATTTCAGCTGGATGGAATGAATAAGCTCAAGAGAGCTATTGTACATTATAGTGACTACAGTTAATAACAATACATTGTATACTTGAAAACTGCTCAGAGCAGATTTTTAAATGTCCTCACCACACACACCAGAATGATACGCCAGGTAAATGCATAGGTTAAATAGCTTGATTCAGCCATTCTAAAATGTATACATATATCAAAACATCACACTTCACACCATAAATATATACAATGTTTATTTGTCAATTAAAAAAATTTTTTAACAGTTTCCCTAAGCAATGCCTTTCCTTTTGTTTTGTTTTGTTTTTTTTTTTTTTGTTTTTTTTTTTGTTTTTTAGCTTGGGCCTTCCACCTTCCTAAAGGCAGACAAAGAGTAGTTGGAAATAACTGAACTGACACTATGAAGTATCCCACAGATCCCTAAATAGTTCAACATCAATGCCAAAAACAAAAGAAAGCACAAATATTAGACACCAACTCCTATTCTCAGAGACTGAGCCCCACCTAAGAAAGACATGTCCAGAAATCACAGCAGTAGTGGCGCCTGTGTGTGGAGGTAGGAAGTGAGAGGGAAATTTGGCTACTATTTTATAGTTCAGCCCTGTTATTCATTACACACTTGAGTCTAGTTTTAGCCAATTCCTGTCAAATTGGCCTGACCCGTCATTGCAAATTTAATATCAAGCTACTGATGGAGTTTAATTACTTGGTAAGAAATACAGATCCATCTATTTCATGGCAACTGAGCTGCAGTTCTATTGCTTTAAGGAAACATTTGGTATTGACTTAACATGATGCTTATTAAATCTAAACCAAATGTGAATTAATCAACTTGAAAATACTGTCTAATTTCCTTATTGGTGTTAATGCTGATATCCCATAACAAATGCTTTGGAGTGAAAACACTTAACCTACATATATCGCCCCAAGTTTCCTGTATTCGGTTTTAATTTAACTATATTCAGTTTTAATTTGCGTGACAAGTTTCACCTCACAAGGTGCTTCCTCCTGTTTAACTATTTCTAAGTGCACATGGAGGTCTATTTACGTATTAATTTCTGCTGGAATTACAGATATATCCACCTTCATTTCTCCTCCCCAAAGGACCAAAAAGGCCTCTTGAGTGGCTATAAATGTCTCGTTATAAACACTTAATTTAAACTGCGTCACAGTTAGAGTCAATCTGGCCTACACTCTCATGCCAAAAAGCAAAACCTTTCAAGCTGTGCATTTTTACTATTAAATTTCCACTGTGACTTTAGAATCTCAATCATTTCTTTAAGAAATGCAAATGCTCTTTTTTCTCTGGCTTAGCAGTAGCCACTGGGAAATACATTTGTATAATTCCTTCCTGGCCATGCACGGGCTGTAACAATAATCAAAGCTACCAGGCCAGAGAAGATATTCCAGAACATACTCAACTTTTTCCAACTTACTGTCAGAAGCCATTGAACGTTCAGCTTTCCACTTGGCCCAGCCAGGAAGATAGTGAAAGTGCCTCTGTCCAAATCCAAATGCAGGCTGTCTATAGGATTATTATTTTTTATTATTTTTTATTTTTTAGATGGGGTTTCACACTTGTTGCCCAGGCTGGAGTGCAATGGCATAATCTCGGCTCACTGCAACCTCCACCTCCCGAGTTCAAATGATTCTCCTGCCTCAGCCTCCCAAGTAGCTGGGATTACAGGCCTGTGCCACCATGCCCAACTAATTTTGTATTTTCAGTAGAGATGGGGTTTCACCATGTTGGCAGGCTGGTCTCGAACTCCTGACTTCAGGTGATCTGACCACCTCGGCCTCCCAAAGTGCTGGGATTACAGGCGTGAGCCACTGCACCCAGCCCAGGGTTAATCTTAATCTGTTTGTCCAATTATATTTCCACTCATGCTACTGAACCCTTGCCCTCCAATCCACCCTCTCCTCTCTTGCTAGGGTGCTTTGGGGCCCTTCATGCGCTGACCCAGACAGCCTCTCCAGGCTCCTCATCTGCACTCTCCCCACATACCTAAGCTCATAACCCCAGTAACCCACTTGTGCTCTACTCACAGTATCACAAACAGTTCCCAAACTCACCACGGTGTTGGTGCCTCCCTGCCTTTTACACGTTCCTTCTGCCAGCAATGTCCTCGTGCCCCTGGCCATCTCCCACCCAGCCTTTCAAACTCAGTTCAAAAGCCCTCTCCTCTGTGAATTCTTCACTGATCGCACTCCCCAGCCCTACCAAAGTTGAGCATTTTCTCCTCCGGTTCCCGTAGCACTGTGGGACCTTCTCTATCCTAACATGTAGCATATCATATTTGATTATGTATTTACATGGCTGTCTCCCACTGGGCTGTGAGCCCATTAAAAGTGGGATTGGCTTTTATCCTTGTATCCCCAGCCGCTTGTACCATGCCTGGCATCTGGCAAATAATCAAGAAATCTTTATGGAATAAACAGAAAAAGGTGATATAAATGTAAGAGGTATAAATTTCTCAGCACTCCCATGCATGTGAAGGAGGCAGGTGAATTCCACATTTATGGAGATGGATGACCTCTGCTTAGAGTGGACCTAAATCCCTGACCAAGAAAAGAAGTTTGGAAATGACACCATTATTTGCAGATCCCCTCTCACTAGTTGTTATGTCTGTGCCTCATGGGATGTGGGCAAGGATCATGGAAGAATTTACACACACACACACACACACACACATATGTGTATGTATGTATATATTTGTACTTGTGTGCTTGTGTGTATATGTATGTATGTGACTATATATAATATACAGAGCACAAAGAGGAATAAATTTTCTCTCCTATTAGCTGTTTGGCTTCCTGGTGGCTGGATCTCAGGATAAGGGGATTGAAAGCTAAAAACACCAAAACAAATATGGAAAATAACAGAACAAAAAAAAAATGACCGAATGGGGAAAAAAAGCCCTCGACCTTAACACAGTTCCTGATTCTCTGTGGTTATTGGATTGGCAGAACTTGGATAAACTAAATCAGTGGAAAATCCCCATATCTTATTTCCGTTTCCAGCCTCCTACCAAAAAGGCTTTTTCCTAGCTAATAGCACCGACCTTCCCTGTCAACCTTCATGTAAAGATGCTAACGAGCAATAAAAAATGCAACAAAAGGGAGAAAGAGAATCAAAAGAAACAGAGCTTTCCATAGCTGGGCCATTTCCTCCCATGAAAATGCCTCAATGTCTGATTTCTGCTCCTAAGCCACAGGGACCATGATGCTGGTCCAGACCAGTCATTTCAAAGTGGGTTCTCTCAAGTCTGTGAGGTGATTCCAGTAGCACTGGGGGTGACAAAGGCTTTCTACTCCTCACCTTCAACCAGAAAGTGCCAGCTTTTTTTCCGTTTCAAAGTTGGGCTTATATGGAAGTTTCTGTGTGAAGGGAGAGTTCTATAGCTAAAACAAACAAAAACAAAAACACCAGTCCAGAAAAGGAGGCCGTTTGCTCTGATAAGATTCCATCTGGGTTTTATATAGTTAAAAGGGCCTCAGACTGCAGTCCAGCAGGCTGGGAGGTAACCTGTAGCTCTCCCTCCGCATAGTATAAGAGAAGGAACCCCAAAATTAGAGACAAGAGACCAGGACCTGAGCCCTAGATGTGATTCACTCACTAGATGTGAACATTTTCCCTGCAAGAGTTCCAGGCTCCATGAGGGCAACAAGCCTGTTTTGGACCTCATGGGACCCTCAGGTCCTACTGCAGTACGTGGGAGATGTTAGCTACTCAATAGCTAGCTGTTGAGCTATTGAGAACTAGCTCAAATAACAAAGTTTCCTATGCTTGTTTCTGAAATTCTAGATTCTCAACTTGCTGTAGTAACCTTTCTAAGCTTTAGTATCTTCACTGAGAAAACAGCCACAATAATAATACTTATGCCAGAGAGTTGTTTTAAGGATTAAGATAATTCATGTAAAATGTACAAGCCCAATGCTAACATAAAATTGTTCATTACTGTTGACAAAAAGAATAAAACTCTGTAAAATATTTGAAGAGATTTATTCTGAGCCAAATGTGAGTGGCCAATGGCCCATGATATAACCCTAAGGAGATCCTGAGAACATGTGGCCAGGGCGGTCGGCATACAGCTTAGTCTTATACATTTTAGGGAGACATGAGACATCAATCAAATACATGTAAGAGATACATTTATTTGGTCTGGAAAGGCAGGACAATGCAAGCAGAGGCTTCCAGGTCATAGGTAGATTCAAAGATTTTCTGTTACGTTAAGGAGTTACATTATTGCCTAAAGACTTAGGAATGACTGGGGTTGTGGAGATAAGGGGTTGTGGAGACCAAGGTTTTATGATGCAGGTGAATTCTCCAGGCAGCAGGCTTTGGAGAGAATCGATTGTAAATCTTTCTTATGAGACTCTTAAATAGTCTGTTCTATCAGTAATTCTAAAAAGGAAGGGGGTATAATGAGACATGTCCAACTCCTGCTTCCCATCGTGGCCTGAATTCATTTTTCAGGTTAGCTTTGAAATGCCCTTGTCAAGAAGAGGTGTCCATTCAGATGATCTAGGGACTTAGAATTTTATTTTTGGTTTACATTATTTTTACAATGAATATTACTATTAGTACCTCCTAAGCAGGACTGAAGTTCCTCCTTAAAGCACTTTCTTTTTAACCTCTTAAAAGCAAGGCAGATGGAGGCTGGGAATCCTAAGCAAATTCCTTAACTTCTCTGAGCCTATCGTTCCTTACCTTAAACAGCATGGTACTGGCAAAAAACAGACACTTATACCAATGGAACAGAATAGAGAGCCCAGGAACAAATACACACACCTACAACCATCTGATCTTCAACAAAGCTGACAAAAACAAGCAATGAGAAAAGGAGTCCCTATTCAATAAATGATGCTGGGATAACTGGATAGCCATATGCAGAAGACTGAAACTGGATGCCTTCTTTACACTGTATACAAAAATAGACTCAAGATGGATTAAAGACTTAAATATAAAACCCAAAAAACCTATAAAAACCCTGGAAGACAACCAAGACAATACCATCCTAGATGTAGGAATGGGCAAAGATTTCATGAGAATAACATAAAAGCAACTGCAACAAAAGCAAAAATTGACAAATCGGATCTAATTAAACTTAAGAACTTCTTCACAACAAAATAAACTATTAACAGAGTAAACAGACAAACTACAGAATGGGAGAAAATTTTTGCAAACTATACATCTGAAAGGTTAAATATCCAGCATCTATAAGGAACTTAAACAAATTTACAGGAAAAAAACAAACAACCCCATTAAAAAGTGGACAAAGAACATGAACAGACACTTTTCAAATGAAGATATACATGCAGCCAACAAGCATATGATTTAAAGCTGAACATCACTGATCATTAGAGAAATGCACATCAAGACCACAATGGGATGCCATCTCATACCAGTCAGAGTGGCTATTATTAAAAAGTCAAAAAATAACAGATGCTGGTGAGGTTGTGGAGAAAAGGGAACACTTTTGCACTGTTGATGGGAGTGTAAATTAGTTCAACCATTGTGGAAAGCAGTGTGGCAATTCCTCAAAGAGCTAAAAAGAGAACTACAATTAAACCCAACAATCCCATTACTGGGTATATATCCAAAGGAACAAAAATCATTCTGCCATGAAGATACATGCACGCAAATGTTCATTGCAGCACTATTCACAAAAGCAAAGACATGGAATCAACCTAAATGCCCATCAATGATAGACTGGATAAAGAGAACGTGGTGCATATACACACATTTTATGGAATGTTGTGCAGCCATAAAAAAGAACAAGATCATGTCTTTTGTGGGAACATGAAGGGAGCTGGAGGCTATGATCCTCAGCAAATTAATGGAGGAACAGAAAACCAAATACCGCATGTTCTCACTTTTAAGCAGTTAAATGATGAGAACCCTTGAACATATAGGAAGGAATAACAGATGCTAAGGCCTACTTGAGGCTGGAGGCTGGGAGAAGGGAGAGGACCAGAAAAAGTAACATTGGGTACTAGGTTTAGTGCCTGAGTGATGAAATAATCTGTAAAACAAACTACTGTGATGTGAGTTTATCTACATAATGAACCTGCACGTGTACCCCCCAAACCTAAAATAAAAGTTAAAAACAAACAAGCAAAAAGGGTAATAATGCCTTCCTTTCAAGGTTGTTGTGGGAATAAACAAGTTAGCATAGTGCAATGGTTAATTTTATGTGTCAGCCTGACTGGGGTAGGAGACACTGAGATAGTTGGAGAAACTATTTCTTGGTGTGTCTACGAGGTGTTTCAGAAGAGATTAGCATTTGAATCAGTGGACTCAGTAAAGATGATCCCTCACCATGGTGGGTGTACATCATCCAAACACCACAGTGGGTGGGCATCAACCAAACTGCTGAAGGCCTCAATAGAACAAAAAGGCAGACGAAGGACACATTCTCTCTCTGCTTGAACTGGGACATCTGTCTTCTTCTGCCCTTGGACATTGGAGCTCCTGCTTCTTAAGCCTTCAGACTCCAGGACTATACCAGCACCCTATCCTTACCCTTACCCCTCGTTCTCAGGCCTTCAGACTCAAACCCAATTATACCACTGGCTTTCCTGGTTCTTCAACTTGCAGACAGCATATGGTGGGAATTCTCAGCTTCCATAATCACATGAGTCAATTCCCATAATAGATCTCCTCATCTATATCTAGATCTGTATCCATATTCATATCTTTATCTATATCTATATATCTATATATATCCTATTGGTTCTGTTTCTCTAGGGAACTCTGAAAAATACACAGATATTAATATAGTTGGCTTTCAAGAATGATTAGCCAATTGTCAATCAATAAACTTATCTCAATGGTGACAATGCTGAAGGCTGCACTCTTGAAGTCTATTCTGAGTCAACATAGATCTTTCCATTCTCACCAGCTAAGCATAATTGGCCTAATTTTATGATGAAGAAGCTAAGGCTCAGAAAGGTTAAGAAACTTGCTTGACATCAGCAGCTACTAAGCAGAGTAACGGGATCAACACTGAACGGCACCTCAGCTCAGGCACGCACAACCTCTTCCCTACTTCAGTCCTAGCACTCCTGGAAGCCCAGCCCTGCCTATACCTGCCCAGCCCCATCTGTACTGCCCCCAGGAGGGATGTGTGTGTGAACAGGAGCCTTGCCCAGCATGCTGAGGTTGGGACCCAGAGCACCTGTGCCCTTCATGAATCCCTCAGGGTGGAGACTGACATGAATGCCACAGCAGGCAGGGGGAGGAGTGCCCCTTAGGTTGCCTGTGAGAGAGGCGTATGTGTCATCCACCCATAAGCAAGCATGAAGATCACACCATCTGCATTTTAAATTGGCCTCATTTCTACACTCTTTTGTTTCCACTTTTACTTCTCCTCTTTCTTTCTCAACTTTTTCCAATCCATATTTTATGCATGTTTGTTAGATACTTTAAATTATATTAGGAATAAGTTAGGAGTGACATAAACAAGCTGGCAAATAAGCTCTGCACAAGGTCCACTTGAATGCGCCAGGAAAACCAAAACAGACCAGGGTAGAAGCTGCCCTCCCTTCTGACAGATCCCAGTGCAGCCCTGCTAGTGCCAGGTGAGTCACCCAGGAGAGCCCCGCATTCCACCTGCCTCACAGAGCCTGGAGAAACTGAACGAGCTGCCAGCTGTCCTGGATGTGGGGCCTCCAGGCAAACAGAAGACAGGGGAACCAAGGCTTGGCCACCTAACCTTGTAAAACAGAACAATTCAGGTAAAAGATGGAATCCAGGAGGCAGGGCAAGGAGGAGCTAGGAAGAAGGTCCTGGGGGCTTGTCCACAAAGCTCTCCCCTGCCTGACAGCCACCGGCACCCTCCAGATGGCAGAGGGGTGGGAACACAGGAGGCTTGTACCTAGTGCCCTGTCCCAGGGAACAGGACTTAGGCATTGTTTACAGAATGAGGCGGAGGAAGTGTCTACCTCAAATCTTGCTAACTGTTCAAGGGCCAGTGTCACAGTGCATGGCCAAATTTGAAGTTTTGTCTGAAACCAACGTAAGCTTCAGGTTTGGGTGGATGCTGGTGATATTTTATTGCACAAGGTGGGAGGGGGTGTATTTTTAATATATAAATTGAATCATGTATCTCCCTTGCCTAAAAGTCTCCAACAGCTTGCTATGTCACTTAAAACAAAACCCCAAGACCCACAGCTTGGTCTGGCCATGCCTGCCTCTGGGAGCCACCCTGTCAGCCTCACCCCTTTCTCACTGCACTCAAGTGAGCACCCTGTTTGCCTCTCATTCTGGGTCATTGCCCACCATGCTGATCTTTTCCAGGATGGCTGCCAGGACTCAGCTGAGCCAGAACCTCCTCCATGGGGTCACCCTAAAGGAGTTCAGGACACGCCACTCCAAAATATGCTGTTTTGGTATATTGGTTACTTTATACCAGGAGAGGATGCTAGAAGTCCACACCACACCCAGACAAACTGGCCCAAACTGTCATTTCTCCCACCTACTCTTCCAAGGTCTCATCTGTCTTTCCTAAAAACCGTTTAATCTACCCTAAGTGGCTTACCTCCCCTTCCCCTTCCCCTAGGGAAACAAGCTCTCACATCTCACTGCTTTTTGGGGTATTCAGTTATTATCCTGGGATGCTCCTGTGCACGTAATATTTTAAATTAATAAATGTATTGATTTTTTCTCCTGTTAATCTGCCTGTTATTCGTTTGTTTCATAGGCCCAGCTATGGAACCCAGGGGGGGGAGACGGGAAGTCTTTGCTCCCCCTAACACCCACCCTCAGCCCCAGGAGTCACTGTCCCATCATCTCCTGGGTTATTTTTTCATGGCAGTGTCAGCATCCGAACTTATCCTGTCTTCACTGGGCTCTTCCCTCCGGAATATGAGCTCTATGAGCACCAGGCCTTGCCCCTTCACCTTTTCAAGCTGTCACAGTGTCCAGCCCAGAGTCCACTCGCACTTCATAGGTCCTGCTCATGCCACCCTCTCCCCTTGTAGAAGCCTCATCCAGCAGAGGAACTCGCCCAGCACCACGCTGCCCACATGGGGCACTCAAACCGAGCAATCTGGCCCCACAGCAGGTGCTTGGTCTCCATAAAGTGCTGCCTCTGCAAATATTTGTCTCAGAAAGGGAAAAAAAAAAAAAAGAAATCCAGAAGTGTCAGGGTTTATTTTTTGTTGTTGTTTTTTGTTTTTGTTTTTGAGACAGGGTCTCACTCTCACCCAGGCTGGAGTGCAGTGGTGCGATCTCTGCTAACTGCAACCTCCACCTCCAGGGGTCAAGCAATTATCCTGCCTCAGCCTCCCGAGTAGCTGGGACTACAGGTGCACACCACCATGCCCAGCTAATTTTTGTATTTTCAGTAGAGACAGGGTTTTGCCATGTTGGCCAGGCGGGTCTCAAACTCCTGACCTCAGGTGATCTGGCCGCCTCGGCCTCCCAAAGTGCTAGAATTACAGGCATGAGCTATTACACCCAGCCTGTCTCCTCCTATTTCTACAGATGTCCACATTTCTAGCCACACAGACTCTGTCCCCCACCTGCAGGCCTCCCGGCCTTCCCTGATTCGGCTGAGGAGCCTTGGCAAGGTGCCCACAGAGGATGCTGGGTCTCTTGGAGCTCGGACCATGTTCTTCCTGCTCATCTGCACATCGACCAGGGTGCATCGAGCACATGGCATGGCATCTGGCCTGCAGCCAGCCCTCAGTAAAATTCTTGTTGAATGAATGAATACGAGTGAGCCTGGAGGAAGATGGGTAAGCATGATCAAATGCCTCTGATCCCTGATAGGACAGTACATCACGGCCCCACTCAGGACCACTTCAGCAGTCCCCAAACTTAAACATGCCCCCAAGTCTCCCCAGGGAGCTTCTTAAAAATGCACATTCCCACCCTGCAGATTGTGGAGCTGAGGCACAGCCAGGTTTGGGAATCATGGCATCCAGTATTAGGGGCTGATAGATGATTGCACACTGTATGCTTGGCCCAGTGCAGGCAGGATGATAACCTGTGTCCAGGAGTTTGAGACCAGCCTGGGCAATATGGTGAGACCTCATAAAAAGGAAAGAGAGAAAGAAAAGAAAGAAAGAGAGAGACAGAAGAAGGAAGAGGAGGAGGAGGAGGAGAAGGAGAAGGAGAAGAAAGAGAAAGAGAGAGAGAAAAAAAAATTATATACTTATTGTCCCCCTTAATTGGCTCTGAATTTCTGCACCGTGATGAGGCTGTGTCACTTTCTGTGCTGTAGGGAGCCAGTGCCCGCTTGGGCACTTGGTAAATTGTGAACGTATATTAATAGTCATAAAGCTTTTCCCTTTATCCTTCCAAGCTTCTTCTAAGGGTGAATCCAGTTCTTCCCTCTCACTGTGCATGGTGGGCTTACAGGTCTTGAAAAGAGCATAAAGGAATTAGCCTGGTGATGACAGGAAAGTGAGGCATGCTTCCTCAATGCAGCCAGCAGCTGCTGGGAGAGACTCCAGGAGACCAGCTCGGGCTCAGAGGAAAGTGAGTGTGTTCTTCAATCAAACCATATAAAAAAAGGAGGTGACAGAAAAACACCAAGGGAAAACTGGTCCTAAGGTAATGTGGGCCTGAAATCGAGTCTTAAAAGAGAGCCAGTTTGGGAAAAGGTGAGGTATGAATGGAGAGAAATCAAATACTGAGCATGACCTCCCAGCAGAGAGTTGAAAACAATACAGCAGGCTTTCCAGCAGGGAAGAGTTTATTAATAACACTAACAATATAATGAAATGTACAGTTGTGAGGCACTTCTCCTTCAGAGAGGTCAAAGCATTTTCCCGTGTGGCCAAATCCCTCTGCAATCTGATTCGATGGTTACTGTGGCTGGGATGGAAGAAAGGAAACTGAGGCATGGGGAGACAGGGTGAAATTAAGCTGCCTGCACCATTCACAGCAGATCAGACCCATGTGACAGATCTGCATTCGAAGCCCAGGAGTCTTTCCACCAACACCTGCTGACATCTCATAATCACAGTGATGACACGCAAAGATCAGTAAAATCAGAAAAATAGAAAACTTGGATTAGAAGCCACTCAGACTGGCAAAGCAGCTCAGATCTCCAGGGTGGACTCCCCAAATGCCGCCCCATGAACAAACACGTCCATCTCTCAGCTCAGCCCTGGGTCAGTGGGACTGGGCAGCCAGGGGTGGTCCATCTGGTGTGACCCCTGGATCCCTATCAGGGCCTCAGCCATGGGAAGGTGGCGACACAGCCAGGTCTCTCTCAGCCCTGTCTTTGCTCCACACTTCACACAGGTGACTCTGTCCACACCAGCAAGGAGTCTGAGTAAATCCCCTAAGTCCCTCTCATGGATCCAGGTCCCTGCAGTATATCTCTATGGAGAGGTTTCACCAGTTCCTCAAATGCAGCAGGTTCCAAACACCACATGTCCTTCTCTAACTCCCCTTCCTGCCTTCCCTTTTGCAATGAACACTGCCAGGATTCAGCTATTACAGTTCCCCAGGCCATCCAGCTCCCCTGCCCACCCTCATCACCCTCTCCTCAACAGCGCCTCCTCCTGGCCCGTCTCCCTGTTCCTCAGCCACAGCCCTGATTCTGGGGCTCCTTGAGCCCAGACTGAGTAGGGTGGTAGCCTGTGCAGAACATCGGTGCTTCCCTCCCTGAGCTCCTCCCATTGCAGCAGTCTCTGCTAGGCTGCCACGGGGGCAAGGGGGCTGTGCTGATGTTCCTTTGTACTGGCATCACTCTTAGAATAAAATCCACACTCCTTAGTATGTCATCAGGCCGAGGTCTTCATGATTAAGCAACACCCTCCTCTCCAGCCTTTGTTATAGCAGCAACTAGGAAACTAATACCTGACTCAGGGGTCATCCAGGGGTAGAGAAAGAGTGTCCTAGTCATTTCCTGCAGCAATAACAAAATACCTGAGATTGGGTAACTTATAAAGAACATAAACTTTTTCTTTCTCACAGTTCTGGAGGCTGGAAAGCCCAGGACCTGGGCACTGGCAGATTCCATGTGTGTCTGGGGAGGGCTTCTCTCTGCTTCCAAGTTGGTGTCTTGTTGCTGCATCCTCCAGAGGGGAGGAGTGCTATGTCCTCACATAGCAGATGAGACAGGAAGGATGAAGTTGCCCCTTCAAGCCCTTTTATAAGGCACTAATCCATTCATGAGGGCCAAGCCCCCATGGCCTACTCACCTCCTAAAGGCCTCACCTCGCAACACAATTGCATTGGGAATTAAGTTTCAACAGGAATTTTGGAGAGGACACAAACATTTAAACCATAGCAGAAGGAAAGGGGCTCCCTCCTCTCCAGCCCCTTCAGCCTCAACTACTACCGTGGCCCCCCCTACCTGTTCCCGTTTTTCAGTTATACCAACAAGTGCACCAGGGTCCCCGTCTCCACACCGGGGTTAGGAGTGTCTGGCCCTCTTTCTCCACCTGGATAGACTCTGAGTCCTTGTATTCATTTCCTAGTTACTTCCTAACAACATACCTCAAATTGGGTGTATTAAAGCAACAGAAATGTATGGTCTCAGTTCTGGAGACCAGAAGTCTGAAATCAAGACGCTCGCCAGGGCTATGCTCCCTCCGAAGGTGTGAGGGCCTCTCTCCTAGCCTCTGGTGGGTCCCTGGTTTGTGGTGGCATAACTCCAATCATCACCTGGTGCTCCCCTTGTGCGCGGCTGTTCCTGTGCCCAAACCTTCCCCTTTTTATAAGGACACCAGTCATATTGGGTTGGAGCCCATTCTAATGACTTCATTTTAACTTGATCATCCCTGTAAAGAACCTAACTCCAAATAATGGCACATTCTAAGGTACTGGGGCTCAGGATTCCCACATATTTTTCTTGGAGGGAACACTGTTCCACTCATAATGGTCCTAAAAGCCATAATTTGAACATCATCCCTAGGCCGGGCTCCTGCCTGGTCCTCATCACACCATACTATGAAGCCCACTTGTCTGTGCTACGCACTTGCCTGTGACTCTGAGAGAAGAAATGGAGGCTTCTCTCAGATCCTACTCAGCTGGGTACATTGTGGGCATCAAACATGTTCCAGTGAATGAACAAAGATGGTGATGCATCTTGCCAATGGTGGTGCTGGCTCCAATACCCGCCATCACCACAGGAGTACAGGTGGACACGTGATCAGCAGGTTTGAATGAACTCTGTCTTGACTCCGGCCTCAAGGACAACTAGGTGAGCTGGCAAATTTAGTCCATTTGTCTCATGCCAGCCTGGTCCCTAAAGCTGGAGACTTCAGCAAAGACGGGAACCCACAGGATGGCATTTCAGGAGCTCCAAACCATTGTCCTGAATGTCATCTTTCAAGCTGTAGTCATGAATGGTTGCCAAGATGAAGAGAATTTTTTTCCCTAGTTGTTTTTCTCCTTGATCTTTCTCAGCACCCCATGGACCCATTCTTCTAGATGAGAGCCCTTAAAGGGGAACAATAGCAGAAACTCAAAGCTGTTGCTAAAATGTGCAGCTTGCTTCTGTCCCAACATGCAGAGCAGTTGCAGGGCCGCTATGCACCCATCACTTTCTCATATTCACACTGCTGCAAGTCTAAGGCCCACTCGGGGCTGGCTCAGGTCCCTGTTGTGGCTGGACCAGTCAGGACACTGCTCAGTGCTGGGTTTCTGACTGTAGCATCTGGCCTGTTCAAAGCAAGTTTTGAAATTAAAACCACTATCTTTCTATTCAGCTGTGGTAAAAATGTTGAAGATTAATTTGGAAGTGTAAGTCACAGCTGTTCTTCAATAACTGGCACGTCTGCGTGGACCCTCTCATTTCTGTCTTAGTTCTTTCCTACTGCTCTGACAACATACCTTAGACTGGGTAATGTATAAATCACAGAAATTTATTGCTCACAGATCTGGGCATTGGGAAGTTCAAGATCAAGGAGCTGGCAGGTTTGGTGTCCAGTGATGGCCCATTTCTCACGATAGTGCCTTCTAGCTGTGTCCTCACATGGTGGAAGGAGCATGCAAGCTTTCTCAAGCTTCTCTTATGCAGACGCTAATGCTATCTACTGGCCCTTTACCCTCATGACTCAATCACATCCTAAAGGCCCTGGCTCTTAACACTATTATGTTGGAGATTAGGCTTCAACATACGAATTTGGGGAGGACACAAACATTCAAACCACAGCAAACTCCAGTTTAATGAGCTATAAGATAAAGCTGTTTTCTCCAAGCTGGGCTGCTCACTCAGCGGTAGAACATCCATGAGCGTCGCATTTTGTTCCCAGTGTGCTCTGGTGGGTTTGTGGTGGCATAACTCCAAGTTGTCTTATCTATGTCTTTTTGCTGTGCTAAGATCCTTCCCAGGGAATACAAAATAGGTGAGCAGGGTGTGGCTGGAAGTGCCAGCACAGGTGGGAAGGATCCAGCCACTTCCTTTCTCCAGCGGTTCCTTCATGTTCTCAGGGATATGAGTTTCCCATCCTTAGAGTACAGCCTTTGCTTTCCATCGCTGGTTGTTACACTAATAATTAACAATAATAGCAATCATTTACTGAGCAACTTCACAGCACCCTCCGAACTAGGCCCCCTTGTCCACACTCTATTAGAGAAGAAGCCAAGGGGTTATTTGCCAAACACCAACATGGTCAGTAAGTGGCAGATCTAGGAGTCTGGCCCCAGGTGGTTCAATTGAGGGCCTATATTGTTGGCTGAGTCATCATCAATTCCTACAGGTCTTGAGAAATCAGAGTCAGAAACCAAACTTTGAATTGAATGAGATGTAACCCTGTCCTCTGCACATCCGGCACAAAGCACATGAGCTGATCTTACTGACATAACTGGACTGAATCTTCCTCAATTGTTTTTCCCATTCCTGTCCTCCAATCATTGACGCAGATGGTGGGATGAGGCAAGAAATCCACCTGAGTGGAAGCACAGACTGAAGCAGCACCAAAGAGAAGAAAATAACCTCCTTGTACCCAAGTAAGCCTCCAGCAGATTGGGCCCTGTGGGGATCCTTGCACAGCCTCATTGTAACAGCTGTGCCCTGGGTTCTTGTTTCTGCACTATCTATAGACTGTGCACAAATGACACTGGTTCCTGTATGCCTCACAGGGAAAGTAACTCAGCTCCTACCAGGCGAGCAGAGACGAAAATATGTCATAGGCTTCTATAGAAGTCATTCCTGTGCCAAGGCCAGAGGACAGGCTAGATAGAAGACCAGGCTTTGTAGGAACTCTATATATGGAGAGAGGAAGTGAGAAATGGCCTCAACTGACTCCAGAGACCAGACATGTGAATGTTCTTCATTTTAATCGACTTCTAATTCACACACATGGACCCAGCAGTTTATAAAACCCCAATTCTGACGTGAACTTAAAGCCTCAGTGACCCTGCCAGAGGAGCTGAAAGTGCTAAGGAAGGGTGAACTCCCTCCACTGCCTAAAGCCTTCCAGTGGTTCCCATTGCCTTTGGGAGGAAGTTCAAGCTCTTTGACCAGTCATGAGGTCTGCACAGTGTGGCAGTCCAGGTCACTGCCACACCTGTGGTCTTGGGCTTCTGTAGATTCTCTAACACATCTTTCCTCTCTCCAAAGTAGCCATTCCCTATACAAAGCACCCTCCTTGCCTGCTGACACCTGCTTATCCTTTGCATTTCTCCTGCTGAGGTTGTCTGAGCTCCCCAGAAACCCAGTTCAGTACATTTCCTAGGTTCCCTCCTAGCCCTTCTGCTCCCCTATTGAAGCACTCATCAGGATGCTGGAAACTGCTTGTTCCTCAACAGAAAGCTCCCTGCAGGCAGGGTCCAGATCGCTGTACCGTTACTGTACACAGAGTGGACAATAGCATAGAGAAAACATTAACTGAAAAATGGATGGAGTAAATGAGCACAGGGGTAAAGCTTGATTTTTTCCTTCTGTCCCTGAGAGGCCTCTTCCACTCACTGTTTTCTTGTTGACAGAGTCCATCCAAGAAGGGAACGCCAAGGATCCACCCAGGTTCTCTGAGTTTTGACTGTATCATATCAAAAAATATAATCTGGCTACTATAAAAAAGACAAAAGAGAACAATTTTAAGTGAGGGTGTGGAGAAAAGGGTACATTGTTGGTGGGAATGTAGATTGGTAGAGGAATTATGGAAAATAGCATGGAGGTTTCTAAAGAAATTAAAAATAGAACTACCATATGGCCTCGCAATTCCTCTTCTGAGTATATACCCAATGGAGATGAAATCTACCTTGTAAAGATATCTTTTATTTTACCTACCGTGTTCATTTTAACTTTATTTACAATAGACAAGACATGGAGTCAACCTATATGTCTGTCGATGGATGAATGGATAAAGAAAATGTGGGTCTGGGGCCGGTGACTCATGCCTGTAATTCCAGCACTTTGGAAGGCCAAGGCAGGAAGATTGCCTAAGCACAGGAATTCAAGATCAGCCTGGGCAACATAGTGAGACCTCATCTCTACTAAAAATACCAAAAAAAATCGGCTGAGTGTGATGGTGCATGCCAGTAGTCCCAGCAACTCAGGAGAGGCTGCAGTGATTGCACCACTGCACTCCAGCTGGGCAACAGAGCAAGACTATGTCTCAAAAAAGAAAAGAAAAAAAAGTGACATATATATACATATATATGTGTGTGTGGGTGTGTGTATATATATATATATATATTTTACTGAGCAACTTCACAGCACAGCATTCAATGATAGACTATCATTCAGCCTTAAAACAAAGAGATTTTGTCATTTGCCACAACATAGATGGACCTGGTGGACATTATCCTAAGTGAAACAAGTCAAATACAGAAAGAAAAATATGATCTCACTTAAAAGAGCTCAAAAACACAGAGATAGAGAATGAAACAGTGGTTACCACAGTCAGTGGAGAAGAAATGGTGGAGATATAGGTCAAAGTGTACGAAATAGCAGACGTGTAGGATGAACAAGTCTAGAGATCTAATGTACAACATCCTCATGTTAATAAAATTGTAGTGCATTAGGGATGTTTGTTAAATAAATAGATCTAAGCTACTCTTGTCACAAAAGAGTAACTATGTGAGATGACAGATCCCTTCATTTGTTTCACTACAGAAACCCATATGTCTATATGTATCCCACAACATCAAGTTGTAAACCTCAAATATACACAATAACGTTTACTTTAAAAACAAATCATTGTTAGCAAATTAAAAAAAAGGAAAAAGAAAATACAATCCATAAATCTGGGCCCAGGCTCCATCCATCAGACACCAAAGGCCACACCTGCCATCATCAATCATGGGGCTAATCCTGCCATCAGCACCAGGAAGAGAGGACAGGGATGCAGGCCCAGCAACTCAGGGACACAAGCTTTGGCAGCTTGCCTTTGGATACTCAAATAGAGTGTCTAAGAAACAAATAGGGCTGGGTGTGGTGGCTCATGCCTGTAATCACAGCACTTTAGGAGTCCAAGGCCAGAGGATTAGTTGAGCCCTGGAGTTTGAGACCAGCCTGTGCAACACAGGGAGACCTCATCTTTACAAAAATGAAAGTAAAATAGCTGGGGTGGGGGGGGTGTGCACCTGTAGTCCCAGCTACTCAGAGGCTAAGGGGAGAGGATCGCTAGAGCCTGGGAGGTCAAAGCTGCAGTAAACTATGATTCTGCCACTGCACTCCAGACTGAGCAACAGAGCAAGACCTTCTCTCAAAAAAAAAAAAAAAAAAAAAAAGGAAAGAAAAGAAACAAAGCCGACTTCTGTATATAGTGGGTGGAGAGATCATAACAAATGTTACTTTGTCATTTAGACATATATGAATTTTTCATCTGGTTTAAAAATATACTAAATTTTCTTTATGAATAAAAACATGCTGCCAATTAACATTGACCTGTTGAGAAGAAGGAAAGCCAAATCTGATTCTTTTTAACATCTGAGTAAGGTGGCAAATCGGTCTCTTTATTATTATGGTTAACGCAATCAGGCCAGAGGCTATTTCAGCATTTTCTTGCCTTTGGAGTTGTCTGATTAGGACTTTGGGGGAATAGCAGCAACATGCCTGTGAGTCCTAACTGCAGCGTCCGCCCTCATCATAACTACACTGGAGGACTCACACCCTTGACATCCTCCAGAAGACAGGCCCAGGGAAGACACCTTTGAGGCTGTCCACCCATTTCTCAACAATCTCTCTTCTCGGAAAGCTAAGTGTCCCAGACATGTTCACACTCTGTGACCACCCCTCCTGGTACTGGGCAACTAGATTGGGCTAGAGCTGGAAATTTGGAATCAGGTCTATGAGCATCCAGTCTCAATCTGGGCAGGTCCTGTGAACACAAGAGATTTAAAAATACACACACACACACACACACACACATACACACACACACAGAAGAAGAAGAAGAACAGGGGCTCTGAGGACAGCCAGCTTTTACTGAGTGGACCAAACAGCAGAGAAAGTCCATGTGGAGAAATGGAGCAGGAGGCAGCTGTGAAGGAAGCAACAAGGAAGGAGAGAGAGGAGGACTTCCTGGGTTCCCTCACTGCTCCCTCCCTGACAACGCTTTCCCCTCTAACCCCTGAAGCCCTGTCCATGGCAAACCAATCACTCCACACCCTCAAACTCTATAGACTTCTGCCTCCTCCTGACTGACATCCCTTGACGTGATTGACAGCGGCTCATAAAGTCACTGACCTTGGTACTGCACCATGTTTAGCTCCCAGATCGTAACTGCACGGAAACATTGCTTTCCCAGCACCCAGCTCAGGATTTAGTGCAGCAGATGTGCTCAATAAATATTTATTGAGTGAGTATCAAAATAACTTTCCTTGAAGGCCTCTCAAGTGGAGGTTGTTCATTCACTCCCCTCCCACGCGCCATGAAGACAGATGGACATTCTTCCTGCTTCTAGACATCACTCCTCCCCTCTTATTAAAAAAAAAAAAAAAGGTATCAACAAAAAACCAACAACTACTCCTCTCTGAAGTTTCTGACATCACAGTCATCCACCCATCTCAACTTTATTCCCCAAATCACGTTCTCCCCATCCTGCCAGGCACCTCACAGCCTGTGGTTTGATTCCTTCCCCAACAACTCCTCCTCAAGGTTTCACAGAACCCATTTCAGAACAACACTTGGGAATGGCCTGGTGAGAAACGATGTGCCAAGTCTCAGGGTTACTCCGCGACTGGGACTAGGTATGCCAAAGAAGAGGAGAGGTGAGTCCATTGTGTGAGTGTGGCTCATGCAAGCAGCTAAAGTGGAAAATCAGCTTTGAGAAAAGGTTCTTTCTTTTAATAATAAGTAGAGTTCTTAGTTCTCTATTAAAATTGAACTGGGTAAACATTACAGCTGTTAGCACTTCTCTAAGACAAGTACTCATTCAGCACCGTGGACCGTGGATAATACTGTGGGCCGTGGATAATACCCTGGCCTTTTTTTTGTTTTTTTAGACAGAGTCTTGCTCTGTTGCCAGGTTGGAGTGTAGTGGCATGATCTTGGCTCACTGCAACTTCCCCCTCCCGGGTTCAAGAGATTCTCGTGCCTCAGCCACTGGAGTAACTAAATACCCTGAATTTTTATATTCCATCAAGTACCGAGACAGAACAACAGCATCTATTTATCTCCCTTTTCACACTGTACAAAACAAAGATAAGGGAGATGCCTCTGGAATGATGATAGGTGTGTTGGTTCATTGATCTAGTCTCCTTTTATAAGGCTCTGATTAGTTCTGTGTGGCTCAGTTAGTGCAGTTACATCCAAAGGGAGAAGTCCTACAAAGAAAACTATAATTAAACACAGTAGAGCTACCTTTGCCTCTCTTTGAACCCCTTGCATTTTTTGGTTTCTGCATAACTGACAGCTGTGCATATGGAGAACTTAGCACAGAGAGCAATGTTAGCAACTGCTAACTAACATTGCTAAGGAGGACTTAGCAGTGTAAGTGCCAGAGAGCTTCTTCTTGTAGAATCAGAGAGCAGGTCAGCTGTACGATCCCCTGCTTGCAGCAGAGGCTGTGAAGGAAGAAGCCTCACATGCCCAGCTGGCAAGCACGGTGCAACTGCCCCTCTCCCAACAAAAGACACCTGGCTATCGCCAAATCACAACATCCCTGATTCCAACCAACTTGATAATTCAGACCTAAGCTATTTCTAGGAAGCTTGAGGTAAATTTATCAGACTGTTGCCAAAGTCTATGCTTTACTTATAGGCAGGAACATATGGGCTGATTGAACCATTTCCAGAAAGACAGTCTGGTCATTGGGAAATCTGACTGATGGGGGCTGGATGGGAGAAGTGACATCGTTGACAGGAAAAAGGAGAAACTTAAAGGAGCAGCAAGACTCTCCTCCTCATGGAGGAGAGTGATGGATCAGAGAGAGGCATCCCAAGAGTGACTGGAAACTTTCAGGAATGTCAGTGCCTTTAGAGTCATGCGTTTGTTTTTTAATTTTTAAATGCAAATTACAATTGCAATATATTTATGGGGTACAAGGTGATGTTTTGATATATGTGTACAATGTGGAATGACTAAATCAAGCTAATTAGTGTCTCCATCACATCACATCCTTATTTTTAATGGTGAGAACGTTTGAAATTTACTGTCTTAGCAATTTTGAAATATGCAATACATTATTATTAACTTTAGCACCACGCTGTGCAATAGATCTCAAAAACTTATTCCTCCTTCTACCTAAAACTTTGTACTCTTTGACCATGTCCCCATGGATATAGATGCAAAAATTCTCGACAAAATACTAGCAAACCAAATTCAACAGCCATTAAAAGAATCACCCACCACGATCAAGTGGAATTTATTCTTAGGATGTAAGGATGGTGTTTTAAAGCCCTAGGCCTTGTTGAAGAGCACTTGAACTTGTTTTGATAGAAATGGTATCTTCTTAGTTTTAGATTAAAATAATCTGCACAGTGATATTCATCTTATCTTGTTTATAACAGGGAAAAGTTGGCATTCTACATATGAGAGAACATAATTAAATAAAATAAGGTAACTTCACTCAATGGAATATTATGATGTAATCAAGCCAAGGATTGGAAAAGGAACATTATACAATGGAAAATGCTTAAGATGCAATGCTAAGTCAAAACGTGGAGGGAATCAAAGTGTGCATAATGTTTATTATGATTTCACATTTTTAAATAAAATTTAAGCCAAAAAGATATGGCCTGGGACAGTTCACAGCCTGGCAGTTCACCAAAGTACCAAATGGTAGATATGTTTAGATGGTAGGATTATAGACTTTTTTCTTCCTTCTGCATATCTGCATGTTTCAAATTTAATGAGCATGCACAGTTTTTAATGGATATATTCTATAAAAAATAATTACTTGAAAATATTAGTAAACTATCTCAATGGCCACACTATAAAAATCACAGGGAATCAAAATATGAAGGTAAGGAAACCACTCTATGAAATTAAACTACTCACCTGTTGGAAGGTGAAGGAAAGCAGAAAAGACTTACAAGTTAGCAGGGCAATTGCTCTCTGGAAGAAAAGAAAAACATGAGACTGATGCTTCAGACAGTACTCCTCTTCTGCTTTGCCACAAGGAAAAGAAGGAGCAAACAATGCTTCTCTTCTGAGAACTAGAATCAGGTGAAAAGACTGTCCTTCGCCTGGTGCATTTTTTATTTTGATTCCCCTGGACTAACAAAGGTTTTCATACCCTTCCTGTTCTGAAACTCCCAGGAACTAGAGTCAGAACCCAGGCACCACATATATCCTGAAACAACTGCAATTTCAAAAGAGGTTTGCAGTTCATTGGGAGAGTGTGTTACCGCAGATGTGAGCTCTCTGAGGTCAACTTTGTCTTATTCACTATACAAACCCAATGCCTAGCATGATGCTTGATTCCAAAGGATGTCTCAAAGCACGTTTGTTGAATGAATGTTTTTTTTTTTTCCAATATTTTCTCAGAATCAGGATTTGCCTAAGCAGAGACTGAAGTTCAAGGTTAGTGGAAAATTGTATTTTATCCTACTTAGGTATTTGTGTTTTTTTGTTTGTTTGTTTGTTTTAATATGCTATGGCAACATGTTATTTAGACAGATAATTTTACTATTTTAATTAGTTTAAAAATTGCTCGAATTAACATGTGGTGTTACCTTGAACATAGTTATTCACCCATAGGAGAAAGAAGTTGAAGCCCGTCAGCGCCATCCACCTAGTACAATTTATCTGGATTATAGACAGGCTGCAAAGAAGGACATCAACAGCCTCTGGGATACTACACTTGTAAACCCCAGCCTACCTCGTGATAACAATCGTTCCATTAACCCTAACCATTTCTGGGAAAGATGCCTGTGGGACTGCTGTTTGGCACTAGGGCTGGGAGGAAAACAGGAGCCGCCATGTTTAAACCTCAGAGCCGGTAGGTGGACCAGGAGAACTGGTGGCAGACAGCGTCTCCCATGATGCCCTGCTCTGGGACTCTTCCCACAGGCACCACTGGAAGCCCAATTCAGTCAAAATTGCTTTTGTGTTAAACTGCTTTTGCTATCACCAGTTTACAACACATCACTGGTTCTTGTGCTACACAAATTCAAGGATTTCACTGGCTTTTTCCTGTCCTGTCAACTATCCAACTGTCTACCATCTCCACAGTGAAGGGCTCTGCAGCTCCTCGGAAAGACTATAATAGTAAAAATGCTTTAAATAAGTGAGGTCCTGGCAGGGTTCAAGGGCTTCTTCATTCAGTATCAGACCTTCACGTTAACCTTCACAGGGTCAGAATTGAGAAATGAAACAGAAAAACTTCTAAGGAAATGGATTGTTGAGTTTAGCAAGAAGAGCCACGTTAACAAAGTCAAGTGTGGGAATGGCTTTTACACTGTGAAGAACTAATTCTTATCTCCTCTAAACCAACAACAAGAAGAACCTTGTTCAAGAGCAGTGCATCATGGGAGACACTGGCTGGCACCAGTTCTCCTAGTCCAGCCACCAGTCCTGAGATTTAAACAACTGAAACAAGAAGAGTTTCAGTTGAAACTTGAGGGATTTCATGTAGATTTCACTAGCCTTTTGTTCTGTGACGTTCTTTCCCTAGGATTCTCATCTTTATGAGAAGTTTTTAAACAATTCAGTCTGAATGCAGAAGATGGAGCAGATGGCCTTTAAGGACCTTCATCTTTAATATGATGGACAATTAAAGAGCTTCAAGAGGAAACCGTATCCTGTCTTTTGATGGTCATTTCAATTCTAACAAACATTTCTAAAACACCAGGCACATATTCTCATACAGATGATGGCCTGGCAGCATTCTCATCCATTTCAACCTACTGATTGATTTCTTCTCTTCCTTATTGATTACTGTCCACTTTTCCTCCAACTGGGGCTCTGGCCCTTTCATCCTATTCAGGTCCCTGTGCACTCACACTATTTCCTCTGCAATAAAGGAGGGTCTATTCTTGTTAAATTATACAGTCCCCTTAAAAAGGAAGATTATTAACCACTATGTCTTGGTCAACTTCTAACATGGGAAGTTATTTTGTCTCCCTACAATTTCCCCTGTCTTTCTAATTAGAAATTCTATTTAATATCTCACTCAAAATAAAACCTGTTGCAGAGGGGGCTGCCTCAGAGGGACCTGCCTTTTCCCAGCACAGGGGAGGCAACATTTCCGAGATGCATGACTAATACTCCTGGGGCAGAGGCTGAGTACATTGGGATCCTTTGGGAGCAAAGGTACCTCCAAAAGATCAAATTAGTTTTCATTTTATGCCTGAGGGAGGCAATCCCACAAGACAGACTTTTTTTCCCCTCCAGCATTTTGCAGCATCTTCTCAGATTAAGAATCAAGACAAGAACTGCTTGGTAATATTGTGTGGATGACGCATTACACGGGGCTGACTCTGTGACATCATGTCATCTTGTTCTGTTAGAGCAACTCGATGTGCCTTCCCTGTGCACCCCAGCTCTGTGAGTCACCGCGTGATATATGTCCAGGAAATGCAAAACGGTGCTGAAGACTAAAATGGTGCTAAAAACTCAGGATTAAAAAATTAAGGCTTCCGGCCTGGAAATAGAGAGTGAAAAAAGTAAACTCTGAGGCGGGGAGCAGGTCTTCATTTCCGTTTTTCTTTTCATTTGCCTCCCTCCTTATTTTTGGTGTTGTTTAAGTATAGGATCCTCAAGGGATCATAGTTTATTAATAAGCACTATAGATAGTAACTGTTTTTGAAGTTTTATTTGCCTCAAAAATGAAGTTTATTTTCACCCCACATCCTAAGAAGATTTTGTTATCATAAAATGACTGAATATCTATGTGTAGATTATAGGATGAATACTAAATACCATTGGCTAAATAAGCTCCATTCATGCCTGGAGAGTCCTGTAATACGAAACAATCTCCATATATACAAATTTACAGCATATTTGAATGATGATAGAATGAACAAACTATCAAAAATAATCTAACAAAGACCTAATATAAATTTAGTCTTATCCGAATACTTTTAATAGAAAAAAATTATGTGCTGAACCCCAAACAGTGAAACTTCAAAGTTTAAAATCTTAGACCAAGCCAGGAGGATGACCTGAGCTCAGGAGTTTGAGACCAGCGTGGGCAACATTGTGAGACCTTGTCTCTATTTAAAAAAAAAAAAAAAAAAAAAGTTTACAATATTTTCTTCTTCTGCCTCTGTCTTCTAAATTTCAGTAAATAAAAGAATTGGTGAACCTAAGATCCAGTGAGCCAAACTTGCAGAAAAAGACAGAAACAGCAGAGATTAATCAAGCCAAGATGTTAACAAGGATAGAATCTCTTTCTGTCACAGTTGACCTTTCCAACCTAGTGCATAATACTTTCCACTCCAGGATCTTAAGGCACTAGGACAGCCACACAAATTAGCAGGAGCCCAGACCCGTAGGCTTGAAAAGCAATCAGACAGAGTACATGATAAATACCACCCACTCCTCAAAACCACCATCCTTCTCCTGTTCGAAATATACTTTAATGGGCAGGGCAGCATCCTTCTGGGCTTTGAATGCTACAGGCCTGATTTAAACCAAAGTCTAAATCCAAAGAGATTTAGATTTAGATTTGGATTTTGGTTAAATCCAAAGAGGTCTGCCCATTAAGCTGCCACTGTGTTCCATGGAGAGTGAATTACTCAGGGTAGTCACTTCAGCAGGCAAAATACACTGGAACCATTATCGGGTTTGGAAGTCAGCAGACCGGGCAGAACCTGAAGGATCTTCTGTACCCAAACACTCTAATACACCCCACAGGAACTTCCATTCTCTCTGCCCCACACTCCACTTGTCTGACAACATGGAGCAATGACCGTCACTCAGGTACCCTGTACTGGGCTGGGGCTGAGGACCCAGTGGGGTTGCCAAAGAAACGTCATGTTATGAATGCACATGTGCCTTTACAACGCATTTTCTTTGGCTTGGCAGCTGAAGTGTGGTATGCACAGGTGGCAGGTGGTGGATGGCAGGTGGGAAACTAAGAACCAACTTTGCTTTTTCCCAATTTTCAGGGCCAGCCATGGGAAACATCACTAGTAGTCCCAAATGAGTTCAAAGTGAGTGCCCTGGAGGAAATAGTAACTATTACAACTATAAAATAGGTTCTCAACATTTGGGAGTTATAATGATGTTCATCCAAGAGCTTAGACATCATGGCAATGGCATGGCCTAAAATCAATGTACAAGACTAAATGATATGTGAAAAAGTCTGAGACAAGATGACTCCCAGGCCTGCAGGTTTAATTATAGCTTGATTGAAAGTAATTATTGTCTTAAAAAGCCATATCAATCACAAAGATCGGTCAGTCATGGAAGGTATTGATGGTATTGATATTTATAAAAGGTAATTTAATCATTGCATAGACAGACATCACAGATACCTGGAAATGGAATACCATAAACCCATGTTTTCTAAATGACCCTTGGCTAGAAAAGGTAACTGAAACCAGAGGCAATGATTCTTCCTTAGCTATTTTTTTCTTAATTTTGAGATAACTATAGATTCACATGAAGCAGTAAGAAACAATAGAGAATAATCCCACATACCCTCTACCCAGTGTCCCCCAATAGTAACATCATGCAAAACCATGGTGCAATATCATAACGAGAATATTGACACTGACAGGGTCAAGATAACATCTTCACTACAAGGATCTCTCATGTTGCCCTCTTACAATCACATCCACTTCCTTCTCCCTTGTACCCTCCCTTAGCCCCTCCCACCTCTGCCTCATTTACCCCTGGCAACCACACATCAGTTCTCCAGTTCTATAATTCTCTCATTTCAAAAATGTATATAAATAGAATCACACAGTATGTAATCCTTTGGATTTTTTTTCCACTCACAATAATTCACTGGACATTTATCCAAGTTGCTGCCGGTACCAGTAATTTGTTCTTTTTTACTCTGTAATAGTATGGATATACCACAGTTTGTTTAACTGCTCACCCATTGAAAAACATTTTTTATTATTTCCAATTTGGGGATATTATGAGTAAAGCTGCTATGCACAAACATTAAGAAGTTTTCATTTCTCTGGGGTAAATGCCCAAGTGTACAATTGCTGGGTCATAGGTAATTGCATGTTTAAGAAACTGCCAAACTTTTCCATAGGTTCTGTACTAGCTTACATTTTCACCAGCAATAGAATCCGGTTCTTTTCATCTTCTCCAGCATCTGGTATTGTCACTATTTTTTATTTTAGCCATTGTGATAGGTGTGTAGCAGTATCTCATTTTGGCTTTAATTTGCATTTCCCTAATACCTAATGATGTTGAACACATTTTTATGCGTTTATTTTCCATCTGTATATCACTTCAGAGAAATGTCTTTTCATGTCTTTTGACTACTTTCTAGTAAGATTATTTGTTCTTTTATTATGCTATTGAGTTTTGACAGTTGTTTATTTATTCTAATACTAGTGTTTTGTTGGATATACGGCTTGCAAATATATTCTCTCAGTCTGTAGCTTTTCTGTTATTGGCTTAACGGGGTCTTTCACAGAACAAAAGTTTCACATTTTAATCAAGCGCAATATATCAATTTTCATTTTATGGACCATGCTTTGGTGTCCAGCCTAAGAACACTTGGCCTACCCCTAGATTCTGAAAATCTTATCCTGTGTTTTTTCTATAAAAATCTTATCCTGTGTTTTTTTCTATAAGTTTTCTATAAGTTTTATAGTTTTGCATTTTACATTTAAGTTCACAATCCATTTTGAGTTAAATTTTGTATAAGCTATGAGGTTTAGATGGGGTTAATTTTACCTTTTGTCATAAAGTTTATTCTCCCTGCATTGAATTGCTGTGGTACCTTGGTCAAAACCAGTTGGGCATATTTGAATGCGTCTTTTTCTGGGTCTTCTATTCTGTTCCATTGACCTATGGGTCTACTCCTCCCCTTCTGTTCCTCCATGAATACCAAGCAATCTTGATTACTGTTGTTACATAATTAGCCTTGAAATTGGATAGCAATTTCTTTCACCTTATTCTTCTTTTTCAAAATTGTTTCAGCTATTCTAGTTCCTTTGTCTTTCCATATAAAGTTTAGAATAATCTTGTCTATATATTTTATGAAAAGTCTTGTAAGGATTTTGATAGGAATTGCATTAAACATACACAGCAAATTGGAGAAGATTGGCATGCTTTCCATGCTGAATTTTCTAATTCGTGAACATGATATGTCCATTTCTTTTGAGCTTTGATTTATCAGTGTTTTGTTTGTAGTTTGTGGAATAAAGTCCTGTTTATGTTTTGTTATATTTATGCTATTTTTTATTTGAGCAGTTGTAAATGACATTCTTCTTTTAATTTCAGCATACTTTTAGTGTTCATTACTAATATATAGAAAAATAATTAACTTTTCTATGTTGATCTTGTATCCTGTGACCTTGCTGAATTCAATTAATTGTTCTGTTCTATGAGTTGAGGCCTCTTCCTCCTCCTCCTCTTCCTCCTCCTCCTCCTCCTTCTTCTTCTTCTCCTTCTCCTCCTCCTCCTGCTTCTTATGTAGGTTCATTGGGATTTTCCACATAAACTTTCATGTCATCTGCAAATAGGGACAGACATATTTCCTCATTCCCAGTATGTGTGTCTATTATTTCCTTTTCTTTCTTTGTTGCACCAGCTAGAACTTCCAACACTATGCTAAATAAGTGGTTAGAGCAAACATCTTTGCCTTGTTCCCATTTTTAAAGGGAGGCTTGTAGTCTTTTACCATTAAGCATGATATTAACTTTAGGATTTTGGTTGATTTACTTTATCAAGTTGAAGTTCTTTATTCTTATTTTTCTCAGATATTTTTTGAACAAAAAATGAGTGCTGAATTTTTTCAAAAAACCTTTTGCATTGATTGATATGATTATGTGATTTTTCTTCTTTAGCCTGATTCTATGGTGGATTACATTGTTTGACTTTCAAATGTTGAACCAATTCTTGAAATAGACCTTATTTGGTCGTAGAGTATGATAATTCTTTTTATAGAATTCCAAATTATATTTGCCAATACTTTGTTAAGATTTTTGTGTCTATATCCACAAGGGATGTTGTATTCATCTGCAGTTTTTTTCTTTTTTGTACTGTCTTTATCTGGTTTTGGTATGAAAGCAAGATTGGTTTTTCATAAAATGTTAGAAGTGTTCCCTTCTCTTCTATTTTCTTGAAAAGATTGTGTAGAATGGTGTTAGTTCTTCTTTAAACACTTGTTAGTAGTCTCTGATGAAAATTTCTAAGTCTGGAGATTTACTTAGGACTTTTTAAATGATTTTGAATTCCTGAATAATTACAGGGATACTCAAATTGTCTATTTAATTTGGGTGAGTTATGGTAGTTTGTGTTTTTCAAGGAATCGATCCATTTAATCTAAATTGTCAAATCATGCAGAGTTGCTCATAATATTCTCTTATTATCTATATGATACCTGCAAGGTCTTTAGTGATATCCCCTGTTTCATTCCTTATGTTGGTAATTTGCATATTATCTGTTTTTTTCTTCATCACACTTGCTAGAAATTTGTCAATTTTGTTGATCTTTTCAAAGAACTTTCTTTTTGTTCAATTGGTTTTCTCTATTTTTATTTTTAATTTCATTGATTTCTGCTCTTTATTATTTATTCTATTTTATTTGTTTCGGATTTATTTTGCTCTTCATTATCTAGACCCTTGAGGTGATAGCTTAGATTACTGATTTCAGACTTTTTATCTTTTCTAATGAAAGCATTTAGTGCTATAAATTTCCCTCTCAACACTAATTTTTATGTCCCACAAATTTTTATACATTGTACATTAATTTTCATGCAGTTCAATTGTTTTATTTCAGTATAATCTTTGACCCATGGATTATTTAGAAGTGTGTTATTTAGTTTCCAAGTGTTTAGAGATTTTGCTGTTGTCTTTCTTTTGGTGATTTCTGGTTTAATTTTATTGTGGTCAGAAAACACATACTATAGGAGTTCTATTCTTTTAAATTTGTAAGTTCGTTTTATGGCCTAGCATATGGTCTATCTTGGTATATGTTTCAGATGCATTTAAAAAAATGTGTGTACTCCTGTGGTTGGGTGGAGCTTTCTGTAAATATCAATTAGACTCTGTTGGCCAATGATACTGTTGAGTTCTTCTATGTCCTTGCTAATTTTTTGTCTAGTTGTTCTATCAATGTTAATAGAGAAATATTGAAATCTTCAACTATAACTATGAATTTGTCTATTTCTCTTTTCAGTTCTATCAGTTTTCACTTCACATATTTTGCAGTTCTGTTGCTTGGTGTCTACACCTTCAGGATTACTATCTTTTCTTGGTAGATTGACCTTTTGTTATTATGTAATGTTCCTTCTCTGTAATTTTCTTTGCTCTGAAATCTACTTTATATGCTCTTAATATAGCCACTCCTGATTTATGTTGGTTAACATTTGCATGACATATCTTTTTCCATCTTTTTACTTTCAACCTTTCTATATTATATGTGAGGTGTATTTCTTATAGACAGCATATAATTGGATTGTTTCTTAATATACTCTGCCAATCTCTGTCTTTTAGTTGGTATATTTAAATGATTTACATTTAATGCAATTATTGATATGTTATGGTTTAAGTCTGCCATTTTATTTTTTGTTTTCATTTCAGTTTTTCATTTCTCTTTCTTTTTCCCATTTTCCTGTGGGTTACTTGAACATTTTTTAGAATTCCATTTAGATATATCTATATATATTATCTCTCTCTCTCTCTCTCTGTATGTGTGTGTGTGTGTGTGTGTATAGTTAAATGTATCTTTTTGTGTAGGTTTTTTAGTGGTTGATTAGGTTTTACATTATATATTCATAATATATACCTCTACTGACACCATGGGGTTCAGAGATGTGGTCTCATTACCACTGAGGGTGATGAAAGTCCTGACTGTCTTCTAGGTTTCTTCTGACACCTGCCCAGGTGAAGTTCTCCTTGTTACAATCTGGTGAGGATGAGAGTCTTTGTCATAGTTTTTCTGTGGTGTTTAACTGGAATACAGTAGTTTCCTAAAAGTTTTTTGTCTTGCTAAGATTCCTGTTAGCAGGAATCTTAAGATTAAATCTTAAGATTCCCTGTTCCTGGTCCTTTGGCTAAAGAAAGCAGTTTTGTGTGTTGGGGCCTGTGTGTGTGTGTATGTGTGACAGAGAGAGAGAGAGAGAGAGAGAGTGCACACATGTGCACATAGTGTTTCCAGGTTGCCAGCTTGTTAAAGTCTGAGACTTAGACCAAAAAAAAAAAAAAAATTCCAAAGAACCCACCACTATGTTGTTTCTTGGGTTCTGAGGTCTCTAACTGATCTGCCTTCTTCTTCCATATTTCAGAATCTTCTTATGTTAATTTTATGAACACTGTTTAGGGTTTTTCAGTTGTATTTAGCAGAAAGAATAGGGAAAAGTATGTCAACTCCATCTTCCCAGAAGAAGAAATGCTTCTCCTTTAGCTACTTCTTGAAGAATATTTAAAGAAATAGAAAGACGATTGGCACAGGTGTTTTAAAAAGACAAAGCACCACTTAGTCATTATATTGGCAGGTGAATAATATACTAATTATCATAAAATTCAAGTTTAATCTGTATTTATTCTGATATGTACCATCAGGAAATTGGGTTTCTTTTTAAGGCAAAGACAAGCTTTCTTGTTGAATAGTTTGTTTCAATATTTAAAAACTTGTTGAATTCTAATCCTGACATCATAAATATTGTTATATGAAAGTACATTTGCACTAGCTTGCTAGTACATGCTTATATTTGTGGCAAGTTGCAGATAAAACAAGTCTCAGATTAAATTTTGCCACAAATATAAGCATTTATTAGCAACTAGCACAAAGCAATTGTTAGCTGGAAGAAGTCCTAGGCTCCGTCTTTTTAAGTGTTCCGATTATACCTTGCAATTTTTAAAATATCAATAAAAACGTGAATTCCAGAAGCAAAATTTGGTTAACCTCTCAGTCAGTATCAAGTGACCAGAATCTTCTAAATGTGGGAATTTAAGAGCATGTCATATTCAAATCTCAAGCACCAACGCCATATGTAAAGGGAGATGGGCTTCCTAGCTTCTTACTCTCTTTTGTGCAGAGTGGGAAAGCATCTTTAAAATATTTTGGTCAGTCCATATATCTTAAACACCAATAATTTTAGGGAAAGATAAACAATTTCTAAAAGCCATTGTAAAAAATAGCAAACCACTAATTATTACCCCATTTACAATGTTAACAAAATGTCTGGTCCCAGAAGTAAGTTCAAGAGATCTGTTGTACACGATGATGACTACAGTTAACAACATGAATATTGTTTACGTGGCAATTTCTGAAAGTAGATTTTAAGTGTTCTGACTACATAAAGTGCTATGTCAGGTAATACATATGTTAATTAGCATAATTTAGCCATTCTACAATATCTACATATGTCAAAATATCATGTTATACATAGTAAACATATACCATTTTTCTTTTCAATGAAAAAAATTAAAAATAATAAGATAAAATAAAAATGTCTGTAGAGTATGTTTTCTGGTTAAATATAAACTAACCATCCCTGGAAACACACATTTTACTTGGGGCGAATGACTGCCCAAATTTGAGTGGAGTCCAAACAATTCAAATGCGTGTACATATATAACATGTATATATTGAGATATTTAAAACATAATTATTGACCCCCTAATTCAACATTGTTTTAAATAACTTATTATTCTTGTTTTCAACAACCCACTTGGAAGAAGCAACATATTCACATGAGGAATGATCCATACGACTCCTCCACACCAAAAATTGTGAAGCACATTACTATCATATTTGTATGCTATTGAAAATCTTTCTGCCCTCTCTCTCTCTCTCTCCCCCACACATCATTTTTGTTTTGTTTTGTTTTAAGACATGGTCTCGCTCTGTTACCCAGGCTGGTAACAATCATAGTTGCCCAGGTGGCACAATCATAGTTCAAGGTAATTTCAAACTCCTGAGCTCAAGTGATGAGCCTGCCTCAGTAGCTGGGACTACAAGTGCATGCCATCACACATGGCTAATTTTTGCATATTTTGCAGTGACGGGGTTTCACCATGTTGCCCAGGCTGGTCTCGAACTCTGGTCTCCAGCAATCCTCCTGTCTCAGTCTCCCAAAGCACTGGGATTACAGGCGTGAGCCACTGCACCCTGCACCCAGTCCCTTTTCTCATTTTTTCATGAAAACATCCACTAGCGTCACTCTAAGCGCTAAACTGACTCATAGACTGCAGAGTCAATCTCCGAGGTGGGAAAGGACAAGAGGAAGGTAGTAGTGGACAAAGCATTTTACCCTTTCCAGCAACGCAGTAGCTGGTGGCCACCTTGTGTTATAGAGTCACCTCTTATAAGCCCCTGGTTCTCTGTAAGCTTCTGAAAGTCAGTGCTTTTCTGAAGCTTATGTTAGGGTGGAATACACAGAGCAATCTTTAGAATGGCTATTTTCAGACTTAAAAAAATTCTATTCTAATAGAATAGAGAAAGGGGTTGTTAAAGCCCACCCATAAGCCTACCACTACCCAGGCCCCTCCCCATGTGCTATAGGCTAAACAGTTGTATTTCCCCCAAATTCATAAGTTGAAACCTAATCACACAATGTGACACTATTTGGAGGTGGGGCTTTTGGGGGTTGAGTAGGGCATGAGGGTAGAGCCCTTGTCAATGGGATTAGTGCCCTTATGATAAAGAGATCCCAGAGAGCTCTCTCACCTCTTCCACCACATGAAGTTAAAGCGAGATGACAGCCATCTATGAACCAGAGCAGGCCCTCCCCAGACACTGAAAATGCACCTTGATCATAGATATCCCAGCCTTCAGAACCGTGAAAAATAAATTTCTGCTATTTATAAGCCACTCAGTTTATGGTATTCTGTTATAGGAGCCCAAATGCACTAAGACACCAGGAAAGTGGTCCTTAAAATGTGGGTGCTATCACACATTTACCAAGTCAAAATCTCTAGATTTAAGATCTAGAGCCAGCATATTTGTCAAGTTTCCAGGTCACTTGAGAAACCTCCCCCTTCAGGTCTGTGGATCATGGTTTGAAAATCACTGTTACAAAATTAGTTTAATAATTAATACAACACAGAGAAAAAAATCAGATCTTTATGGGAAATATTAAATAGAAGCAGAACAACCAAAAGTTCCAGTCACAGTGAACAATTAAAGGGCAGCAACCACAGACAGCATCCTTGGAGCCCACAGCAGCCCCAAGCCCAGCCCCAGGTGCCTTCCTGACACTTGCTTCGCTGAGTTAAGAAGTGAATAGTAATACAGGAAATGGTAGGAGTATTTGTCCTTTCAAACTCCTTTCTTTATGAAATAACCTTTTTTTTAAAAAAAAGTAACTAACAAAGTCTTATTGAAATATTTTATTATGGATACTTGGCATTTAAAGGGAAATCTAATAGTCAAGCAATGGCATTAATAAAAGGCATTCCTTCTGAAGTTGACAACAATTATTCAATGGATCAGCACCATCAGCTAACATCGATCACTACCAGGACATGGACAGCATTCCAATCAGAGCACAGAAAGGGGGGTGTTTGGAGGAGTGTACTGTGTAAACCAAATACAAGTAAACAATTACCTATGTTCTCGCACCTGTAATCCCTGCACTTTGGGAGGCTGAGGTGGGCAGATCATGAAGTCAGGAGATCGAGACCATCCTGGCCAAGATGCTGAAACCCTGTCTCTACTAAAAATACAAAAATTAGCTGGGTATGGTGGTGCACACTGTAATCTCAGCTACTCAGGAGGCTGAGGCAGGAGAATGGCTTGAACTCAGGAGGCAGAGGTTGCAGTGAGCCGAGATGGTGCCACTGCACTCCAACCTGACGAAAGAGTGAGACTCCATCTAAAACAAACAAAAAAAAAGCAGTGTGTCACCTCCATTTTACAGATGAGTAAAGCACCGTACAGGGAAGTTAATGCTAAAGTATTGTCAACAGGTAATGTTAACGTTAAGTCGATTTTACATAAACTAGCCATGTCTTCAATAAGTTTTCCTCCTTTTTGCATCACTTTGCTTGTATGCAGGGATTTCACAATTTGGCATATAAAAACATAGGAATATTTAATCATACATTTAATTCTAAAAATAAACCAGAATGTCCAGGAAAGGAATAAATTTTAAAATATACATTTTCAAAGAATATTTAGTGGAATGAGGAAATTTCTTGACACAAGCATAAGTAACAAAAAAGCAGAGAATATAAAACTATATTTTCAATTTCAGCATAATTCATTTGATCCCAATTTTGTAAAAATGAGCACATGTTTATGTAGCAACATGTTGAAAAAAGACAGGTAGGAAATATACCAAAACTGTTAACAGTACTTGATTTGAGGTATTGAGAGTAGGGTTTTTTCTTCACACATTTTTTTTGTTTCAAAATTATCTATAATAAATGGATATTCATTGTATAATTAGAAAAAATGTAATGTGTTTTAAATGACCAAGCTTCTATTCTTTGAAATAATTCTAGTATCCTTTCCACTTATTTATACATGATTCATGTCGCATACTGCAATAAAACTACCCCCAACCCATTTCAAAATTTCCTCCAAGCACAAGGACATTAACCCCAAAATTAAACAAATTGAAGCTTTAAAATTCTATAATCCTTGGCCTCTATGTGTATTGCCACATTTACTTCATACATAGTGAAGATACAGAAAAATATGGAGTTTTACCACAGACTGGTGTATCTGCCATGTTGTCATTCACATTCTGTTGTATTAACTTTAGGCTTTATAAAGGAATATTTCAAATATTGACTATTGAGATTTCACCTGTTAGAGAGGCATTACTTGGGGATATAAATCATACATACATCCTGTTCCTAATTAAGGAGGAAGACTGTCACATGTCATTGGAGACAACAGAATGAACAGCTGCTTCTGCAATGTCAGCTCTTGCATCAGTCAAAACGTTGCTTAGAAACGCTTGTGAGGATTAAGATGAAGTTATATATACTGTTATATATACCTCAGTCTCTGGGGCTGAGGACAGCCACCAGACATACCTGTACAAGACAAGGAAGTTTGTGACATTAAATCTTTATTTCAATGGCACACTGTCCGCGGAGGATAGACATATGCAAACCTACCCCCAAAGTCCAAGAAAGCTGAGTGGCTGAAGAAAGAAGCTGATAAGTCCAGTTTCTCCAAAAGAAACTTTTAATAAGGACTTACAAACAGAAGCCCTGTCTGTGTCTTCAGCAGTCACAAGACAAGAGGGTGGTTTGTTTTTTGTTTTTTTTGTTTTTTGTTTTTTGTTTTTTGAGACTGAGTTTCACACTTGTTGTCCAGGCTGGAGTGCAATGGCATGATCTCAGCTCACTGCAACCTCTACCTCCCAGGTTCAAGCGATTCTGCTGCCTCAGCCTCCCAAGTAGCTGGGATTACAGGCGTGTGCCACTACGCCCAGCTAATTTTGTATTTTTAGTAGAGATGGGGTTTCACCATATTGGTCAGTCTGATCTCGAACTCCTGACCTCAGGTGATCCCCCTGCCTCAGCCTCCCAAAGTGCTAGGATCACAGGCGTGAGCCACTGCGCCCAGCAAGATGATGGATTCCAGTGCCATTACCTCCCAGACATAGAGCTTATATACCACAGGGAAAGGGTGTATATGATTCAGAAGGGATGTGTCGGACAACTGAAGTATGATAATCTCAAGGTTGTTTAGACTTAAGGACAGGATTCGTGGCAAGTACGTGCTCTTACACGAGGGACAATAGATAAACCGGAAATCTTAGAGGGCTTCCTAGAACAGGGTTAATCAGGGTTAATCAGGTGGGTTAGCAACCAAGATGGAATTGTTTTAGCCTCCACAAATATATAGCAAAGAGAGGGCTTGGACTTCGTGAAAGGAAATGAAAAAGTAATTCAAGTTCCAGAATTGCTGTATAGGAAAGGTTTGTGGGTGGGAATCTCATCAGGACCAAAAGCACCTTGTCCTGAAGCTACAGTCAAACAGTCCTGGTTTAAGTTCCAAATATCGCACTACTTACCTCTGTAACTATTGATGAACCATGCAACTTCTTTGATCCTTATTTTCTTCATTTGTGGAAGGAGAATTGAAATATCCAAATAAATAGGATGAGTATGGATTTATGTCATTATTGAAGGAGTGGGTTTGTTTAAAAAATGAGTTTGGCCTCTTTTTGTCCTCTCACACATTCTCTCACCATGTAATGTCTTCTGTCATGTTACGACACAGTACAAAGGCCAGATGTAGCCCCTCGATCTTGGACTTCCCAGCCTCCAGAACCATAAACCATGTACTTTTTTTTTTCCTGTGGAATACCACAGCATACCAGTCTGTGATATTCTGTTATAACAGCATAAAATGGATCAAGACAATTGATTAGTGGGATGCATATCAATTTAGTGTGTTGTGATTAGCATTTTTAAAGTGAAAAGTAATGGACTAATTAGAGTTCATCAAATGCAGTAAAGGTAAATTTCATGAAATTCTTGTTTCAATTTTATACATAGGCATACATTGGTATATGTATACTGGATTGTGATGTAAAATGTGTTTCTTCCTGAGTCAAGGTCAAAAAACTATGAAAACTACTTCTTTAGAGAAAACTAGATTTCAAAGTCCCCATTCAAAGGCTCACATCACAATGATTCAGAGTTTGAAGGGAATAGAATAAGAACTCATTAGAAATAGTAAGGACAGGATCCCAAGTGATTGCTGGGCCAGCCTTGAGTGTGTCTACACTCCACTGGACCTGTTGATAATGTATAGTGAGCCAGGTTGGCTTATCACTGGCAAAACAAACCCTCAGATTGAAGAGATTTGGTTTCCAGGAATCTGGGTGATAGCGGCTTCCTTCATATTTTCCAGGAAAACCACTAGCCCCCTCAACTGAGGTGCCCCACATTTTGTTCACCTCTTGCTCTGTGGCACTCTTCACCTGGGACCTGATTTCTTACCTCCCTCCTGCCATAACACACCCCGTGTTGGGCCTTGTTCTCACTCTTCCCTGCCTGAGCTCACTCAGTTCTGTGGACTTGGCTGCTCTGCCTCCAGCTTCCCCATTGTTTCTACTTTGTGCCTGCAAGTCCCCAATCCCATTACATTCTCTGGCCCAGGCCCAACACTTCACCACTCCCTCACATCCCATAATCTGCCCCAAAATGAAATTGATTTTCCCAGCTCAACTCATGGAATGAGAAAAGATGAAACTCCTCTCCAACATGAAAACCTTTCAATAGTTTCCTCATGTTTACATTTAACTTACCTTGTGTGTCTTCACCTATCACCAGAACAGACCAGCAAGATGGAGCATTACCAGAAACCCCCTTCTTGTGGCACTGGTCTCCTAATATTGCCACCAGAAGCAGGCCAGGAGTTCCACTCTTATCTGTGCCCACCAGGATCTTAGGCATGATTGGGCAAGGCCTTGCTGAAGTCCCGACAGCCTATGTCTACCACTGTCATGTGGAAAATTATCTGAATGTCATTATAGGCTCCAAATATACTACCAGGATATCATGGGATTGTTTATGAAAATTAATTTATAACACACAGTGAGAAAGAAGGGGAAAGAGATCACAATAAGTTAACACACTCAGGGATGGGTATTAGAGAGGATAGGATGACCTTACTGCTTGAATCCTGGAGGTTAGGAGTGTTCATTTGTCTTCTCTCTCTCTCTCTCTCTCTCTCTCTCTCTCTATCCCACACACACACACACACACACACACACACACACACACCCCACATATACATCATTAGCCTTTCCTACTGATGGCATGGTTACAAGGACTAGAATGGAGATTTGAGCAGGAGGACTCATGGATGGAAGATTCCCTGGGCCAATGACACACAATTGGCTGCATTAAAGCGATTCAGCTGCTGCTCATCATTTAGCTGATGAACCAACCTAAGCTTATTTGTGTTTCCTGGGCAAATGGCACATGGGCAGAATGGGTGCTAAGAATTAGAATATTATGTGTTCATCAAATGTAACCTGAATACATGTGCTTTTTTATATTTAGAATCTCATATGTCACACATATGGAGTGTATAATGAATATTTAGAGTCTGTAGCCTCATGAATATTAGGGATCTTTTGGTCTTTTTAGCCCTTCTTATCTCTGTTTAGCCCACACATGCTCTACTGACTGACTGCTAATCTATATCTAACATCCCCTAAAATGTGTCACCTATGGTTTATAAACATATTCATCTTTTACAATAGAATTGAATACTCTCAAAAGCAAATACACATTGTAACCACATTGCCCCTAATTGCCACCTAGTAATTCTGATCAAACGAAGAAATGAGTTTAAGCTAACAGAATTTATCTGCATAGACACAGCAAACTGGCCTGGCATCCAGAGCAAGTCAGCCGGGTTTAAACCTCTATGAGCTGTGTGACATAAGTCAAGTCACTTAACCTCCCTATGTTTCAGTTTTCTCAGTCATAAAATGAAGATGAGAATGCTATCTACCGCCTAGGGCTGTTGTGAAAATTAAATGAAATAATCTCAGTGAAGTACTTAAAATAGTGCCCACAACGTAGTAAATGTCATTTTAAGGGATACTATTATTGTTTTCCATAGATACCTCACATAGTCACCGAGAATATCCCTTCACCTAAACCATCATCTTGACTTGATGTCATCTCTAGGTCTGGAATCTCCTTCCATCCCCTTTAAGAAAGTTAGGGTGGTGCTTGTCTTATCTCGGGTTGTGTTTATAAGGCAAGATAAATGTAAATACGACACAATTGTAGTACAATGAGGTCAGCCAATGAAAGGACAGTGCATTGTTATAATTTCCAGATTCCTCCCCTATTGTTTCTCCTGTGACACACTACAAATTTCCACAACTTTACCCTTCTCTATAGAACTCACAATTTCCATTTTCTATAGAACTGATTTCACTGATTTCTCTGTAGTTTTCTGTTCTTTTCCTTTCCCTATTCAGTTTAAAGCTGTTAGCTAGCTTCTGAGCAAATGAAATTCCCCTCCATCCACTCTCTACTCTCAGGCAAAAATGCATCATCCTGGTGTCTTAAACTAGGGTTCACACATCCAAACCCCACTTGGCAACACTACCTGCATAGCCAGTCACTTCCCTCTGAGATCTTCCTCTATCATCCAAGTCTCTTCCAAAGGTAAAAAGGATGATTAATTATAATAGTCACTATCTTAGTCCATTTTGTGCTGCTATAACAGAATACCACAGACTGGGTAATTTACAAGCAATAGAAATGTTTTTCTTATTATTCTAGAGGCTGTGAAGTCCAATAACATGGTGCTGACATCTGGCGAGGTCTTCTTGCTGCATCGTAACATGGCAGGAGGCATCACACAGTGGAAGGGCCAAGAGGGCAAGAGGGAGCAAGAGATAGAATTTGAAGCCTCATGCCCCTTTATAATTGCTATTAATCCACTAATCAGGATGGAGCCATCATGACCTAATTGCCTCTTTATGGTCTCACCTCTTAATACTGTTACAATGACAATTAAATTTCAACATGAGTTTTGGAGGGGACATTTAAACCATAGCAGTAACTATTTGCTGAATGCTTGCTATGTGACAGAGAATATGTTCAGGACTTTCCACTCTTGATCTCTGATCCTGGCACCACAGGCATTATTGTTAGCCCCTATGGGCTTTCTGAATAAGTGTCCCTCATAAACTCAGAGACAGGAAAAATTAAAATATATTCAGAATTGAACTGTAAAATCAATGTGTAGTAAATCAGAGATATGCTGTCACCTTCAAAACCCAGAAAGTGAGGAGTCTTGCATTAATTGACTAAAATCACATAGAATGTGCAAAGTTATCTAATGAAAGAATGTGGCACAAAAGTTGTAGTAAAAAGAAGTCAGCCTCTGTTGATTGTCTCAACTCCCTACTCTCTTGTCACTTTTCACTATATGGGATAGAAACGCCAAACACTTGCCTTCCCAGCCTTCCTTGCAGCTGGTGGAGGGGATATAAGGAGCCATATAAAAGGGTCGCCTAAGGGGTCCTTGTAATACAATTCTGGTCAGTGAGAAACAAGCGGAAGTCTGCTGGGGTTGTCCAAGGTAGTTTTTTCTTTTCTCATAAAAGGGACAGATAAGTATGGTGCTACTCCCATCTTTTACTGCCTTGAATGAGGGATGTAAAGACTGCAGCCAAAAGAATATGACATTCAGATTCAAACGAATCTGAGTTCAAATCTCAGTTCCCCCAGTTATTGGATAAATTATATTGGGCAAATTCCCTAACATGCCTCATGTGTCAAATGGGTTTAAAAATATCTATAGGTGTTCCAATGAGTAGGGAATGGTACATCACATGTTCATATGCTTGAGTCCTCAGCTGACACAGTAACTTCAAGTGGCACTTCCTTTCCCTTTATGTCTGTTGATGACCTATAAATTACCAAGAAAGTACCCTAGTCTCCCTCTGGAACATCATCTGTCTGCCTCAGGGACAGGCAGTCCCACCTGTCCCACCCCCATCCATCCCAACCTAAAAAAGAAAAGGAAGGAGCATCCAGGCAGGGTTGATAGCTGCATTAAACAGTCAAAGGAGTAAGGAAAAAGCAGAAAAAGCCTGAAACAAGTTAAATTCCATCTAATGTCATGTTATAGGCCTAAAGCCTAGGACAGTGCAGTCACTGGGCTCAATAAACGTTTGTTCAATCAATCAATCAATCATACATGGAAAGGACTTCTTCTGTACACATTTTCACACCAGCCCAGGAGAATAGGAAAATCAGAAGTGAAGAAGAAAGTTCTCCCTTAAAAGTGTGCTGGAGAGAAGAAGGATGGGCCAATAATTATTAGGTAATCCTGATATTCTGGAATAATCTTCTGTTACATGTCAGCATGCATGCCCTTCACTAATTTTTATCAGTTTACCAAAATCTTGAATTTCCTTATTTCCATTTGATATTACTCCCCTTATTTTATCTTGTATTTCTTCAGAATTCTGACACACTGAGCTACTAAGAAGCAACTTTCCTCAAGCTTGGTGGCATCCGTTCAACTTTTAACAAGAAGATTAATGCAACAGAGTCCCAGTGTCTGCTGGAATCATGCTCTCTGTTTCCCTACCTCTTAGTGGCCTTGGGTTTCCAAGTGAGATTTTCCTTCTGGGCTCCCCTTGCCAAGTGGCTTGTTAGGCTGCCTTGGCAATCTGGGCTTCTCATCCAGGCATCCCAGCACCACTTACAGCTTTCCATCCCTGCTTCTGCTATCTTGGGATATGCCATTGCTGCTGCCAGGACAGCCAGTTGCTATTGCCAGCAATTTACCAGCAATCAGCAGCAATTAGCAGCAGCGTAAGTTAGCACTTACATTAGAAACCACTCCACAAACTCAGAGAGAAAAACGTCTGAGATTTAGAGAATGGCTTACCTCTTCCCATCCTCCAGCAACAGAGAAAAACCTCACACCTACCTCCCCAGAATAAAGAGCCTGCCTGTGTATGCTAGATCTTGCAGACTCACAAGGAGTCATACCTTCTTGGGGGCTTGCAATATATCTTTCTGGAGCTCCCTTCTTTATACGTGGTTTAGCATATTAGGTATAGCCAGGTGGCAAGTGGCTAGTTTCATGCTGTCCTCGGTGGTGAAGGCTCAGAAGCCATTCCCTTTGAGCTCTTTCCATTAGGAAAGTAGCACTGAGGGGCTTCCCAGGAGCTGTGAAAGAAAAGACAGTGTCATCTCTTAGAAATAACTAATCAGCAATCTGTCTACATATCATTAAACAAACATCTATTGAGCCTCTTCTATGTTTCAGGTACAGTGCAGGCACTGGTATTCAGATCTGAGGAGCTCACAGCCTGGAAAAAGAGATCTAAGTAGACAGTTACAATACAGTGCAATAAACACTGTGATAGCAGGAGGCATTGGGTGCTGGGGAAGCTTATAAGACGGCATCCAAGAAAATCTTCAGAAGTTGATGCTCAAATTGAGCCTTAAAAATAATAGGATTTATCAGGGTGAAGACAGCAGAGGGCACATCATGTGCAGATGATCTGAGACAAAAAAAAAAAACAAAAAACAAAAAAAACCTTGGGTATTTGGGAAATTGTGCTTTCAGTTCAGCCAGTAGGTCAGGAAATAGGATGGGCAGAAAGAGGCAAGAGGTGAGACAAAAGGAGAGTCAATGGAAGCAAAGGACAGGAGGATTTTGGTGAATTCTAAGGTTCTTTCAACCACTATCTCTATTATCTTGAAAATGAGCTATGGAAGAGTAAGTAAGCTAAAGCCCAGGGAGATCAAATGACTAGGTCAATGTCACATTAATAGCAAGTTAGGATAAGAGACAGCACAATGAGATGATGGGATGATAGTAGTTCATATATGTGTAATATTTTACAGTCACCAAGCTCCTTCACTTATCACATTTCAACAACATAGAGGAATGTAAACAAATCAAAAGACCTAGGTTGTAAACGTCGGAACCACTGCCTGACTGTAAGTCCTTCACGGCTCTGGCTCTCACTTCTATCAGTATATGATGAAGAGGCTGGCTCACTAATTCTCCTTCTGGTGCTAACAGTTCATATTTTTAGAATCTGATACTAAAGAGCTTTTCCTGCCACGTTCCTGCCACCTATCAAAAGGTGACTTCTCCTACAAGGACCTAAAGTTATGATTTTCTGAAGGTTTTCAGGACAAACCTAACTTGCATTTCTAATCATAATCCATTTCCCACTTAAACCCACTGGTCACAATCTAACATCATCGTGATGGCTAATTTTAATGTGTCGACTTGACTAGGCCAGAGGGTGCCCAGATATTTGGTTTGGCATTATTCTGGATGTGTCTGTGAGGGTGTTTCTGGATGAGATTGACATTTAAACTGGTAGACTGAGTAAAGCAGATTGCCTTCCCCAGTGTGGATGGGCCTTACTCAGTTTGTTGGAGGCCTGAATGGAACAAAGTTGAAGGAAGAGAGAATTTTTGTCTCTATTCCTGTCTCCCAGCAGGGATATTTGTCTTCTTCTGACTTCAGACTCAGACTCAGACTGGAACTTACACCATTGACTCTACTGGTTCTCAGGCCTTCAGACTCAAACTGGAACCCAGGTTATCCTGGGTTTCCAGCTTGCAAGCTGTAGATCTTTGAACTTCTCCACCTCCATAACCACATGAGCCAATTCCTTATAATAGACGGACAGATCAAGAGATGGAGATGAAGATAATAGAGACAGAGATTAGACATAGAGACAGAGTTATATTGCCTATCATTTCTATGTCTCTGGAAAGCTCTTGCTAATACAATCACCCTTATCAAAACTTTCTGCAATTAAGCCAAAAAACAAGGTGCATTCATAATTTCCAGAAACTCCTCTGATCCCAAAGGAAGTATTATCTCACTCCAAACAAATTGCTTCATGATATGAAACCAAAGGCCCAAAATGATGCTTTTCTTTTTTAGTTTAAATTTGGGCACTAAACATCTACAAGGACTTTCCATAATAAAGAAACAAAGACATTGTGCTTTTGCCTTTCTTATCATTTATTATTAAAAACATTTACAAGAGAGCAGGCTCACATTCCTTAGGAATCCACCCAGTCCTGCTGGTAATTCTCATTATGAGGTCAGGAGCACGATACTAGAGGCCCTTCATCTTGCCCTGAATGGAACAAAGGCTGTCACCTCCGTAGGATTAAAGATGCAGGCAGGAACTACTCAGCAGGAGCAAAAGGATTCCTCAGCAGCAAAGACTATGTTTCATGCAAATGTTTTGAGACACAAGGGAAAAGAAAAACAGAAAATGTAACTAGCTAAGTTTTCAACACTGGTATTCATTTTAAAAATAAGGGTTATGTGCTTCAAGGGACTGTGCTCCAGGGTGGGATCTAAACATGAAAAAACTCAGCCCTTGTCCTCAAGGAGGGTATTAGTCCATTTTCACAGTGCTATAAAGAACTGCCCATGATTGGATAATATATAAAGGAAAGAGGTTTCATTGACTCACAGTTCAGCATGACTGGGGAGGCCTTAGAAAACTTACAATCATGGTGGAAGGCTAAGGGGAAGCAAGGCACCTTCTTCACAAGGCAGCAGGAAGGAGAATGAATGCAGGACGAACTACCAAACACTTACAAAACCACCGGATCTCGTGAGATCTCACTCACTATCATGAGAACAGCATGGGGGAAACTACCCCCATGATCCAATTACCTCCACTTGGTCTCTCCCTTGACACATGGGGATTATGGGGATTATAAATCAAGATGAGATTTGGGTGGGGACACAAAGCCTAACCATATCAAGGAACTTGCAGTTGAACAGGGAAGATTAAAAACGAAAATAGAAGCCAGAAGGAGAGAGGTGCCACAAAATCAGAGTGAGTTGAATTCAGAGAGGAGAGAAATCCCATCAGCCTGTGTGATCAGTGACAGCTGCTGCAAATGGGGCAGGGCAGGACTTCAGCAGGAGGTGAGGGTACAGCATCTGCTCTCCAGGTTGCCTGTTCCCTCCACCACAGCCATCAATTATATAACTGTCACACCAAACTCTCCTCGACTTAGTTATTTCTATCATAGCACTTACAGGCACACCTCGTTTTATTGTGCTTTGCTTTTATGCATTTTGCAGTTAACTGTGTTTTTTGCAAATTGAAGGTTTGTACCAACCCTGTATTGAGAAAGTCTACAGGCACCATTTCTCCAACAGCATGTGCTCATCTGTTAGTATTTTTTAGCAAGAATTTATTTTTTAAATTAAGGATTTTTTTTAGTCATAACACTATTGCACACTTAATAGACTACAATACAGTATAGTGTAAGCATAACTTTTATATGCACTGGGAAACCAAAAAATTCATGTGACTCACTTTATTGTGATACTCATTTTTTTGTGGTGATCTGGAACAGAACCCATCATCTCTTCAAGGTATGCCTGTATTACCCTCTAGACTTTCTTTTTTCCTTTCTTCCCTCCTTCATTCCACTCCTACTTCTTTGTTTATTGTATGTCTCCTCCATTAGAATGCAAGCTCTATGAGAGCAGGATTTTGCCTTGTTCTCCTCAGCACCTAGAACAGTGTCTGGCACAGAATAGGTGCTCAATAAATGTGGAAAGGCAGAAAGGCAAGTTAGACACACAGGAAAGAAGTAAGAGAGGGTAGGCAGGAGATAATCCATGGAAATTGATTCATGTCCCTACTCATCTTTAACTTAGATTCTCTTGTCTTGCCATTCCAAAATTTGATGTGTATTACTTCCACTGAGAGATCTGCCCTGTCTTCAGCTCACCTAATTCTGGACCTGGCCCTAAATTCCTTTACCTCTTTATGTCTGGCCATTCCCCACCAAAATACACAATTGTTTGCATGTCATTCCAGCTCTCCATGCCTGTGCTCCTGGTGCTCCCTGTGCCTGGAATATCATCCCTCTTCACACCTGTCCCTGCCAAATAAACTCCAGCTCATTCTTCAAATTCTAGAAGAGTGTCTCTGGCACAGAATAGGTGCTCAATAAATGTGGAAAGGCAGGAAGACAAGTTAGACATTGCTCTACAATGTAGCAACTTGAAAGGATCTAACAAAATGTGAAACATGCATTCCCTTACACCCAGCAGCAGCTCTACTTCTATAAATGTATCCTTTGCATTTTCTCCTGGCACAGAGCAAATGTTACCGCCCCAGGGAAGTCCTCTCTGCTCTCTGAAGCACACAGAGCCTCGCTTTTGGGTGTCATTTATAAAGTAAGTATTTCATTTGTTTAGAAGGTCCACTTTTCATATTGAACCTGAAATCTCATGGAACTTACATTCTTGTGGGGAGACAGACGAGAATGTAAGTAAGAGCAAATAAATATTTAAATGCACACTTAGAGCTATGAGGAAAATGAAAGAGGGCAATGCTATCTCTAAGGAAGGAATAAGAATCTCTCTTTCCTAACTTACTGTGTGTTTACTGTGGGTGGATCATGGTTGCTATCTTTTAAAATCTGAACTCTCCTCTAAGTGTCTGCACAACGCACTTTGATATTCTGTAGTATCTTGCAATAACCTGTCTGCCGAAGTACACTGTGAGATTTCAGAGGGCAGAATGCATATCCTCCACATCTTTGATCTGCTCCCATGTCACCCAGAACAGGTCACACAGCAGGATTTCAATTACTATCTGGTTGACGGGTCATAAAAATAACTTAGAGCACATGCGCTACTGACAACCAGTCAGAAGCATCGTCTGTGAATAAAAAGATCACACATAGAGAGTGATGAATCCAAAAATGAAAATGCTGACTATCAAATTTAACAGGGATCTGTGCCTGGCCCTTGAGTGGTTCAAATAAAAACCTATGAGGCTATAGAGCAGTATCATTCTTATATGTAATTTGAATGTATTGTCTTTAAAGTACACATGTGACTTAATAAGAATCTTAATTTTCGAAGACTATGGAAACCTATAGAAAGTGAATTATGTACAACCTCTGATTTTATAACTTTCACTTTCTGTTTCATTATGGCCTTATATAAGGGAGATAATAATTGCTATCATTAGAAAAAGTATATTTTAAAAAATAAAATGTTAATAAATTCCCTTATAATACTAGAAAAGGTATTTTTAAAATATTTATTTAGGTCATCTTTGATTTTTCTTTTTTCATCAGCATTTTATAATTTTCAGTATACAGATGTGGCCATGTTTTGTTAGATTTATACGTAAGTATTTCATTTTCTCTGGAATAATTATAAATGGTATTTTATAAGAACTTTCAGTTTTACATGGTCATATGGTATATAGAAATACAAGTTATTAAAATAACAGTAGACAGATTATGTTACTACATGTTTTGTATTAATATTACAGGTTAAGATTAGGACAATAATTTTTCTTTTTTAAGAGACTTTGTTAGCCATGCATGGTGGCTCAATCATGTAATCCCAACACCTGGGAAGGCCAAAGGTGAGAGGATCACTTGAGGCCAGGAGTTTGAGATCAGCCAGGGCAACATAGTGAGACTCTGTCCCTACACAAGGTAAAATAAAATAAAATAATAATTTTAAAAAGAGATTTGTTAGTGCACAAGAGGGCCCAAATCTTACTCATTTAGTAACATCAATTTCCTGCATTATTCACAACTAGCATTCTGGAAGAAGCCAGTCACAAAAGTCTACATATAGAGAGGGAATAGCTAAGGGTACAAAGTTTTTCTGGGTTGTTGAAGATGTTCTATAGTTGACCGTGGTGATGGTTGCACATATGTGTGGATGTGCGAAAAACCATTGAATTGTACATTTTAAATAAGTGAACCATGTGGTATATGAACTGAATCTTAATAAAGCTATTGTTTTTAAGTTTGCTCTGTAAAAGACCCTGTAAAGAGGACTGAAAACGCACAGACTGGGAGAAAATATTTGCAAACCACGTACCCAACAAAGGACTTGTACCTAGAGTACATAAGAGCTCTCAAAAGTCAACAGCTTTTTAAAAAGCCAGTTTGAAAAGACATTAAGAGACATATTTCACCGAAGAGAATATTCAGATGGCAAATAAGCACAGGAAAAATGTTCAACATCATTAGGCCCTAGGCAAATACAAGTTAAACTACAATGAGATGTCACTACACATCTACCAGAATTCATTTTTAACAGTGATAATCCTAAGTGATAGCAAGAATGCAGAGAAACGGGATCACTGATACACTGCTGATAGGAAGGTAAAATGGTACAGCTGCTCTGAAAAACAGTTTGGTAGCTGCTTACATAACCAAACAAGTGCCTACCATATGACTCAGCAGTTTCACTCTTGGACATTTATTCCAGAGAGATGAAAGCTAATGTTCACATAAAAATCTGTACACATCTTCAAAAAGCTAAATATGGAATTACCATATGACCTAGAAATTCCACTTTGAGGTACACACCCAAAAGAATTGAAAACAGGGATTTAAACAGATACTTGTACAACAATGTTCATTGGAACATTATTCATAATAACCAAAAGGTGAAAACCTACATTTCCATCAATAGATGAATAGCTAAACAAAATGTGGAATGTACATAAATGGAATTTTAGTCATCAAAAGGAATAAAGTTCTGATAAATGCTACAACATGGGTGAATCTTGAAAATATGCTAAGTGAAATAAGCTAGACACAAAAGAACAAACATTGTATGATTTCACTTATATGAAATATCTAGAATAGGCAAATTCAAAAAGACAGCAAGATTAGAAGTGACCAGGTACAGTGGGGAGGGAAAAGTAGAGAGTTACTGCTTAATAATTACACAGTTTGTATTGGGGTGACGAAAAAGTTTTGAAATAGATAGTGGTGGTGGTTGCATAGATTATAATTAGTGCCATTAAATTGTGCAGTTTAAAATGGTTTAAATGGGCTGGGCATGGTGGCTCACGCCTGTAATCCTAGCAATTTGGGAGGTTGAGGCAGGCAGATCACAAGGTCAGGAGTTCGAGACCAGCCTGGCCAACATGGTGAAACCCCCGTCCCTACTAAAAATACAAAAAAAGTTAGCTGGGCATGGTAGCAGGTGCCTGTAATCACAGCTACTTGGGAGGCTGATACAAGGAGAATTGCCTGAACCTGGGAGGCAGAGGTTGCAGTGAGCCGAGATAGCACCACTGCACTCCAGCCCGGGAGACAATGCCAGACTCCATCTCAAAAAAAAAAAAAAAGGTTTAAATGGCAAATGTAATATTTTATCATAATACAAAAATGTAAAACAAAGCAAACAAACACATAAAACTAAATATCTCCCTACTATATGACCTATCAATTTAACACTTGGGTATTTATCCCAGAGAAATGAAGACTTACATTCACACAAAAAAGTGTATATGACTATTCATTACAGCTCTACTCAATAGCCCCAAACTGGAAACAACCGAAGTGTCTTTCAAAGGGTGAGTTTTTTAAACAAAGTAAAACAAACACACCATGGAATACTCCTCAGCAATAAAGAACTACTGATACATACAACGTCCTGGAATAACCTCTAGAGAATTATGCTGAGTGAGAAAAGCCAGTCCCAGAAGGTTACATTCTGTATGATCTCATTTACGTAACATTCTCAAACAGCAGAATTATAGAGATGGAGAAAAGATTCGTGGTTGCCAAGGGTTGTGGGGGAAGGAGGGAAGTGGCTGTGTCTATAAAAGGGTAGTACAGGCCAGGTGCAGTGGCTCTGGCCTGTAATCCCAGCACTTTGGGAGGCCGAGGCAGGCAGATCACCTGAGGTCAGGAGTTCACGACCAACCTGGCCAAAATGGTGAAACCCCGTCTCTACTAAAAATTCTAAAGTTAGCCAGGCATGGTGGTGGCAGGTGCCTATAATTCCAGCTATTTGGGAGGCTGACGCGGGAGAATCACTTGAACCTAGGAGGCGGAGGTTGCAGCGAGCCGAGACTGCACCATTGCACTCCAGCCTGGGTGACAAGAGAGAAACATCGTCTCAAAAAATAATAATTCTTAAAAAAGGGTCATTGTGGTGGAAGTATGCTGTATCTTGACTGGTGCTGATCACATGAATCTACATATGTGATTAAATTGCCTAGAACTAAACAGAGACACACACAAACACATGCAAATTAGTGCATGTAAAACTAGTACAATCTGAATAAAGTGGGTGGATTCTATCAGTGTCAATTTCCTGGTTGTGATAGTGTACAATAGTTATGTGGGATGAAAACATTGGGGAAAACTGGCTGAAAGGTGTACTGAATCTCTCTATTATTTCTTACAACTATGAATCTACAATTATTCTAAAATAAAAAGTGTCTTCAAAAAGCATACATACAGTATGAGTTCACTTGTATAAGATTCTTGAAAGGGCAAAACTAATCTATGGGAAAAACACAGAATAGTGGCTGTCTCTGAGGGGGTCACAGGAAATGGCTGAGAAGGAGCCCGAGGGAAATGTCTAAGGTGATGGTTAATGCTCTTCTGTTGATACAGATGGGGTGCATATGTTAATCAAAAGTCATTGCATGTTACATTGAAATTTTGTGAATGTCAAAGAATATAAAATTTACCTCAAGAATGACTAAGAAATATGGAATCTACAATGAGAAATAACTGAATAAATATTGAACTCTAATGATAGGCATACTGAATGAAGTACTTAGGGGAGAACTGCACTACTGTCTGCAATTTACTCTGAAATGCATAAAAAATTACAATGAATATACAGACAGGTAAATGGTTAGGTGGTAAAGCAAATTTTAAAATATTAAATATGGAATCTAGGTAGTGGGTATATTAGTATTTGCTATAAAATTCCTTCCATCTTTATGCATCTACATGCAATTTTGTATGATACAGTGATGGGGGAGGTTAGCTGATACTCAATAAACATTAGTTAAATTGGATAATAAAAATGGCATGGTATCAGAGATATCTGGTGGTAATTAATTAATTTTTTCCAGCTCCCCGCCAAAAAAGTTATTTTCATCTACTGGAAACTTTTCTGACACTAACAAGCACCTTAAAACAATGACTTGTCTATATTGCTTTTATTTATAATAGAATGCTTCAGGAATGTTCAGGCAATAGCCAGAAGACAGTGAGGCAGTGATTATTCTTAATTCCACCAGGAAATAATGATTTTTGACTAAAATTTTTCCAAAAATGAGACATAGTAATAATTATTGGACAAGGCCCAGGATAAGAATGAATTCCCATACTAAGAGCCATACATTTTAGCCGGATAATTGACACTTAGGCCTAGAAATAATTTATCAACCTTTTTGAAAGTGCAGAACCGTATTCTCTCAAATTACAGAATAGTATACTTAATAAGTAGTCAGCTCAAACATAAGATTGGCTTTATTTAAATCAAGGAACTTGATTTATTTAATCAAGTTCCTTTAAATCAAGTTCCTTGATTTAAATAAAGCCAATCTTAGTTTTTCTTTTGGAGCAGGTGGATTTTGACTATTTTACCTCATTTGGTAACTGTACTTAACATTCTACAAGTCAGGAAATTTTATTATATTAGATTTATGAATCAGGCACCTAGCAAAAGCAAAAATAAATCTTCTCCAGAGAGATATAACTTTATCTTATACCTCAAAGAATTATTTTAAAAAATAAGTATATTCATACTCATATACATACATACATATACAGATTACAATCAAAAAACACAAAGCACAGAGGGAAAAAATAATCGAAATTCAGCAGAAAATGTAGACATTAAAAAACAGATCTATAAACACTTCAGATAAAGGAATTATCTGAAGAATTTTTAAAAAAAACTCTGCTTGTTTTGTTTAAAGAAATGGAAGTCAAACTTGAAAATATTTAAAAGAAATAGGAAAATATGTTAAAAGGTACCAAGCAAATGTGAAAAAGAACAGAATGAAACTTCTAGAAAATTGTAGCAATTGAACTTCAAAACAAAAGGGATGGGTTTAAAATTAGAGTACAGAGAGCTGAAGAATAATTAGTAAACTGGAAGACAGAGCAGAAGAAATTACCCAGAATGCAGAATGAGGAGAGAGACAAGAAAAATAAGAAAGACTAAAAGACATAGAAGCTATAGTGGGAAAGTCCAGCAAACATTTAATCAGAGTCCCAGAAGAACAAAACTGTCATTATTGGATGATATAATTGGTTTTGTGGAAAATCCATAATAACCTAAATTAGATTTATAATAAGCAGAGAATTAATAGCAGGGTTGCTGATATAAAATAAATAAGCAATTACATTTCTACATTCCAACCAAAAAAATTACAAAAAGTAAGCAAAGAAACATCATGTACAATAGCATCAAATGTATGAGGTAATTAAATTTGTCACAAGTTATACAAGACCTTTATAAAGGAAATTACACATTTTATTGAAGAACACTAAAGAAGATCCATGTAAATAAAACATATACCATGGATTTGAAAACTAAGTAAAGATTTCAACTACTCTCAGTTTTAATCTGAAATCCACAAGTGAAATCACAATTACAATCCCAAGAGGTTATTTTTGTGAAAATCTATAAAGAGATCTAAAATTTTTGTAGAAATGCAAAGGTGCAAAGGACCCAAAATAGCCAAAATAATTTTTCAGAAAAAGAACAAAGTTGGAAGTCTTACATACAATACTTATTATAAAGCTACAGTAATTAAGATGATATGGTATCAGGGCAAGGATAGACAAATAGACCAATGGGGTACGATAGAGTCCCAAAACAAGCTAAAACACATATGGACATTTGATTTATGACAAAGGTAACACTGTACAACAGTAAGGGAAATAGTCTTTTCAATAAATGGTTCTGTGTCAACTGATTACTTATATAGGTGCAAGGGGAGGGGAGAATCTTGATCTTAAACAAAAATCAGTCCCTGATGAATTGTCAATCTAAATAGGAAAGGTAAAGTGTAGAAAAATATCTTCATAGTATTTTGATAGGAAAGAATTTCTTAAACAAGACACAATAAGCATGAACATAAAGAGAATGTTCAATAAATTCTATTACATTAAATGACAAGTTGAAAGTCTATACTTACCAAAAGCCACTGTAAAGAAAGTGGAAAAAAAAAAATCACAAGGGGCGGAGCAAGATGGCTGAATAGGAACAGCTCCAGTCTCCAACTCCCAGCACAAGTGACACAGAAGACAGGTGATTTCTGCATTTTCAACTGAGGTACTGGGTTCATCTCACTAGAGAGTGCGGGACAATCAGTGCTGGCCAGATGCTGCAGCCCGTCCAGCCAGAGCTGAAGCAGGGCAAGGCATCGCCTCACCTGAGAAGCGCAAGGGGAAAGGGAATCCCTTTTCCTAGCCAGGGGAACTGAGACACACAACACCTGGAAAATCAGGTAACTCCCACCCCAATACTGCACTTTACCAAGGATCTTAGCAAATGGGCACACCAGGAGATTATATCCCACACTTGGCCGTGAGGGTCCCACGCCCAGGGAGCCTCCCTCATTGCTAGCACAGCAGTCTGTGATCTAACGCCAGGGCAGCAGCAAAGCTGGGGGAGGGGCGCCTGCCATTGCTGAGGCTTAAGTAGGTAAACAAAGCCCATGGGAAGCTCGAACTGGGTGGAGCTCACAGCAGCTCAAGGAGTCCTGCCTGTCTCTGTAGACTCCACTTCTGGGGACAGGGCACAGCTAAACAACAACAACAAAAAAGCAGCTGAAACGTCTGCAGATGCAAACGACTCTGTCTGACAGCTTTGAAGAGAGCAGTGGATCTCCCAACACAGAGGCTGAGATCTGAGAACAGACAGACTGCCTGCTCAAGTGGGTCCCTGACCCCTGAGTAGCCTAACTGGGAGACATCCCCCACTAGGGGCAGACCGACACCCCATACCTCACACGGTGGAGTACACCCCTGAGAGGAAGCTTCCAAAGCAAGAATCAGACAGGTACACTTGCTGTTCAGCAATATCCTATCTTCTGCAGCCTCTGCTGCTGATACCCAGGCAAACAGGGTCTGGAGTGGACCTCAAGCAATCTCCAACAGACCTACAGCTGAGGGTCCTGACTGTTAGAAGGAAAACTAACAAACAGGAAGGACACCCACACCAAAATCCCATCAGTACGTCACCATCATCAAAGACCAGAGGCAGATAAAACCACAAAGATGGGGAAAAAGCAGGGCAGAAAAGCTGGAAATTCAAAAAATAAGAGCGCATCTCCCCCTGCAAAGGAACGCAGCTCATCGCCAGCAACGGATCAAAGCTGGACGGGGAATGACTTTGACAAGATGAGAGAAGAAGCCTCCAGTCCATCAAACTTCTCAAAGCTAAAGGAGGAATTATGTACCCAGTGCAAAGAAACTAAAAATCTTGAAAAAAGAGTGGAAGAATTGGTAACTAGAATAATTAATGCAGAGAAGGCCATAAACGAACTGACAGAGATGAAAATCATGACACGAGAAATACGTGACAAATGCACAAGCTTCAGTAACCGACTTGATCAACTGGAAGAAAGAGTATCAGCGATTGAGGATCAAATGAATGAAATGAAGCGAGAAGAGAAATCTAAAGAAAAAAGAAGAAAAAGAAATGAACAAAGCCTGCAAGAAGTATGGGGTTATATAAAAAGACCAAATCTACGTCTGACTGGGGTGCCTGAAAGTGAGGGGGAAAATGGAACCAAGTTGGAAAACACTCTTCAGGATATCGTCCAGGAGAACTTCCCCAACCTAGCAGGGCAGGCCAACATTCAAATTTAGGAAATACAGAGAACGCCACAAAGATACTCCTCGAGAAGGGCAACTCCAAGACACATAATTGCCAGATTCACCAAAGTTGAAATGAAGGAAAAAATCTTAAGGGCAGCCAGAGAGAAAGGTCGGGTTACACACAAAGGGAAGCCCATCAGACTAACAGCAGATCTCTCGGCAGAAACTCTACAAGCAGAAGAGAGTGGGGGCCAATATTCAACTTTCTTAAAGAAAATAATTTTCAACCCAGAATTTCATATCCAGCCAAACTAAGCTTCATAAGTGAAGGAGAAATAAAATCCTTTACAGATAAGCAAATGCTTAGAGATTTTGTCACCACCAGGCCTGCCTTACAAGAGACCCTAAAGGAAGCACTAAACATGGAAAGGAACAACCGGTACCAGCCATTGCAAAAACATGCCAAAATGTAAAGACCATCGAGGCTAGGAAGAAACTGCATCAACTAATGAGCAAAATAACCAGTTAATATCATAATGGCAGGATCAAGTTCACACATAACAATATTAACCTTAAATGTAAATGGACCAAATGCTCCACTTAAAAGACACAGACTGGCAAATTGGATAAAGAGTCAAGACCCATCAGTCTGCTGTATTCAGGAGACCCATCTCACATGCAGAGACATACACAGGCTCAAAATAAAGGGATGGAGGAAGATCTACCAAGCAAATGGAGAACAAAAAAAAGCAGGGATTGCAATACTAGTCTCTGATAGAACAGACTTTAAACCATCAAAGATCAAAAGAGACAAAGAAGGCCATTACATAATGGTAAAGGGATCAATTCAACAGGAAGAGCTAACTATCCTAAATATATATGCACCCAATACAGGAGCACCCAGATTCATAAAGCAAGTCCTTAGAGACTTACAAAGAGACTTAGACTCCCATACAATAATAATGGGAGACTTCAACACTCCACTGTCAACATTAGACAGATCAACGAGACAGAAAGTTAACAAGGATATCCAGGAATTGAACTCATCTCTGCAGCAAGCAGACCTAATAGACATCTACAGAACTCTCCACCCCAAATCAATAGAATATACATTCTACTCAGCACCACATCACACTTATTCCAAAATTGACCACATAATTGGAAGTAAAGCACTCCTCAGCAAATGTACAAGAAGAGAAATTACAACAAACTGTCTCTCAGACCACAGTGCAATCAAACTAGAACTCAGGATAAAGAAACTCAATCAAAATCGCTCAACCACATGGAAACTGAATAACCTGCTCCTGAATGACTACTGGGTACATAACGAAATGAAGGCAGAAATAAAGATGTTCTTTGAAACCAATGAGAACAAAGATACAACATACCAGAATCTCTGGGACACATTTAAAGCAGTGTGTAGAGGGAAATTTATAGCACTAAATGCTCACAAGAGAAAGTTGGAAAGATCTAAAATTGACACTCTAACATCACAATTAAAAGAACTAGAGAAGCAAGAGCAAACACATTCAAAAGCTAGCAGAAGGCAAGAAATAACTAAGATCAGAGCAGAACTAAAGGAGATAGAGACACAAAAAACCCTCCAAAAAATCAATGAATCCAGGAGTTGTTTTTTTGAAAAGATCAACAAAATTGATAGACCGCTAGCAAGGCTAATAAAGAAGAAAAGAGAGAAGAATCAAATAGATGCAATAAAAAATTATAAAGGGGATATCACCACCAACCCCACAGAACTACAAACTACCATCAGAGAATACTATAAACACCCCTACGCAAATAAACTAGAAAATCTGGAAGAAATGGATAAATTCCTGGATACTTACACTCCCTCTCCCAAGACTAAACCAGGAAGAAGCTGAATCCCTGAATAGACCAATAGTAGGCTCTGAAATTGAGGCAATAATTAATAGCCTACCAACCAAAAAAAGTCCAGGACCAGATGGATTCACAGCCGAATTCTACCAGAGGTACAAGGAGGAGCTGGTACCATTCCTTCTGAAACTATTCCAATCAATAGAAAAAGAGGGAATCCTCCCTAACTCATTTTATGAGGCAACATCATCCTGATACCAAAGCCTGGCAGAGACACAACAAGAAAAGAGAATTTTAGACCAATATCCCTGATGAACATTGATGCAAAAATCCTCAATAAAATACTGGCAAACCGGATCCAGCAGCACATCGAAAAGCTTATCCACCATGATCAAGTGGGCTTCATCCCTGGGATGCAAGGTTGGTTCAACATACGCAAATCAATAAATGTAATCCAGCATATAAACAGAACCAAAGACAAAAACCACAGGATTATCTCAATAGATGCAGAAAAGGCCTTTGACAAAATTCAACAGCCCTTCATGCTAAAAACGCTCAATAAATTTGGTATTGATGGAACGTATCTCAAAATAATAAGAACTATTTATGACAAACCCACAACCAATATCATACTGAATGGGCAAAAACTGGAAAAAATCCCTTTGAAAACTGGCACAAGACAGGGATGCCCTTTCCCACCACTCCTATTCAATATAGTGTTGGAAGTTCTGGCTAGGGCAATCAGGCAAGAGAAAGAAATAAAGGGTATTCAGTTAGGAAAAGAAGAAGTCAAATTGTCCCTGTTTGCAGATGACATGATTGTATATTTAGAAAACCCCATTGTCTCAGCCCAAAATCTCCTTAAGCTGATAAAAAACTTCAGCAAAATCTCAGGATACAAAATTAATGTGCAAAAATCACAAGTATTCTTATACACCAGTAACAGACAAACAGAGAGTCAAATCATGAATGAACTTCCATTCACAATTGCTTCAAAGAGAATAAAATACCTAGGAATCCAACTTACAAGGGACGTAAAGGACTTCTTCAAGGAGAACTACAAACCACTGCTCAGTGAAATCAAAGAGGATACAAACAAATGGAAGAACATACCATGCTCATGGATAGGAAGAATCAATATCGTGAAAATGGCCATACTGCCCAAGGTAATTTATAGATTCAATGCCATCCCCATCAAGCTACCAATGAGTTTCTTCACAGAATTGGAAAAAACTGCTTTAAAGTTCATATGGAACCAAAAAAGAGCCCACATCTCCAAGACAATCCTAAGTCAAAAGAACAAAGCTGGAAGCATCACGCTACCTGACTTCAAACTATACTACAAGGCTACAGTAACCAAAACATCATGGTACTGGTACCAAAACAGAGATATAGACCAATGGAACAGAACAGAGTCCTCAGAAATAATACCACACATCTACAGCCATCTGATCTTTGACAAACCTGAGAAAAAGAAGAAATGGGGAAAAGATTCCCTATTTAATAAATGGTGCTGGGAAAATTGGCTAGCCATAAGTAGAAAGCTGAAACTGGATCCTTTCCTTACTCCTTATACGAAAATTAATTCAAGATGGATTAGAGACTTAAATGTTAGACCTAATACCATAAAAACCCTAGAAGAAAACCTAGGTAATACCATTCAGGACATAGGCATGGGCAAGGACTTCATGTCTAAAACACCAAAAGCAACAGCAACAAAACCCAAAATTGACAAATGGGATCTAATTAAACTAAAGAGCTTCTGCACAGCAAAAGAAACTACCATCAGAGTAAACAGGCAACCTACAGAATGGGAGAAAATGTTTACAATCTACTCATCTGACAAAGGGCTAATATCTAGAACCTACAAAGAACCCAAACAAATTTACAAGAAAAAAACAAACAACCCCATCAAAAAGTGGGCAAAGGATATGAACAGACATTTCTCAAAAGAAGACATTCATACAGCCAACAGACACATGAAAAAATGCTCATCATCACTGGCCATCAGAGAAATGCAAATCAAAACCACAATGAGATACCATCTCACACCAGTTAGAATGGCAATCATTAAAAAGTCAGGAAACAACAGGTGCTGGAGAGGATGTGGAGAAATAGGAACACTTTTACACTGTTGGTGGGATTGTAAACTAGTTCAACCATTATGGAAAACAGTATGGCGATTCCTCAAGGATCTAGAACTAGAAGTACCATATGACCCAGCCATCCCATTACTGGGTATATACCCAAAGGATTATAAATCATGCTGCTATAAAGACACATGCACACGTATGTTTATTGCGGCACTATTCACAATAGCAAAGACTTGGAATCAACCCAAATGTCCATCAGTGACACACTGGATTAAGAAAATGTGGCACATATACACCATGGAATACTATGCAGCCATAAAAAAGGATGAGTTTGTGTCCTTTGTAGGGACACGGATGCAGCTGGAAACCATCATTCTCAGCAAACTATCGCAAGAAGAGAAAACCAAACACCGCATGTTCTCACTCATAGGTGGGAACTGAACAATGAGATCACCTGGACTCGGGAAGGGGAACATCACACACCGGGGCCTATCATGGGGAGGGGGCTGGGGGAGGGATTGCATTGGGAGTTATACCTGATGTAAATGACAAGTTGATGGGTGCTGACGAGTTGATGGGTGCAGCACACCAACATGGCACAAGTATACATATGTAACAAACCTGCATGTTATGCACATGTACCCTAGAACTTAAAGTATAATAATAATAATTTTTTTAAAAATCACAAAGAGAAGGTATCTAGAACACATAAAATTGACAAAGGACTACTATCTAAATTGCAATTTTTTAACTTCTGAAAATCACTTAAAAAGGCAATCCGTTGAAAATGTCCCAAAGACTTCGAGTGGGCAATTCAAAAGAATATTCAAATAGCCAATAAACCTATGAATATATTCTATTTTCTTATTACTCAATTTCATTAGTAATAAGAAAATGCAAATTAAAGCAATTACGGAATATTACTGCACATCCACCATCAAAATCTGACATTATATAGGTTTTTCAGGAATATGTTTCATTAGGAAATTTCCTACATTGTTCTTAGGCATATAAATCTCCAACTATACTTCATTCTTTTATTTACAATTGTTATATTCTATGAAGTTGCCACAAACACTGAATTAACCAATATTAAACCACTGCTGTTAGGGGAAACACAGGGTTAGATTTCTCAGAGGCTCTAATCACATTTTCATCAATCAATCAACTTATACCCTTGTTTTATGTGATTTTCTGTTTAAAGACACTTATTTAATATATATTCTTGATTTCTAAACCTTGAACTCATGTCCAACAGCAGTAAAACTCATTCATGAATGAAGCTTAACTAATAAGACCTTTATTTTCTTCAAAGACACCTCACAGTTTCTTGCACTTAGAAACTCTAGACTGCACTTCAGCACTATACTTGAGGGCCATTTTTTTAATTATTATTATACTTTAAGTTCTGGGGTACATATGCAGAATGTGCAGTTTCGTTACATAGGTATATACGTGCCATGGTTGTTTGCTGCACTCATCAACCCGTCATCTATATTAGGTATTTCTCCTAATGCTATCCCTCCCCTAGTCCCCTACCCCACAACAGGCCCCAGTGTGTGATGTTTCCCTCCCTACCTCCATGTGTTCTCATTGTTCAGCTCCCACTTATGAGTGAGAACATGTGATGTTTGTTTTTCTGTTTCTGTATTAGTTTGCTAAGAATGATGGTTTCCAGCTTCATCCATGTCCCTGCAAAGGACATGAACTCATCATTCTTTATGGCTGCATAGTATTCCATGGTGTATATGTGCCACATTGTCTATTACTGATGGGCATTTGGGTTGGTTCCAAGTCTTTGCTATTGTGAATAGTGCCGCAATAAACATACGTGTTCATGTGTCTTTATAGCAGAAAGATTTATAACCCCCTGGGCATATACCCAGTAATGGGATTGCTGGATCAAATGGTATTTCTTGTTCTAGATCCTTGAGGAATTGCCACACTGTCTTCCACAATGGTTGAATTAATTTACACTCCCACCAACAGTGTAAAAGTGTTCCTATTTCTCCACATCCTCTCCAGTATCTGTTGTTTCCGAAGGCCATTGTAAACAGTGTAACAGCCAACAAAAGCACCACAAAGCAGAAAAAGTGGCACTAATAGACATATAACAACACTTGTTTACAGTAAGAAAATTAAAACAAGAAGGCAAAGTTTTGCCTCATTCTATCTCAACCAGGAATGTGTACATCATGCAACTCAAATTTTTTTTCATTCTGCACGCATAATCTCCAGATGACCACAAAAGCACAGTGAGTGTTAATTTGGGGGTTGCAAATTAATTCTATCAAGTAAGAGAATTTGCAGATACATAATTCACAAATAATGAGGATAGACTGTACTTTGAAAAACTGGCATTTAGAATAATTATTGTAGTAAATTTGAAAGAGAGCATATTCTGTGACCCAGCATTTCTTTCCTAGGTGTAAACTCTACAGAAATTTTTTCACATAGTGGTTGAAGTCATGTACAAGTTTATTTATAGATTATTCATGATAGTAATAGTCCTAATCTGGAAACAAACTAAATAGACATCCATGAGAATAGGTAAATATATTGTAGAATTTTTACATAATTGGAATACTATATAGCAACAAGAGATTTTAAAACTCCCACTGCATGGAGCAATATGAATTTCACTATGAATTCAACAATGTTGAATAAAATATGATATACATAATGTAGTGTTGAAAGAAAGAATACTCACTATATGATCTCATCTTATAAAACATTATAAAGTAGATGGAGCTGGAGGCTATTACCCTTGGCAAACTAATGCAGGAACAGAAAACCAAATACTGCATGTTCGCACTTATAAGTGGGAGTTAAATGATAAGAACTTATGAGTACAAAGAAGGAAACAACAGACACTGGGGTCTACTTGAGGGGAAGGGTGGGAGGAGGGAGAGGAGCAGAAAAGATAACTCTTGGGTACTGGGCTTAATGCATGGATGATGAAATAATCTGTACAACAAACCCCCATGACACAAGTTTACCCGTGTAACAAACCTTCACCTGTACCCCCAAACCTAAAATAAAAGTTTAAAAACTAAATAAATAAAATAAAACATTTTAAAGTACTTTACTTTTTATTGAAGAATAAATAATAATAATAAATAATATACTGGTGGTAACACCATAAAGAAAAGCAAGGGAGTTATTACAATAATTATTTTAAATGTGCCTACAGGTTTCATATACTTTTCTGTGTGTAAGGTACACTTTACAATAAAAAGAAAAAGTAAATATTTTTTAAAGAGTAATAATGCTCCCCAAATAAAATTAATGAGTCACCACCCCCAACCTCTGGCAGTTGGGCCCCCTTCGTCAACCTCACACATTGCCTCTTAAATCAGTCACACTTCCCTCTTTCTTCCAACTGTTAAATTTGTTTGTCCACATCAATCCAGCAGTTCACAGCTCTTCCTGTCAACCTGGCCACGTAAACCTGGTCCAAAATATACCTGCATCTCACCTACTCAACCAATCCACTCCCAAAATCTGTTTATAATATTGCTCAACTAAACACCTTTCTCCCAATTCACTGACTCCACCCACACCGTCAAACCCGGGGTGTCACCCTCCTTCACCTCATGGCCTCTAAAACTAAACATGTTACAAGCCCAATTCCATGAAACACCTCTTACCAACCCCTTCCCTCTCTGCCAGCGCTGCTCACCATGTATATATATATATATGGGAGTTTATTAAGTTTTACCTTACATGATCACAAGCTCCCACAGTAGGCTGTCTGCAAGCTTGAGGAGCAAGGAGAGTCAGTCCGAGTCCTAAAACAAGAATTTGGAGTCTGATGTTCGACGGCAGGAAGCATCCAACATGCGAGAAAGATGTAGGCTGGGAGGCTGGGCCCATCTCTCCTTTTCACATTTGTCACTGACAGCTGATCAGATGGTGCCCACCAGATTAAGGGGTGGATCTGCCTTCCCCAGCCCACTGACTCAAACGTTAATCTCTTTTGGCAACACCCTCACAGACACACCCAGGATCAAGACTTTGTATCCTTCAATCCAATCAAGTTGACACTCAGTATTAACTATCACAGCACACAATTCCCTCAACTGCAACCTTTATCCCTCTGCCCTGTCAGGACAGCAATGGCTATTAACAAAAACCCGTTTTCTTCTCTCTCCAAAACCAAACACCTTTTGCCTCCTCCCTCACCAACATTCCCTATCAGGCCCTCCCAGGGGCTACCCTTGCTAGCAGCTGTTCACTTTGGAAAAACAAAAAGTTGGAACAAAAAGGCTGTCCAGGATTCCACCCCCATCTTCTTATGGCTTGCTACCTTCAGTTACAACTTTTGCCTGTCAAACCCCAGTCTTATCTGTGCGAAACAAACGCTTATCTTTGCCTGCCGGCAGGTGGGTCAAAAACATACACCCTGGTGTTTCAATCTCTAAACATTAGACCATTCAGGGTCCTTTAGTAATCCCTATTTCCCCCTTCTCCACACACACCAAGCAACCTATACACTTCATTCCCCTGTTGACAGGACTAAACATCTCTGCTGCACTCAGCATTGGGATAGCAGGTTGCCCCGTTCTTAGAGCCCCCAATATTCCTCCTCCTAATACTAATAATTAGCCAATGTATACACACCTTCATATCCTGCTTTATCTCCCAAAGGCTGAACTCCCTTGTCCAGACAGCCACCCAGAAACACAGTGATACCATCCTTCTCCTCCACCAAGTCCAGTATCAGCGCCTCCAGGAAAACAACTCTGAAGTCGGACACCCACTGCTTCAAAACCCAAACCCTGATTACAGAGCCCCTATTCAGGAGAAAGCAGCCAGATAATCAACAATGCCCCTCTTCCTTTTATGCTAAAGTAGAAGGCTAGAATGTTAGTCCAAATGTACCATTTTGTAAGCCCCCTGCCATTCCTCAGACCTTGGTCAAAGTGAAACATCCCACAGGGGTTCGGGCCGTGAGAAACACCCTGCCTAACCACCAGACCACAAGCCGGACAAAGACACAGCTGAAGAAACATTCTTATCAGACCCTACCGGCCAAAGGTCTGAGGAACATCCTATCACATCCCACCTGAAAAGGGGCCAAACCACCTGATCATAGGAACGTCTTATCAATATCTTGCCAGGCAGCAAGCCATACTGCCTAGACCCCTCCTGCCCATACCGATAAATACCCCAGCCTGTAAGTGGCGGTGGACTCTGGCATTAACCTGGTCCCCCACTCCGTAGGTGTCTGCAATATACCTGTGTTATTGTTGAGCCACCGCGTGTGTGTGTGTGTGTGTGTGTGTGTCTTTCTTTAACCCTCACCTTCCCTTCAAAACCTAATAGATGGGACAAGATCTTCCTACAGAGAGACTTAAAAAGCCTTTCCTAATGTTTAAAAGATTACCACCCAAGAGCATACATCAATTCACTAGACTTTTCCTAATATTATACTTGGGTTAGGAGGGCTTTATCACATCGCTAGAAGAAAATATACTTGATGAATAGAGCATATTTACACCTATTCATGAAAATGGAAGTTACCAAATAAGGTTATATTGGTCAATCTAAAGACGGATCCTGAGCCTTTTGGCTTAAGCTCACACATGGGAATTACAGCAGTCATTAAACTAACCAAAACCGTAATCTCAGCTCCAAAAGTTAATGCATGAAATTGCATCTGACAGAATTATCTAGAACCTTTTATCCAGAAGCATACTACTGAGAGCTCTAAGCACCCTGGAAAACAAACATCCAAAGTAGAGCTGTCTGAACAACAATGTCAAAGCCCCAAATGGTAAAACAAAATAATCCTCACAGTAACAAACTTGTCTTTAAGGTAAGGGACAGGAGTCTGACTTGGTTTTTGCTCATCATATTCAGTGGTGAGGACTTTCGTCTATTCATCCAGAAGTTCGCCTCTGCCCCTCTAGAGATGAGCGTCCTTGAGCTAAATATGTGACTTCCCTTGTCTCTAGTTTTCTCATATATGATGCTGAGAAACAATAAAATCCTAAATCGCCGAACCCTCTTGAATGAATGAATGAATCCCCCAACCCTATTGGCCAAGAAGACCCCAGATGATCTTAAAACTGATTTCCTAGCCCTGAGAAAATGAGAGATTGAATACACTTCTTATATACCCCTCTCGCTAATGGCCCTTAGGCTTTCTTCCCTAAAAGTTAAGTAGAAAGCAGCCCTTTTGAAAGACTCTTTCCACTGTTGATATCAACCAACTGCCTGATGCTCCCCCTTCCTCTTGCATTTGCCACACTACAATCCACCAGCATTCCTTCCTGATGAGAAACCACCAACCACACTGTTTCTGGGCAGTTTACAGAGGACGTGCAATGAGGGTTTTTGTGTCCTCTGCTTCACCCTTTGATGTCAGAGCACCAAAAACTCCATCTCTGTATCATACTAAGGCCGTAATTTTTTTAACCTAGAACCCACAGAAAGGCATGAAGTTCCATTGTGCATGTGTTTGTTTCTCCCTTCATAAATATTAATGACTCCTTGGCTCACGCCTGTAATCCCAACGCTTTGGGAGGCCAAAGAGGGCAGATCACCTGAGGTCAGGAGTTTGAGACCAGCCTGGCCAACATGGTGAAACCCCGTCTCTGCTAAAAATACAAAAATTAGCCAGGCATGGAGGTACACGCCTGTAATCCCAGCTACTTGGGTGGCTGAGGCAGGAGAATCCCTGCAACTCGAGAGGCGGAGGTTGTGGTGAGCCAAGATTGTGCCACTGTACTCCAATCTGGGCAACAGAGCAATACTCTGTCTCAAAAATAAATAAAAATAAATAAATATTTGAGACTCTTCTTACAGCTTATTGAATATGTATATTTGGCCACTCTGTCCTGCATAAATCCCTGTTTTACTCTTCCAACCCCCAAGGTGTCTGTTTCCGGCTGGAGACTGGAGGTTAAGCTTCCTAGCCTGTCAGAATGGCTGCCCTGCAGGCTGCAACCCTTTATAAGAAATAAAGCTTTCCTTTCTAAATTTGAATTTCATCTTTTTTCAGTTGACATGATAGAGGGTTCAGGCCAGCAGACGTCTACATTCTTTTCCAGTGCTGAGATTCTCTGAAACCTAGACCCATGTGTTTTTAAAGAAGGAGATCTCTTCTCCTTAACTCTCCACCTGCAGATGCATCTGCATTTAAGTGATACATGACCTGACAATCAAAGGAAATTTTAGGATCAAAAAGCAATCAGAATCTCAAAGGAATTACTCTAATTATATATAATATCACCTTATATAAATTGACTTTAAATGGAGGTTGTTATCCATATATCCCTCGGCATGGAAAGCAGAAACCCAGACCTCACCTCAGGGGACCAAAAGGCAGATATGATTAAGTTGAAAGAAAACCTCACGTTTGATGTATAATCACTTTTCATAAAGTTTCTGAAGGGTCTTTTTTCCAACCTGCTTCTCGATGTCCCTTCTGACACTTGGCAGAGGAGCTCATTTGGCTTCCAGAAGTACAGGTTGACATTTGTAATCTATGTTTCTGATTATAATGCTAAATGTGAAGAAATAAAATCAATGACCTTTGATTTAAGTGGATCCATAATCATATCCAGTTGCCTGATCTGCTTACCGCAACAGCTACAGATTACAAGTTTCACTGCACCCCTTCAAAAGCATTAGTAGAGTGATTAGGTCAGAAGCCTCAACAGTTAATGGCTTACTGCATCACTTTCCTGTTAGCACTGGCCTGTGGGTTCTGTGCCTCAACATTGGGTCTAGGTGAAGAGAAACTGACCCTGAAACGGAATCTCCGAACTTCACAGCCTACTGGAACTAGCAAGTACAGAAGAAGTGATTTTTTAAGGGCCTATGTGGAGATCGATGTCAAATCTACTTTGCTGTTTTAATAAACTGTTAGAATTGAGGATCAAATGATCCATGAATGCTTTGGACTTGTTTAGATCATATCTCCTCAAATTTGAAATTCTTCATCACACTAAGCCCTACTCCCTTCCAGAAGTTACCTATCCTAAGAAAGTCCTGATGGGATTCTTTATTTTACTAAAGAGAAAAGATATTCTAGATGGAAATTCCTTAGCTTTGATTGCAAGACTGATGCTAACTGACAACCACTGAATGCTTACAATGCCAGGCACTGTGTTTAGTGTTTCACATGCGTTCTCTCATGTAAAACTTGTAACAAGTCCAAGTAGTTGATACTATTGTGAATCCTCACTTTGCAGATAAGGACACTAAAGCACAAAGAGATTAAGTTGTCTTCCCAGGATCACACAGGAAGGAAGTGTTGAGTCTGGGACTCGAGCCCTGGCATCCAGACACCATGTAACAGTGCACATCTTTTCAAAACATCTCTACACATAGTGTAACATTCTTGTTTCCAGTCCTGTATTATAGCAAATATGATTTGGGTTACCATCTCAACCTTTAGAAATTCCCTTTCTCCAAGAACTGCCTCCTTACCACCCACAACGGGGGTAAGGAGTACCCCCATTGACTCCTCCCATTGACTCTACCCTTCTGATCATAGCTGAGTGGGTCATGAGTGAACATCCAACTAAGCCGGGTCAATCAGAACCTCTCTCAACAATTTAAACAGAAAGCCAAAGTCCCAGAGCATTAAGAACTGATTCACATTAAAGGCCAAGTTCTGGAGTGAGGATGGAGTTGCTGAGGTTCCCAGAGCCGCCTTGCTTAGCCCCTTCCTGCATTCTGGTTATTTGGGTTTTCTCCCCATGAGTTTTCTTCTCGTTAATCTAAGTTCAAGAGTCCTAACTAAAACATAGTCATTTATTCATTGAACAAACATTTTGAGCATCTATTATGTGCCAGGCACATAGTTGAAAATATAGTGAGTAGAGGCAAACATTAAAACAAGTAACCACATAAATGGTTATGTAGTTACCAGTTGTGAAAAGTGCTATAGCAGATAAGTATGGCTGCTATAAAAGGCTCCTGGAAGGGGAATTACTTTTGTCATAAATGAGATCCTGAATGTAAAGTACTTAGCCCAGGGCTTGGCTCTTGAAAGGCTTTCAGTGTACATTCTTTGTTCAAATTACTTCTAAATAATAGTTCTGGCACAATGCCTTCCTGGTTGAGGCCAATATCATACCAAACTACTCTAATTGGCTGCTAATTTACTCTCTGCCTTTAGTTTCTACTGCTATATTATTATTCCCAAAATATCTCTTTCATTATGCTGCCTATTTGTTTCCCATGCCAAAGAATTTGGACTGTTTTCTGTAAGCCAACCTCAGGTCTCAGATGGAAGAAGCATAGACAGGCAAGACGGGTGGTCACCTGCACCCCTACTCCAGCGGAAAATAAAGATGCTTGTACCACCAGGGGAAGGGGGAATGGAGGCCAGGAAGGTCACTACAGCAATCATTATTTCCATTGAGTTAATTAAGGAATTCTGTAGTCCAAGCTGCCCAGCTGGGTAGGGGAGGTGAGGAAGGAAGGGGAGAGGACAGGTAAGTCCATTCATCTTCAGCACTGAAAAGACAGCTTTGATCACTCAAGCAAATTTTTACAGAGATGGTCATTCAATGAAAATGCTCTGCCATCTCCTCCATCTCCCTCCCCAGAGCTCCAACAGGTATGTGCTGTGTTGAGACATTCTTTGTTGGGGAGCCCACCAGATGTCACTCTGCCATTTTCTCGCCTCTTGCTTTCTTTCTTGTCTTTCATCTCTCACTCTAAAGTATTTTGTAACATTTAGTGTGGCTAGACAAGACAACAATCAATGATACAAGGACCTAGCTGGTTTACAATAGGAGTGATTGCTACAGGAAATCGGGTTTATTCCTGGAAAGGATAATTAAGGCATAATAGCGTTATTTTATGAATCATACCATCCTGGGTGAAAGTAAAGCACACCTTATTAAAAAAACATTACTGTTCATAAAACCAAATCCAAGTCTGCCCCTGAAGAAGTAGTGAGTTTGGTGGAAAAACACTCCTCTCCTCTCTGGAGAAATACTATGAAATGACCCAGGATCGAGAAAATGTGCTTATAAGCTAACACTTAGGTGTCAGCTTCCCTGGTGATCAACTTTTCTTTCCCCTCCAATTTTTAAATATAAGTTAAAAGCAATCCTTTGAGAAAGTTCACCAGATATGGTAGAATTAAGGCAACATTCCTTGCCTCCATTCTGGCCTGTCCACCCAGCTCATTCATTTTGTGTTGGGCACCTCTCATCCTAAGTCCAAAAGCCTCTGCTGTCTTCCTTATCACCAATCTGAATTCTGGCAGGTAGAGAGGACGTTTGTCCATGGGTTCATGGCATTTGTATTCCAGCTGCACGCTCCCCCGTCCTCCCATCACTGACCCTTACATTCTGGCATCCCTTCTTCAGGATGCCAAGTGAAAAGGATTTAGATATTCTCAAAGACTTTCTCTGGTGAATGACAGTTTCAAAAGCTATGATGCATTTTTTTTTTTTTCATCCTTGAAGCCCTGGGGAGCCTGACAGAATAAAGTGCAGACACTTTAGAAAGGATAAATGCCACTCAAGATAGATCTCAAAATAAACCCATAGCTTTAAGACTAAGGGCAGGAATGCCTCACTTCACATTTATTGAGCCAAGCGCTTGCCTCGGACCTAAAGATTCAAAGATTAATACCACACAATACTTGCCCTTAAGGAACTCACAGTCTAGTAGAAAGACAGGCACCTTAAATATCTTTAGGAACAATATGGGTCTACAAAACTTGAAAAGTATACTTGCTGTTTTGATGCCCAGTGTTCATTTCAAATTTTGACTTCCCCAATGAATTCAATCTGGGTAGAATGACTAACTCATTGTATTCTACCCAAGACCCAAACTCAGTCAGCTACATGCCAGTCACAGAGAATCACGTACAAGGTACTACGGAAATACAGGAGAGGGATTCATAACTGTCAGGAAATGCCAGGGGTGGCCTCCTAGAAGAAGCAATGCTAGAACTGAGTCATGATAGCCAATTAACAGTTAGAGAAACAGGGTCAAACTCAAGGACATTCTATGAAAAGCATGCACAAAAGAAAAGACAGAAAACTTTTAAAACAGCACATTTGGAGAGTAGCCAGTAGCAGGAGTGAAGGGAGTAGAAGTTGAACATGAACGTATATTACATCTCAAGAAAAAGTTTAAAAAACAATTCTAGTGCTCAGGCCTATTGAATCTCACACCTATTGAATCAGAAGTTCCCCCAGGTAATTTTTTTTTTTTTTTTTTTTTTTTTTTTTTTGAGACAGGGTCTTTCTCTGTTGCCCAAGCTAGAGTGCAAAGGCCTGATCTCGGCTCACTGCAAACTCTGCCTCCCAGGCTCAGGTGATCCTCCCACCTCAGCCTCCCAAGTAGCTGGAACTACAGTTGTGTGCCATTACACCCAGCTAATTTTGTATTTTTAGTAGAGACGGGATTTCACTATGTCGCCCAGGCTGGTCTTGAACTCCTGGACTTGAGCGATTTGCCCACCTCAGTCTCCCAAAGTGCTGGGATTACAGGCACGAGCCACTGCGTTCCCCAGGTAATTCTAATTGCAGTCTAAAAATCCCAGCACCCCAGACAATAAAAGGCAAACGCCTTTGCTTGCACAGCAGATCCTTCAGTCTGGTACTTCACTTTACTTTCCACTTCTTTTTTCATCTCTTGTTTCTTTTGCTTTTTCGTGCCAACAATACTAAAGTTCTTATAGATCCACAAACTTACCATGTGAGCTTGTCCATTTACAGCAGCTCGTCCTTCCAGAAGGGCTGGCCTCCTCCTGGTTGGCCATCAGGAAAGTTGTCATTCTTTAGGGCACAACCAGAAGCCCAGCTTCTCTGGAAAGCCTTCCCTGACTCCACCGCACATAAAGGAGTTTCTTCTTCCCATACCCCCAGCACCTTCTCCCTCTCTCCATTGGAGTGACCGTCTTACTGTTTCGTAACAATTTCCACAAGTCCCTCCAGAATAGACTCTGAGCGAGGACCTTGTCTTCTCTTATTTTGTATCTCTAGCCTAGTGCACGTGATCAATACCCAGCAAGTATTTGTGAAAATATGGCAAGGAGGAAGAAATCCACCCACCCCTTGTCCTGAAAGTACCAGATGTACTGGTCATCATTTCTTTCCCTCAAGTAAAAAACCTTAAGGTTATTAGAACTTCTTTTGGGAACAGTCAGGGAAGAGGAATCCTTGCTTAAATTTGGTTAAGAACTATCTAATTAATCCAAAGCTAAGGAGGTGGGACAGACTGCCCCAAATCAGGTCTTTTCAACGTTTCAAATAACAACTTCTTGGCCTTTGCCGGTGTTGGAGAATACACAGTTCAATAGTTCTGTCTTCTCAACTAGACCACAGGCTGCCTGGGGCCAAAACTGCATCCTGCTCACTTCAAATTCACACGTGACACACAATGTCTGGTTCGGAAGAAGAACTCACTAAATGTTTAGGAAGCAAAATAGTTAATGAATTTTAGTCCTAGTCCTACTGCCCAGATAGGCAACATATCTTAAGAATTCAATCTGCTCTCATGTCCTCCTTACAGCTGTCACCATCTTTTATATCTCTTGGAATTTCTTCTTTCCTTCAACAACTTTGTACTAAGAACCTATTTTTTCCAAGTGCTGAGATGCAGCAGTAAATTTTTAAAAATGAAAATAATAATTTCTACCCTCAAAGAGCTATATTCTAGTGTGGGAAACAGACAGTAAAAAAGAAAACCAATACATAAATATTACTTCAAATAACAAGTACAATGAAAGAAATAATGAGGATGTTGGGATATAACATTTCTGGGTTAAGCAAGCCCAGTAGAACCAGCAAGAAGAATCCATCTGTGCTATGCTGACAATAAGTGGCCAAGGAAGGGCATTCCTAAAAAGGCCTAAGAACCCTCTCTGAAACACAACTGGCACCGCAGACATGGCCCTAGAGGTGTCCTTTGTCCTAGAGGTGGCCCTAAAGGTGTCCTTTGTCTCTACCAAGCCTGAGACGTCTCCTTCACCTAGAGCCACCAGCCCGTCATGCAGACCTGGGGAAGCTACCTCCACCACCTCAGGCAGCACCACCAGAGATCAGCTAAAGCCACAAGGGCACCAGATAATCCAAGCAGACAAAAATGGCACCACAAAGTCTCTGCAAATTAAGTTGCTATTAAAATCATAGGCCATCCATAACCATTGCTTGGTCACAAAATGAAAGAAAAAAAAAAAATTGTAGCCCACAAAAGTAGACCAGGACTTGCATGCTAAACCTAAACAGGGTGACTGCCTGTCAAAATAAAACATTTAAATAAGATCCAGTACTTCCTGATAAAATAGCCAAGATATCCAGGATACAGCCAAAATCACCCATCATACCAAAAAACAAACAAAAATTCACAACTTGAATGAGGAAAAGACAATCAACTGATACTGACATCTGGATAAATCAGATGTTGGAATTATCTGACAAGAATTTTAGAAGAGCCATCATAAAAAGACAGAGAAAAAGGAAAAAAACAGAGCATCTGGCACTTGTGGGGCAACAACAAAAGATGCAACATCAGTATCACTGGAATCTTAAAATAAGAGAAAGAGGTGGCTAAAAGGGTATTCCAAGAAATAATGGCTTAAAACTTTACTAATTAGGTTAAGACCACAAGAAACTGTATATTCAAGAAGCTTAGTGAATTCTAAGAATTGGGTTTCTGGGTTTCCAAATAAATCCATACCAAGAAATATCACACCTAAACTTCTGAAACCTAAAGACAGAAAATTTTTTGAAAGCAGCCAGAGAGAAAGGACACATTACCTATAAGAAGCACAAATTTAAATGACAGTATATTTCTCAGATTTCTCTTCTGAAACTATAGAGACAAAAAGGAAATGGAACATTTTTCAAGTGCTGAGAAGAAAAATACTGTCAACCATGAATTTTGTATCCACAGAACTATCCTTCAGGGATGAAGGAGAAATTAAGACATTCTCAGATAAATGAAAACTAAAAGAATTTGTTGCTGGCTGACCTACCATTAAAGAATGGCTAAAGGAATTTCTTCAAACAGAAAGGAAATGATTTTTTTAAAGGAAATCTTGTAGCATCAGGCAGGAAAAAAGAATAACAGCAGAAATATTAGCAAATATAATAGATTATCTTCCTTGTAAGTTTTCTAAATTATACACGATTATCAAAACAAAAATTATAGCACTATCTAATACTTAAGACAATGTACTTTTTAAATGGAAAAAGGCCCAGAGCAGTGGCTCACGCCTGTAATCCTAACACTTTGGAAGGCCAAGGTGGGCAGATCACTTGAGGTCGGGAATTTAAAGCCAGCCTGGCTAACATGGTGAAACCCCATCTCTACCAAGAATATTTAAAAATTACCCAGACATGGTGGGGGGCACCCATAATCCCAGCTACTTGGGAGGCTGAGACAGGAGAATCGCTTGAACCCAGGAGGTAGATGTTGCAGTGAGCCAAGATCATGCCACTGCACTCCAGCCTGGGCAACAGAGCAAGACTCCATCTCAAAAAAATAAAAAATAAAAAATAAAAAACCATAAATAAACAAAATAAAATAGAATCAAATGGAAAAGGTAAAAGGACCTAATGGAAGTGAGGTTTCCACACTTCACTCAAAGTGGTAAAATGCTGATATCATTAGACTATGATAAGTCACGTGTATATTGAAATACCCAGAGCAACCATTATGAAAATGATATAAAATGATACACACGGTAACGCTATAAACTGACAAGCTTATCATTTTTCCAAGTCACTGAGTCTGCTTCTAAGAAACACAGTGTTAATGTCTAAAACCTGACTGTGTTAATTCATGAAAAACATGCTAATGGCAAAATGTTTGTATGTTTGATTCAAACCAGAAATTGCTTTATAATCTATATATAATCTGACAGTATATAAATTACCCAATGGCCCACTTGATGTGTTTCTCCTGAATAGTATTTAAGAGGATTTTCTTTATCTCAGGATTGACTTTATGTTACTCATTTTTTTACTAACACAGGTTAAATTATTTTATATCATACACACAAGATAACATTTTTCTTGAAAATACATAAAAATAAAATTTAAAAAAAAACCTTTGTCCTTTTATTGGAATAAAATTAACCAGTGAGCTTAAAAATATAAGCTTCTGGGTGAGGTGATTACTGTAGAGAGAGGAGTTAGTAAGGTCTCTCCTTGAAGGTGGTGTCTGAGAAGATCATAAGAAAATGATTTCAAGGTAGAATGAGTAACCTATGCGGAGATCTTGAGGCGGAAAAGAGCTTGGTTGGTTCAAGTCTTCTGCCAAGTCTAACTCATTCATATATGCACCTTTCCTCATAGCTTTTGCCCCCTAAAACACAGATTCTTTTTTCCATATGAGTTTTACTAATACTTGCTATATTGAGAAATACCCATGCAATAACAAAACCAGCAAAATATGGGGAAGTTACTGAGAACCCAGTAAACCCAAAGAAGTCTCAGAATAAATGGGGCATGGATGCATCTTGTGCCTCTTCTTTGCATCTCTTTGTAAATAACTCCATAGAGGGTCCTACCTTTCTACCCTACCCCTCTACAAGGCGTGTGCAATGCACGTGCACACACACACACACACACAAATTCAGTCTTCCAGCTCACTCTCCTGTCTTGACACTTTTCATTTGGAAAATGAATGTCAATTTGTGAACTTTTTAAGTGACCTTAAATTAGTGGTCCTCAACCAGAGTAATTTTGTCCCCCGAGGAACATTTGGCAATGCGTGGACACATATAAATTGTCACAAGCTGGAGGTGGGTGCTACTGGCATCTGGTGGATAGAAGCATCTAGTGGTGCTGTCAAATGTCCTACAATGCACAGAACAGACTTCCACAACAAGGAATCATCTGGTCCAAAATATTACCAGCCTTATTGATTAGTATAATTTCTACCTCAAGAGAATTCTAAGACCTGTCTCCCAATCCAGCATCTGATCCCAATTTCTCCTTGAAAAATCATCTTAGTCATTCCCAGGAGATCCAAAATACTGCGAGCAGTAATTCCCAAAAGCTGCTCTGTGTATCATATGACAAAATTGTTCTGAGGTCAAATAAGTTTTAGAAATGTTTGGTCAAACAGAGATAGGTTTCTTTTGTACAGGACTTCTTTGAAACTGGCTAGTAAGGCCACAGGTCAGAATGAAAATGAGCACCCAATGTTACAGCAAAGCTCTTTAATGACTACTGAAGAGGAAGACAAGAAGACAAGTCTAGAAATTCTGCTGATGGAGGCTGGAACAAAACATCGCTTTTTTTTACCCACACCCATTATCTTCACCTAGGAAACTAACTGAGGAAAGTCAGGGAGACACATGGTAACAGTGGTAACAGGGGCAATAGACACCTAAGAAGGAATCTAAATCTAAGGTGCATTAATTTCCTAGGGCTAACAAAGTTAGCAAACTGTAACAAAGTTCTAAAAACCGAGTGGCTTAAACAACAGAAATGTGTTGTTTCAAAGTTCTGGAGGATAGAAGTCTAAGATCAAGGTATGGGCAAAGTTGGTTTCTTCTGAAGGTTGAGAAGGGAAGATATTTTAGGGCTCTCTCATTGGCTTACATATGGCCATCTTCTTCCTGTATCTCTTCACATAGCATTCCCTCTATGTCTGTCTCTGTGTCCAAATTTCCCCTTTCATAAGTACATCAGTCATATTGGATGAAGGCCAATTCTAATAAGCTCGTTTTAATTTGATTACATTTTAAAAGACCTTCTCTTCAAATAAGGTCCCATTTCAAAGTACTGAGGGTTGGGACTCCAGCATATCTTTTTGGGGGATGACAAAGATTCTCGGCTTGACTAAATTTTAATCAGTCTCCTGAACCTTCCCCTAGGCCCATCTGTGCACTTCCTTGTAGAATCCAGTTTTAGCAAGAACTCTAAGTCAGTTTAGTAACAGCCCCCTACCCTCAATATCTGGTCGCCCTATCATACCTCTACCATACCTCTGTTGACCACCCTGGGCTGATCTTCAGCAAGAATCCTATTAGGTTGGTTTAGGCAGAATCCCCCCTTACCCTTGATGTTTCCTCTTAGTAATTTTTTATTCACCAACTCCAACCCTGCTCTTGGCTATAAATTCCCACTTGCCCATGCTGTATTCAGAGCTGAGCCCAATCTCTCTCCAAATATTGCAGTGGTCCCTATGCCTATCTCATTGGTTCTAAATAGAGTCTTGTTTACCATGCTTTAACAAGTATCATTGAATAATTTTTTTCTTTAGCAGGGGACACAATTCAACATATAATACAAGTCTAGTCCAAACTCTGTATCACCCCGTGGTTGTAGTTTCATGGCCTAAAATCCTTTCTTCAGGCTATTAGTGAGTAGTGAATGAACATATTTGATTTTGGCTACTCGGTGTAGAGGCTGTCAAAAGCTATACAGTAGGAGAGAAGAAGGAAGAGAAGCCACATGTTGAATAACTGAGGGCTAATTATGGACTTTTGTGCCTTACAAGGTAAATGAACTGAGCTATCACAAATATGTCAGCTTTTACCTTCAGAGTTAGTGTAACAAGAGTTTAGGAAAAGACAGCCTGTTCTTCCCACTGTCACAAAAAATTCCAGAGTCTGTCAGGCCTCAGACATGAGGCTCACATCTGCTGGGAGTCCACCTTCAGTGGCCCCTTCAAATCTCTTCTGTTCCCTACATCTGCTGACATTTGTTCATGTGAAATGGCACTGCAAAATGTAGCCAGTGTGTGGATTCCGACCTGAAAGTTGTCAGTACTCATGCACCTCCCTCACAGACACTGCATTTCCCTAGAGAACAGGCTGCATCCCTTAGGAAATTTGTGTCTCAGAAACTATTTGGTGGCAGGTGTGGACAGATAATAAATAAGCTACTGAAGCCGATCTGCTCTGGAGTTTGACTGGAGCCATGACCCAGGGAGAAGTCATTCCATATCAACTGTCACTGATAACCACATGGTGTCATTCACTTCTGCACATTTACTTCTCTCTGAATTTTTTATTTTATTTAAAAACCATTTACAATGTCCTTACTATGTGCCAGGGACATAACAACTCTATGATAGATACAACTTCTAATCCCATTTTACAGATGGGCAAGCTAGAAGGCACTGAGCAGTTAAATAATTTGCCCAAGGTCACACAGCCAGTAAGTGGAAGAATCCACCTTTGAACCAGACAGCCTGGTTTCAGAATCCACATTTTAACCATGTGGCGCTGCTGCCTCTGCATTGACTTTGAGGTGGGAGAGCTGGGGTGGGAGGTCTTCAAAGATACATGACAAAATTTGTTTAGAAATGATTATTGAGGCAACCCCTGAGTGTTCCATTCTAAATTCCAAATGTATGGACACCATTCACAGAAACTCCATGAGATAATAGAAATACTATTTATATTCCCATTTTATAATTTGGTAAACTGAAAGAAACAAGGATATGAAATTACCTGCCCAAAGCAGGATACTTATAATGGTTCCAAAAATAGTGCTACATATTGGATATATAACCATGGTAAGTGAGGTCCAGTAAAAGAGGTGACCAGGGATCCTGCCCTAACTGAGTTTTCACCACATTACACAGATGAGTAAACAGGCAACTGCAACACAGCATGGGAAGAGCCAAGGTAGAGTTCTGTGTAATAGGCAAGCATGGGGAGGCAGCCTTTCACTTTCCCTTGGGATCTTGAAATGACTTCCTTGAGGTCTGATATTTTGGCTTAAACCTGAAGATTGACTTAGATAGACACAGAGGTAGAGAAGAGAGGACACTGTTCCAAGGGAGGAAACTGACTTGTAAAATCAGGAAGCAAGATTAAGAAAAATGTTCATTCTAGGAGCTGAACGACTTTTGATATGGCTTGTGTGGAATGCAAGGAAATGGAATGGCAAGGTGTGAGGTGAAAAAATAGTGTTACACACTAAGAACAATGAGGACCACCGAGTTAGGAGGTAAAGTAATATGAGTAGACCTACAGTTCAGAAAGACAAGGCTGTAGAGCATGGGTTGGTGGGAGGAAGATTGAAGACAGAGAGATTCTTCCTGCTCCTGAGAGTCACTGCTGTAAACAGCTTAATAGAATAGTGGCCAGCATTGAAATCACTGATTGATGGTCTAGAGTGGGTGAAAGAGAGAGAAATGTCCAATGTGATTCCTGAGTCTCTGGTTGGAACAATTAGGTAAATAATGGTGCCATTTGCTAGCTGAGGAACACCGAAAGAGAAACAAGCTGGGGCACAGCAGTAAAAATGAGTTCCATTTTGGATGTGTTTGGTTTCAAGAGCCTGTAGGACCTCCAAAAGGCAAATGGATAGATGGGTCTGAGCTAGACATAAATCTGGAACTGAGATGAATATTTAGAGTTACCAGCAAACAGGTGGATATAGAAGCCAAGAAAGTGGATTCATGACCAGGAAGAGTGAACTAAGGGAAGAGAAGGGGGTCTCAGGGGACGTATCATTTAAGGGCTGGCCAAGAAGAGGAGCCTACAGAGTGGATTGAGCAGGGTCATTCAGAGAGGTAGGAAGGAGCCCAGGCAAGTGGGTATCATGGAACTAAAGGGAAGTGAAAGGAATGCTTTCACTTTCACTCTAGACAGGTCAATTAAGACAATAACTGGAAAGTATCCACCAGAGTAAGCCATATTGGTACAGAAAAATTCTTGTTTCTGAGGGTTTAGGAAAACAAGAGAAAGCCATCTGAAGAGAAATGAAAAACTCAGTAAGCAATGGCTTCTAGTCTTCACTGTTCTGGACCTGGCTGGTAATTGGATGGATGAGTCACTCGAGACCTCTGGGTGACACTTGCAGCACAGGAACACATCTTCAACTTTATTTGGGGGCATTCACGTAATAGTTTCTAATGTTGAACTAATTTTCTATCTTTGGGTTCTTTGTCAGCAATTTCTGAAGAAACCACATTATAGTCAGGAACAGAGTTGGACAAAATTGCAAAGGAGAAAATTTGACTTACGGATCCTTAACTTCCACCTCCTGCCAACACTCTAGTGTCCTACATTTCATCTCCCGAGTCACCACGATCCCTAAAGGCAATAGTTTCAACAGCTGTGTGGGCTGACAGCCGCATTAAAACTTTTCCCAATATACCTTCCTCCCTCTGCGGCATATCAGATACATCTTTCCTCTGACTCTCTTCTTTAGAGCCCCATGAGCATGAGGTAAACCACCCAGAGCATAGTAATGTAATAAACAAAGTGATGGCATTAGAATCAGAAAAACCTGCATTTCACCACTTATCAAAACTATGCAACATTTGGCAAGTCATTTGTCCGTTAATCTCTCTGAGCTTCAGAATACCTACCTCTCAAAGGTATACAGATTAGTTGAAAGAATGTGTGTAAAAACTTTTTTTTAATGCAGTATAGATTATATGCAATTTCCCAAACTGTATCTCATAGAATTCTATGTAGAACAACAGAAGTTTGTCCTGCATGGAGCCAGATTTGTTTCGGTATTTGGTGAAATTATGGACCCTTTTCACGCAAGTGTCTGTGAAAATGTGATTTCTGTCTGAAATTCTTGGAAGAAAGAAACATCTCATTTCTGGGTGGGAATAGTTCTGGGCCTGAGTCTGAGAGGTGATGAGCCTCAGGAGGAATTTCCTGTTACTTCATGTTTTAGCAGCCCTTATAGAAACAACAAACACCTAGCATTTTGATGGTGCTTTATTTTGTCCAAAGTACTTTCATGCCCATGATTTGAAATTACCCCAGGGTATCTGTTCCAAAGTGTGATAGCACAAAAGATTGAAGACAGAAGTAAATATGAAAAACCCAACTGTCTTCTATTAAGCTAAAGGGGAGAAAGCAATAATTTTTGCAAAACTTGTAAGTCTGTAGTGGGCGAAACTGCCTTTGCAAAGATTATGACAGTGAGAGAGTTTAGCATGGCTGACCCCGTCCTGCTTCTAGCCTCACAGGCTGGCTGTCCTTACTCATTCCAATAACCCAAGATAACCATGGGAGGAATTTAGTTTATAGTTTAACTTTCAATCAAGGATAACAATAGTCCCTCCCCAAAACCAACCCCTTCCTTGCTCAGGAAATTGTAAAACTAATGAAAGGCCACAAGATTAGGATTATGGGGGTTCTGCTAAAATCTATGCATGGTTAAATGATAACTAGTCATTGTTTGCTGCTGTAACTTTCCTAATCGCCCCAATAGAAAACACTGTCATTGTAAAACCTAAGATTAGTATTTGAGATATTTTTCAGACTTTTGCATTTAGGCAGACCAACTGATGCCACCCAAACCCTCCAAGACCTGTGACTCAATTGGTCGCATAATCTTCCCCCAGAAACTGACTCAGAGCATGAAAATAGTTCCAACACTCCTATGATTTTTATCCCCAACCCATCAGCAGTGCCCATTTCCTAGACCCTGCCCACTAAATTATCCTTTAAAAGCCTAGCCTCCAAGCTTTTGAGCTTTCAGGGAGGCTGATTTGAGTAATAAACCCTCATCCTCCTGTTTGGCAGGCCCTGTGATAAACTCTTTCTCTACTGCAATACTGTTTTCTCGGTACATTGGCTTTGTCTGTGCAGCAGGCAAGAAGAACCCATCGGGCAATTATACTAGGACAGATTCCTGTTAATAAAGAGCAGAATAACAAGAAAAAAAAAAAGCATTTCTATTTACATGTGCTGTGCTCATAACACAGGAGAAACTTCAGTTCAAAAGTATCTCACACAATGGTGAGTCAGGGTCCCAGCTTGCATAGCATCTCTAACAAACAACAATACATCTAGAAGTGAGAAGACAAAGGCATAAACAGCTTCAGGCTCCCAAAAGGTGGGAAAACAATGGGAATGTGGTAAAGTCTGCTCCCAGATTTTTCTGCCCCGAGTGACATCAGTCTCTGAGCTAATCAGGCAGAAAGGGGAGAAAGAAGCACCTTTATGGCCTGACACATGTGAGAAAGGAAAGTTCAGAGAGTCCTTTTTTATAACTGCTGCTTCCAAATTGTCTCTAGCTCAAAAATGTTTATGTCAAAGAGGCATATTTGGCAATGAAGTACTCTGGTTTCCTTCAATGCCAAACATAAAGCTGAGAAATAAAAATAAAATCCTAAGCCCCCCAACCAACTCTTCTTGGCCCAGAGTAACCTTGAAAACTGAGTTCTCGGCCATGATAGGATAGGAGGTCAGAGAAGCCTCTTGTTATACCCCCTCCCTCACTAACTAGAATTATGCTTTCTTCCCCAAGGGCTAAACAGAAGCCAACCCTTTCAAAAGATTCCACTGGCATGGTGGCACACGTCTGTAACCCCAGAACTTTGGGAGGCCAAGGAGGGAGGATTGCTTAAGCCTAGGAGTTCAACTCCCGCCTGGGTGACATGGCGAAACCTGTCTCTACAAAAACTTAGCTAGGCATAGTGGTATACACCTGTAGTCCCAGCTACTCAGGAGGCTGATGTAGGAGGATAACTTCAGCCCAGGAGGCAGAGGCTGCAGGGAGCTATGATCATGCCACTGCACTCCAGCCTGGTGACAGAACAAGATCCTGTCTCCAAAAAAAAATAAAAAAGGACTCCACCACTGCTTTAACCAACTGCCTGACGCCGCCCTTCCTTTTGTTATTCTGGCACAACAACCAACAGCATTTCTTCCTGCTAAGAGACCACTGACCATAGAACAATTCTGGCCAGCCTACAGAGAATGCATAGTAAAGGTTTTTGTGTCCTCTGCCTTGCCTTTTGACATCAGAGGGCCAAAAATTCCACCATCAGATCATCCTAACACTGCCATTTTTTTGTACATGGGACCTATGAATGAGGTATGAAGCTCAATTGCACATGTGCACATTTCTCCTTTCATAAATATTCATGACTCCTCCTCTGTCTTATATACATTATATATATCAAACCATTCCCATCAGCATAAGTTTCTGCTTCCTTTGCTCCTCCCTTGAAGTGTCTGTCCAGCTTCTTACTGAAGGCTATGCTTCCCAGCCTGTCAGAATGGCCCCCCTGCAGGTTGCAACCCTTTATGAGAAATAAGGATCTCCTTTTCAAATTTATGACTCTTATTCTTCAGCTGACAAAGCAAATTGGCAAAAATGTAAAACAAGGTGACTCCTCTCACAAATTTGTATTTGGACAAATATAGTTTGATTTCATAGAAATGGGTTAATTATATTAACACAAAATGAGTTTTTTTATTATTAAGATTAATTAATGTGTAATTTTTTAAATTTCTCAGTTTTAAATTTCAATATCATAAATATCTATAGATATAACTCACATCAACAAAAGCAGAGAGACTCAATAGTTTGTAAGAGTGGACTACGGTCTTAAGAGAAAAAGTTTGAAGACTGCTGCCCTAGTGTAATGCCCAGCAAAATGGAACTTTAAATATTCTTTATGGAAAGAATCATCATTTGGAAATTGCCAATTGTTGCTTGGTTTTTGATAGTAGTGAGAGTGAGTTGCCCTGAAGCCTTGCTTGTTTCTGGACAAGTCATCAAAATGGCCCCTTGAGTCACTCAACAAACATGCTAGCACCAGGGCCCCACTCCCTGTCCCCAAACACATTCCATTAATGGATTAAGCTTGAAGATTGCCTGAGGGGTGGATAAGTTTGCATAACAAGCCCAGGGGCTTTGTGAAAAAGAAGGAATTGGGAAATCCATCTCATTTGCTTCCTGCTTTGAAGTTACTATAGTTATGGAAGTTATGAAAGTTAGGGAAGCAGTACCCTCAGGGTCACCCTGGCATTAGAGCTCGGATGGTCCAAGGGAATCTCACCAGGCCGTAGAGGCAGCTAACCACAGGGAAGTGCCTATTGATCCATGAACAGACTAAAAAAGCCACGTCGTTAAAGGACGTGCTCATTGAGAACCTTGGGCTACTTAGGCATGAGGCTCCTATGGGTGTAGGAGGCACTGCTCTCCCCACCCTGCCTGAGTCAGTACTGCCAAAGCAGCTGTGGCAGTGCCAGCAGGCTTTGTATGTGGCAACCTCCACACCACCTCACTTTCTGCAGCAGACAGCCCCTGGATGACCCTACTAGATGCCCAAGCCAGGGCAGTGACAGTGTGCTTAGGGTACTGAACACTTTTCTGTCTCCAAAGCAATATGAACCAAGGCTCACAGCCTGGATTAAATCCCTGGGAAACAGGAACTGGTCACAGGAGGGCTCACCTCCCACCTTCACCTCAGACCCAGAACCTCCTATTCCAAAGGCAGATCGGGCCTCAGGTGTACCAGTTAGGGGTGACATCTGAGTCTCTATGGGGTGATGTTGTTTGCACTCTAAACTGATGACATCGGACATCTCATTTTCAGCTTTACTCCTGTGGTAGGCAGAATAATCTCCCCCTTCCCCAGAAAATGTCCATGTCCTAAGCCCTGGAACCTGTGAATATGTCACCTTACATGACAAAGGGACTCTGCAGATGTGACTAAGTTTGAAGCTCCTAAACCAATAAGGCAAACCCTTAAAAGCAGAGACCCTTTCCCACTGTGGTGAGAGAGAGACAGGATGACAGAAGGAGGTGCAGAGGGAGACAACGAGAGGAAGCCTCTACCAGCCACACGGAGGAAGGCGCCATGAGCCAAGGACACTGGAAAAGGGCTAGAAACAGATTCTCCCCTGGGGCCTTCAGAACTGAATGTAGTTCTGCCAACATCTTGATTTTAGCCCTATGGGACCCACATTGGAACTTCTGACATCCAAGAACTGTAAGATAATACATTTGTATTGTTTAAGCGGTTAAGTTTGTGTTAATTTGTCACAGCAACACTAGAAAACAAATACAATTACCAAAAAAAACCAAAAAAACAAAAAAAAAAAGACAAATACAATTACCAATCAGTGCCTTGCTCAAAGCGAATTCCTAAACTCTGTTCGAGAATTGTGTGTGGAAGTAGCCAGAAGGGACCAGCTGAGCCCAGGTGAATGGAAGCCTCTGGAGCGGCTGAATCGCTGGGATCCGATCAGCAGGAGACACTGCAAGAAATGTGGCAAGGAGCCCTGTGACCGGTCACCCCCGGGCCCAGGAGCACGTGATGCTAAAGATTATGTGAAAGATTATTGACCTCTGCTGCATACACTCTCAAGTCTTCATTAATTTGTTCTTTTTCTTGAGACAGGGTCTTATCTGTTACTCAGGCCAGAATGCAGTGGTGCGATCACAGCTCACTGCAGCCTCAACTTCAACCTCCCTGGCTCAAGCAATTCTCCCACTTTAGCCTCTCAAGAGGCTAGAACTACAGGCACGCACCACCATGCCTGGCTAATTTTTTATATTTTTTTGTAGAGACAGGGTTTCGCTACATTGCTCAGGCTGGCCTCGAACTCCTGGGCTCAAGCGATTCTCCCACCTTGGCCCTCCCAAAGAGGTGGAATTACAGGCATGAGCCACTGTGCCTGGCCTAGGTCTTCATTAAGTATTGAGGTTACCTTATGAATCATCTAGTCCTTGCATCTGCTTGATTCCTCCATCAAATGGCAAAAGTTATTTTTGTGACATTGTAAACATTTTGTTTGCAAGTGGAGGCCTTGCTCTTGGCTTCCCAGAGGATCTAGGAGAGGTCTTCTCATATTTAACAGTGAGAATAATTAGGACTTACTCATGGAATCCTCATAAAGATTTAATAAATGATGCATATCAAGTACCTGGCACATCTTAAGTCCCTAATAAGTGTTTTTAATATGATGGAGGATGGGTAGGTTTTTTTAAGGGGCCCAAGAGTTACATTTACTTCATTTTAAACCAGGCAAATGATCCTTAAGGAAAGATTCATCCAGGTGTTTGTGCCTCTCTTATCAGTGCAGCTGATGGAGGAAGTCACAGCTGCCAGCCAAATTAAAGTTGGATCATGGCCATTCCCAAGAGCAAAATTTATCCTCAACAACTCAAAGAATAATATTTAATGCTTACTGGGTAATATGGTTTAGCTGCGTTCCCACCTAAATCTCATCTTGAATTGTAGCTCCCATAATTCCCACATGTTGTAGAAGGGACCCCGTGGGAGATAACTGAATCATGGGGACAGTTTCCCCCATACTGTTCTCCTGGTAGTGACTAAGTCTCACAAAATCTGATGACTTTGTAAGGAGTTTCCTCTTTCACTTGACTTTTATTCTCTCTTGTCTACTGCCATGTGAGACGTGCCTTTCACCTTCCGCCATGATTGTGAGGTCTCCCCAGTCACATGGAACTGTGAGTGTATTAAACTTCTTTTTCTTTATAAATTACCCAGTGTCATGTATGTCTTTATCAGCAGCATATAAATGGACTAATACACTGGGGACTGGCCATGTGGCTCTGTCTTACAGACCTGGAGTAAAGCACAGTGCAGACAGGTTAGCAAATTGCCCCCAATCACACAGGTGGAAAGTGGTGGAGCCAGGGCACAAACCCAGTCAGTCTGCTCAGAAGTCCGTGTCTTTAGTCACTGAAACATACTCTCTCTCGATCAAGCCATAATATGAAATAGAAATCGTGATAAATCACACCTATTATGTACTGATCTCCTCACCAAGAAAGAGACAAGTATTAATTGGTTATTAATGACTTAAAGGAGCCTGCCTTCTCAAAAGGTCAAATATTTCCTGGCAACTTTTCAATACCACAATGTGGGACAGGTTTAACTGACCTTACTTAACTACTTCTGTTGGGTGTTAAGCAGTGTTTGAAATTTTTGAACAAAACCAACACAGATGGTCCTTGGCTTACAATAGGGTTATATACCACTACACCCATTGTAAGTTGAAATCACTGTAAGTGGACAGTGTATTTAATACCTTTAGAAACTCATTATAAAACCGAAAACTTCTAAGTCAAACCATGGTAAGTTGGGGACCGTCTAAGTGCTGATGAGGTTCAGGATATGCTACCCAAAATATGGCATATTGAATATTTTATGCTGGAGGAATTTGAGAGATAACATATACAGGAAGGTGTCTCTGAATTTCCCTCCCCTCTCCCCTGCAGCAGGTCATAAATCCTAGAAAGAGTTTTCTCAACTTCCCCTGAAGCAGGTCATAAGACTCTCGTGTGAGAGGTGCCTGCCCTATACCCAGGTGAAAGGAGCATCCTTTTCTCTGAAGACACAGAAAAATCTGAACAAACAGGCCCTGCTAAGTTTCCCCCAGTTTATTACCACTGATCACAATCTTTGCCCTATCATTTCTCCATGACCGTGGACTCTTCATCAAGCCTACTATAAAAACACACTCGGGTTTAACAGTTCCTCAGGGTCTTCACTTTTTATAAAGGTTCTTGTGTCACATAAAACTTATATTAAGTAACTTTGTGTGGTTTTCTCTTGATGATCTGTCTTTTGTTACAGAGATCTCAGCCAGGAACCTAGGATGGTGAGAAGAAAAGATAGTTCTCTCCTACATACCTTTTAATATTATTTCAGGAGGAACATGAGAAGTATCTTTCAGATGAGTTATTCTGCTTGGCTCTATAGGCCCAGGATATTGTGCAAAGAAGGAAGTGGTTTGAGAAGGTATGGAAAGGAAATATTAATCCAGACATAGACCTAGGACTTGAAGGTATCCATTTAATCCTCTCTCCTTTGAGTTTCTCCCTAGGAATTCTGCTAACACCGTTTCCTTGCTGGGTAATTGGTTATCTTGCTTTTCAGTGGCTGCCCCAGTGAACCCAGCGGTGTTGGTTGATCTCATCCCTAAGTCATTACTTTCTACTTTGCACTTTTCCTGGCTAGATCTCAAGAGGCTATTTAAACAATAATTACCTCTCGTAGTCCCTCAGGAAGGAAGCCCCCTCTGAGACCAGGGAAGAGTCATTTGAGGTGTAAATGAGAGAAAATGTCATAGGAACCGGAGATTTGAGCACCTTCCTCCCTGCCTGAGGCTTTGTCTTTGTAGCTGCCCCTCCAGTGCCAGTTTGTCTGGGCTTCCCTGTGATTTCCTTTCTTCTTCTTGTGGGGTTTCTTAGTACCCCTGTAAGATCGTCAGGGCATTTGGGAGAGACTATGAAATTAAAAGCTTTTACGCTTAGTTTTCTTCCTTTCCCTACTCCTCATTCCACCATCTCTGCAAACACCATCCCTGCAAAACTACTCTAGAAATATCTTAATCAAAGCTTTTCCCCCAGATGAGGCAACATAGCTGAGTCTGTCACATAATTTGGCGGGTAATTGGTCCTTTGTATCTAAGCCAACCACCTCCTGCCTGCATCACAGATAATATAATTAGCAGCACAGGTAAGAAAATGAGTAGATTATTTTTTAGATGTACATACTCATAGATTTAAAGGTGAAATGATATGATGTCTATAAGTTACATTTAAACAACTCAGCAAAAATAGATGAAGCAAATATGGCAATGTTAATTAAAAATCTAGATGTGCATACTACATGTTTATTACACTATTTTCTCTCCTAGTTGGAGTATTTGATTTTTTTAATAAAGATTTTTTAATGCATAAAGAAAATTAAGGAGGAAAAAAGAAAAATACTGTGGTAAAGGACTATTTCTGATGTCCTGCAACATATTGTTCCCGTCAAGCCTGCACCTTGAGTCTGCACCTTCAGTTTGTTGGTGTTTATTTCCAAAGGCTTCATTACCTCAACAACATTAAAGGATGCAACCTTCTGTCTGCTCATTACATTTGGCAGGGCCTGCAAACTGTCAGATTCCCTCTTCAGTTGCCTCTTGCAGATCCTCAATCAATTACAGCCCCAAAATTGCAAACTGCGGCACTCCAAGGTGGAGTCCTATGTGTGCCCCTGAGCCTCTCACCTGTGCATTTGCCTAAAAGGGCCAGGTAGGGTCAGACAGCCACAACTGCGAGCACTTCATGGCACCTGGCAAAGGCTGCTGGCACCCTGCTAGGCTGTTCTTCACACTGTCCATGCCTATTCTCACCACCTTCTTTTGTTCAAGCTGTTCTGTTACACTGGATACCCTACATCCTTTTCTCAATTTCTAAATCCTATCTTTCAGTACTCAACCAAGTTAATATACTTCAATCTTTAATAAATCCAAAACGTTACCTGTCCATCTGAGTTTCTGCACTGTAGCCAAGTTTGCTCTCACTTGTGGACAAAGCAGCAGTGGTCACTCCCCACTTAGTGACTACAGTTGGATCGCCCAAATCTAACTGTTGACCGCCAGCTAAAGAGCCCTTGAACTTTCATCTAGAGGGGGGCAATACAGTGATGGTAGGTAGGCAAGATTATCATTGTACAGCAACTTTGTATGGAAGTTAGGGCCAGGTGTGTGAATAGGTTTCCTCTTGGAGGCTGACATGGTGTCAGTAGTCATGACTCAAAGTGGAGGAGGATTTTTGAGACTCCTATCAGGACTTGGGAAGGAGTGACGTAACTAATTTGTGATATTTGCCACGGATACAGGGATGGGGAAAAGTGCCAGACACTATGTATTTGGATCCCTGGCTCAGGTCAGTAGGATACCAACAGTTTACTACAGCCTATAACAAATAGAAATTTAAAAAGCCAAGAGCATTAAAGCATCTACCAGATGATGCACTTTGAATTCAAGATTTCTGGAGGAATGCAAGTGTAATTAGGGAAAAACAGAATCTTGTATTTTAAATAATTGTCAGCCACCAATACCATAGCAATTCAATAATGTGACTGTCGCCTCATTGCGCCATTTTATTCATTCATCCACTCATTCATCCATTCAACAAATGTTTTCTGAGAACCCATTAAATGTACCACATACTAACATAAACAAAGTATAGCAGGTGTTACAGCATAGTGTTTAAGCATGGGATTTGAATGTCTTAGCTTCAAATCCTGACTCTACCACTCACTAACAAGTTTTCTAAAGTTACTTAGAACAGTGTCTAGCACATCAAAAGCCCTCAACAAATGTCAGTTTATGATCATCATCATGATCATCTGATAGTGGTAATAAAAAGAAGCAAGTGATCTAAGAAAGGAATACAGTACAGGAGTCTTCATGGGAGAACTAGTTATGTATTCTGATAGCACAATGTACTCTTTTGGTAACATTTATTTTACCCTAAGTATTCAGTATTTGTCTTTCCTGTTAGCTTGTAAATTTCACAGGGGCAAACAACATGTCTGCTTTATTCTCTACTATATCCTTGGCCCACAACAGATGCTCAGTAAATATTTCTCGACTGATTATGCGAGTGAATTAGTATACAAGAACCATAAAGACACTGATACCACTCGCCGGTCAGCCCACTCTCCCCTCTCCGAGAGTGTTACTGTGCTTAATACATCTTTTGCTGTTTTGCTTTTTTTAAAAAAAAAAATTCTGTAAAGAGAAGTGCAGCACAACAGACTCGGACCACTCAGGGGTAGTAATCATTCAGCCCTTGCATGAGGGCAGGTTTGGGATTGTCAGAGGCATTCGAACCAGAGCGACTCCATTTTGAGTGAGGGCTAGGAAAATGAAGCTGGTACTTGCTGGGCTGCACTCCCAGAAAATTAGGCATTCCTAGCCCCTAGATGTTTATTGTTAAGGGAACAAATTAAAAATGTTTACTGTAACAAACTCAGACTTGGGAGCGTCCAGATATCCCGATATCTGGAGAACAAAGGCATTCGTAATTTTGCTTGAAAGATAATATTATCAATTCTTGCAAAATATAGTAATGAAGAAAATTAATCCTTTATCACCAACCTTTGTAGCAGAACACATCTCCCCAAATATACAAGCATTGTACCTAGGGTGGACGCGTTCCTCCTCTTACTTTCAGGAACGTCCTGCTCTGTCTATGGAGTAGCTGTCCTTTCACCACTTCACTTTCTTAACAAACTTGCTTTTACCTCGCACTGAGGACTCGCCCTGAATTCTTTCTTGCGCGAGATCCAAGAACCTTCTTTTGGCGCCTGGATCAGGACCCCTTTCGGGTAACAGGATGAAGAGTTTTAGTCACCAGAAGAAACACAGCCCACTTCATAAGTTTTGAATTAAAGCAATCCTATTAAGTGAACATAAGTTCAATAGATATTTAAATACCAAAATTAAAAAGAAAAACTTTTAATACCAAAGGTTTTCTGATTTTCCATGGATTTCAGTGAAGAGGGAATTCTAGTATAGATGTTATAATAAAACGCAATGAGCCCCTTCTCTTCTCTTCTATAAAGGCAAAGATATATTTTCCAAATCATTTTTGCTGCGACTTCCCAAAGGAGACTCAAAGCTTGCCAAACTCAAATATTGTTAGAACTCGAATAATTCCAAACCTCACAGGAAGGCCAGTTTTTAATCACCTCTGGGATGTTCACTTTCAGTAAAGATATTTAGGGCTAAGAAAGAAAAAGCCCAAATATAGCTCTAAGATGTTGAACTGTCTACTTTTATAACTCCCTTGGTGATAGAATTGTTGTTGCTTTTCAAATCCTGCTGCAGTTTGACCCTTCCCAGCAGGAACTTGGTGATTAATAATGCCTTTAATTGCTTTTCCTCCTGCCCTCGCAGCTGGTAGGAGAAGTGATATATGTATCACAAAGAAATGCTGAACCAAATTTTAAGGACAGAAAGGTAGGGATGTAGCTTTTGGGCTCTGCCTTCTTCCTGCATGATGGGGGGGCCTCCAAACCCCTCTTTGTTAAGGACAGCAGCTCAGCCCAGGTGCCAGTGAGTGGTCTTGGTCCCCATTGTCATTGCTGCTCCAACTTGTGACTGACAGGGAAGACTTCCTAGAGTCCCAGCCTTTGGTCCAGCTTTCCCCATCTGCCTCAAAGCCCTGAGGAGCATGAGTTAATGAACCAATGAACTGTGTTGCCTTCCTGGTATATTTTGCTGATAATTATTTGATGCAAGAGCTCAGGGACTCAAAATGCCTTTTAGGTCACAGGGAACCACGGCTTTTCTGATGCAGTCAATCAACTTGGAGTGCGCAGTAGGAGCTAAGGCTGTATGAATGGTGTCCTGCCTCAGTGCCTCTGATGGAATCTGATCAAATAGGGAAGCGTGGAGGAGGGGAGAGGGTGGTGATGAGCAATGAATGTGGCTTTGACTTACAAACTGACTTTTATATCATTTGAGATGATTCAGTAATTTTCTCAAAAGACAAATTGAATTTATATAATTAGGTTCCCCCAACTAGTGAAATCCTTTCTGATAACTCTATTCGTTTGCTTTTGATACTGATTCCTTAGGAGAACTGGTATGGACGGGGAGGGGATAGAGGGATTGGGACAGCCTCAAGCAGTAGATTGCCTTGAACTTTAAAAAGACAAGGATCTAAAACTCCAAGGGACTCTTGCCAAGAAAACACATGCAAGATGCACAGAGACTTAATGACTGCAAAATGTATCGTTGGGGTAATAGATGTCATTTGTCCCCTCTGACTCTTGCTTCCTCTTTGATGTAGTTTACTTAAGGTTTCATAGAGGAGATTGAGAAAGGAGGTTACATTATATACCCTACAGGATTCAACTTAGAAATACTCAACTTGGGAATAAAGAAAATGTGGTATATATACAAAATGGAATATTAGTCAGCCTTAAAAAAAAATAAGAAAGAAAATTCTGTCTTTCAACATCCAATAACATGGATGGACCTGGAAAACATTATACTAAGTGAAACAAGCCAGATAAGTGATCTCGCTTATCTATTAATCTAAAAAACTGAAACTCACAGAAGTAGAGAGTAGAATGGTGGTTACCAGGGGCTTGGGGCTGAGGGGAATGGAGGGAGGGAATGGGGAGTTGTTGGGCAGAAGATAAGAACTTTCAAATAGACAGAAGGAATAAGTTTTGAGATATATTACACAGTAGGGTAACTATGGCCATTAATATATTTCAAAATAACTAAGAGAGTAAATGTCAAATGTCTCACAACAAAAAATAAGTGACAAGATAGATATGTTAATTAGCTTGATTTCACATTGTTTACATGTATCAAAACATCACATTGTACCCCCATAAATGTACACAATTATGATTTGTCAATTTAAAATAATATTAATTTTAAAAATAGAAACTTTTTAAAATTATCCGTTTGATATTTCAGTTTCCCCCAAGTCCCTCTTCTAACTAACTACCCCTGGAGCATTTCCCCCGATCCTGGTGTCTTCCTCCACAATTATGAATTTCGCTGCACTCCAGTTTTTACCACCAAGTTCACATACCCCAATTCATCTCGGGTTCTGCTGAACAGATAGTCTTCCAGTTAACAGAACCTCCCCCCATGAAAAGTAATTGCTCACCATTTTTCATGACTTGCACAAGTGCTTCAGGTTAAAATAAAAGAAGCCATCTGGATATCACCCAGTTTCTGCTGTGTGTGGCTGGTGAGGAGAGTTGAGAAGCAGAATAGAGAGATGGGGAGGAGGTAAAGTCCTTCCCCCAAAAATTGGCCCAATAAACTAAATATTGTACTTATTTCTGAGTTGTTTCAGGAATTTTAGTTTTAAGTTTTCTAAAGACCAATCCCCTTAGGAAAATTGAGAAAACAAAATATACTATTTCTATGACAATAGAGAGATGTCTAAATCTATATGCTGACTTCGCTAAGCGCATCTTCATATAATGGTCCAAAGTCTCATTTTACTAGATGAACAGGAATTTAAATGTTTAAAAATGAAAGTAACATGTTTCAAAATGTTGAATTTGCATGAGCTACTGGCTCCTTACCACAAAATCAACTGTGAAGGACAAAAAAAAGGAAACTTAGATTTACAAAACAGTGACTATTCTCTTCTTGCATACTTAGAATATTAACAAAAATTGAACACGTGTCAGGCTATTAAAATAACAATAAATTTCAAACAATTAATACCTTACAGACTTGGCTCTCTGACCATAACCCAATAAAATGTTAAATCGTAACAGAAGAATAAATTTTTCAAAAAATCTCACATGATTAAAAAGTAATGTATTACAAATAAGTCTTTGGTTAAAGCAGAAACAAGTGTTTAGAACTGAATTATAATGATACTACAAGACAAAATTTTGTGGTATGCAGCTAAAGCTGTACTTGGGGAAAAGTTATAGCTTTAAATATATTTACTGGGAAACAAATATCTAAAATAGGTGAGTTAAGGATTTAACTCAAAAAGGTGCGAGTTACAGAGCAAACCCAAAGAGACAATAAAGAAGCAAATAACAAAAATAAAAGAAGAGATAAAAAAATTTAAAATAGAAGACCAAAAAAAGTTAATTTTTGCAAGATTAATAAAATAGGATCTTGGCAATACTAATCAAGAGAAAATGAAAATAGGCCGGGCACGGTGGCTCAAGCCTGTAATCCCAGCACTTTGGGAGGCCAAGATGGGCGGATCACGAGGTCAGGAGATCGAGACCATCCTGGCTAACAGGTTGAAACCCCATCTCTACTAAAAAAATACAAAAAACTAGCCGGGCGACGTGGCGGGCGCCTGTAGTCCCAGCTACTCCGGAGGCTGAGGCAGGAGAATGGCGTAAACCCGGGAGGCGGAGCTTGCAGTGAGCTGAGATCCAGCCACTGCACTCCAGCCTGGGCGACAGAGCCAGACTCCGTTTCAAAAAACAAAAAAAAAAAAAAGAGAGAAAATGAAAATAAACAAAATGCATAAAGAAAGAAAATATCTAGACCCAACAGAGGATTACTTAAGCAGCTATACATTGACAAAGTTGAAAATCTAGATAAAATGGAAAAATACCTAGAAAAAGGTAAATGGCCAAACTTGGTACAGGAAGAAATAATGAACTTGAATATATGAATAAGTATAATAGAAATTGAATCCAAAAAAATCCCAGTCCCAGATAGCTTTACAGCTAAGTTCCAACAAATTGTCTTATAAAAACTGTCTTCTAGGCTGGACGCAGTGGCTCATGCCTGTAATCCCAGCACTTTGGGAGGCCAAAGTGGGCAGATTACTTGAGGTCAGGAGTTTGAGATCAGCCTGGCCAACATGGTGAAACCCCGTCTCTAATTAAAAATACAAAAAATTAGCCAGGCGTGGTGGTGAGTTCCTGTAATCCCAGCTACTTGGGAGGCTGAGGCAGGAGAATCACTTGAACCCAGGAGGCGGAAGTTGCAGTAAGCCAAGATCATGCCATTGCACTCCAGCCTGGGCAACGGAGTGAGACTCCATCTCATAATAAAAAAACAAAACAAAACAAAACTATCTTCTACAAGTTAGTACACAAAATATAAAATGAGTAAAAGATGCCCAGCTCATTTTATAGTGCTAGTGTAATCTTTTACTCAAAACCAGATAAGAACAATGGAAAAACCAGGTAAGAACAACGGAAAAAAGAGAAATTATAGGCCAGTTTCATTTATAAACATAGTTGCAAATATGCTAAATATTAGCTAACTGAACTCGACAGTGTATTTTTGAATGCATAATAATCAAGTAAATTATATCTTAGTTGATGGACTTCATGATATGCTACTTGAAAATATGACAGCTTGGCATACTGAATATTTTCAGCTGAAAAAGTTTGAGAGAAAGCATATGCAGGGCCGGGTGCGGTGGCTCATGCCTGTCATCTCAGCACTTTGGGAGGCTGAGACAGGCGGATCATGACGTCAGGAGATCGAGACCATCCTGGCTAACACAGTGAAACCCTGTCTCTACTGAAAACACAAAAACATAACTGGGCGTGGTGGTGGGTGCCTGTAGTCCCAGCTACTCGGAAGGCTGAGGCAGGAGAATGGGGTGAACTGGGGAAGCAGAGCTTGCAGTGAGCCGAGATCGCACCACTGCACTCCGCCTGGGTGACAGAGCGAGACTCCATCTCAAAAAAAAAAAAAAGAAGGAAAACAAGAAAGCATATGCAGTAAGTTCTCTCTGACCTTCCCCTGACCTTCTTCCCTGAAGCAGGTCATAAGACCCTCATGTGAGAGGTGCCTTTTCTGTTCCCAGGGGAAAGGAACATCCTATCTCCGAAGACACAGTCACAGAGAAGAATCTGAACGGGCCTTACTACATTTCCCCCAGTTTATTACCATTAAATTAGATCATACTCTTTTAGTTCTATCCTATTTCTCCATGACTCTCCACTCTCATCAAATCTAGCATAAAATGCATCGGTTCACCTGTTTCTGTGTCCTCATTTCCTTTTGAAGGTTCCTGTGTCACATAAAACTTATACTAAATACATTTGTGTGCTTTTCATGTATTAATCTGTCTTTTGTTATAGGGGCCTCTGCCATAAACCTAGGATGAATAAAGAAAAATATATTTTTCCTCCCCTACACAGGGATGCAAAGGAATCTATCCGTGCAATTCATCACATTACAGATCAGGGAGGAAAACGCATATGATCAACTAAATCAACTTGTAAAGCATTTGAGAGTATGTATTCAAAAAATTTAAACTCAGAGTCTTGAAAAGATATTTGTCCACCCATGTTCATGGCAGCATTGTTTACATTAACCAAGAGGTAGAAATAACTCAAGTATCCATCAATGGTTGAACGGATAAACAAAATGTGTTATTTATTACACAATGGAATATTATTTGGCCTCAGAAAGGAAGGAAATTCAGACACCTGCTACAACATGGGTAAACTTTGAGGACATTCTGTTCAGTGAAGTAAGCTAGTCACAAAAAGACAAACACTGTATGATTCCGCTTATATAAGGTATCTAGACAAGTCAACTTTGTTGAGACAGGAAGTAGGATGGTGGTTGCCAGGGGCTGGAGGGAGTGCGGAATGAAGAAGTTTTGTTTAACGGGTAAAGAGTTTCCCTTTTGCAAGATGAAAAAGTTCTACAAATTTGCTGCACAACAATGTGAATATACTTTACACTACTCAACTATATACTTAAAAACGGTTAAGATAGTAAATCTTGTGTTCAATGTACTTTACCACAATTAGATAAATAAATACGTACATGTGTATATGTATGTGTGCATACATGTATGTTTTTCCTCCCCACTAAAAAATAATAAGCTACAGAGATAGCATTGCAGGTTATTGGGGAGAAATAATAGATTTTTTTAATAGACTTTAATTTTTAGAGTTTTAGGTTCACAGCAAAATTGAATAGGAAGTAGAGATTTCCCATATACTACCTATCCTGGCATATGTACAACCTCTCCCCCATCAATATCCCACACTACAGTGGTATATTTGTTATTATCAATGAACATACATTAACCTTACCACCAAAATCCATTAGAGTTTTACATTAGGGTTCACTCTTGGTGTTGTACATTCTATGCATTTTCATTAATGTATAATAACATGTATTCACCATTATAGTGTCATACAAAGTAGTTTTGCTGCCCTAAAAATCCTTGTCAGCATTTTTTGTTGTCAAGGCATAGATTTTTAGGACACAGAAATCACTAACTATTAAAGAAAATATTGAAAAATTGTGCTTCAGGCCAGTCTCAGTGGCTCACACCTATAATTCCAGTACTTTGGGAGGCCTAGGCAGGCGGATCACCTGAGGTCAGGAGTTTGAGACCAACCTGCCTAACGTGGTGAAACCCCATCTCTACTAAAAATACAAAAATTAGCCAGGCGTGGTAGCACCCACCGGTAATCCCAGCTACTCAAGAGGCTGAGGCAGGAAAATTGCTTGAACCCAGGAGGCAAAGGTTGCAGTGAGCTGAGATTGCGCCATTGCACTCCAGCCTGAGCAACAGAGTGAGACTCTGTCTCAAAAAAAAAAAAAGAATGAAAAAGAAAAGTTGTGTTTCATAAAAATGTAGAAATTCTGCTCATTAAAAGATATAAAAAGTGAAAATGTGGCCAGGCGCAGTGACTCACATCTGTAATCCCAGCACTTTGGGAGGCTAAGGCAGATCGATCACCTGAGGTCAGTAGTTCGAGACCAGCCTGTCCAACATGGTGAAACCCCATCTTTACTAAAAATATAAAAATTAGCTGGGCTTGTGGCAGGCACCTGTAATCCCAGCTACTTGGGAGGCTGAGGCAGGAGAATTGCTGGAACCCGGAAGGCGGAGGTTGCAGTGAACCGAGATCCCGCCACTGCACTCCAGCCTGGGTGAGACTCTGTCTGGAAAAAAAAAAAATGAAAACATTTATGATACATATATCCAACAAAGCACTAATGTACAGAATATCTAAAGAACTCATGAATTAATAACAAAACAACCAAAAACTATGTAACAGCAAAAGATTTGAATTGACACTTCATGGAGCTACATATACAAATGGCCAATAAGACATGAAAACTGTCTCAATCTCTTTAATCATTATAACAATATAAATGAAAACCACAATGAGTTACCATTTCGTGCACTAGGATGGCTAAAATTAAATGACAACAGCAAGTGTTAGCAGATATGGAACAACTGAAGTATCATATATTGCTAGTAGAACTGTAAAATGATACATTTTGCAAAACTGTCAGTTTCTCATAAAGTTAAATCTACACCTACCCTACAACTCAGCAATTTCATTCTTAGCTTTTACCCAAGACAATTAAAACATATGTCCACCAAAAAAACTACAAGAATATTTATTGCAATGTTATGCCCATCAACAGAAGAGTTCATAAGCAAGTTGTGCTTTAGTCACATAATAGAATATTACTAAGCAGTAAAAAGGAATAAACTATTGATGCACACAGCAACGGAGTGAATCTCAAAAATATGTTGAGCAAAAGAAGCCAGACAGACTGAAATACATACTGAACAATTCCATGTATGTGAAGTTCAAAGACAGGCGATTAATTTATGGCGACGGAATTATAACATTTTTGCGTATGGGGGTTAAGAGTTGACTGCCTGGTACATGAAGGAACTTTCTGGGGTGATGTAAGTGTTCTGCATCTTTTTTCTTTTCTTTTCTTTTCTTTTATTTTATTTTTTTGAGACATGGTTTCTCCATGTTACCCAGACTGGTCTCAAACTCCTGAGCTTAAGCGATCTTCCTGCCTTGGCCTCCCAAAGTGCTGGGATTACAGGCATGAGCCACTGTGCCCAGCACAGTGTTCTGTATCTTAATTGGGATGGTATTATGTGAGCACATGCATTTGTCTAAACTCATTTAATTGTGCACTTAAGATCTGTACATATCACTGCTTGTAAAATCACCTCAATAAAAAATATTGGGGTGATATCATCAAGAGGAGGAAGAGATATGATGTTGAGTAAAAGCTGTAAAAGTTCACTGTGGGGAAAAAAACGCAGTGATCAAGAGAATCAAAGTAGGCACAAAAATCACACATCTCACTGATGAAAACTATGTTCATTGAGCTTGACTGAAATGAAGCTTTTCCATTTTATTTAGCTGCAGAAAATATTTTCTGAATCCTATAGGATGAATCTTGACTAAAATTGATTTTTTGAAACAAACTGGTCTTTAGTGATTTTATTTTCTTTTTCGTGTATGTATATGACTGTTACATAACCAAAATGAATATAATAATAATTTCTAAATAATCAAAAATAAACCTGAAAATAACTTTATGTTACTCCGGTTGTTGTTTATGAATAATTAACATGATTGTTTTAAATGCATTTTGAATTAAAATTCACCCAGCAGCCTTATTACAACCTCCTACAGGTATCCTGACATAGCTGCAGCATTGTCTTGGGAAAGCTACAATATCCTGTTCATTTATTGTAAGACCATTTTTCATTCAGGTAATTAAAGGAAAGATTCAGCAAGCATGAGGCAAAGCACTATTAAAAAGCTGTGAATTCCTGGGTCTCTAAGCCTAAGTGTTGTTTTTATTTTACATTCTAATACCTTGTCTTTTTCTATTCCCTCTTTATTAAATTCTGTATTCACCTTTTCAGAACTCACCTGACATATATTACAATCAGATTTGCCTATGTGCTAAGTCAAACAGTATAAGGTTTGTCATCAAAGTCTCTCCCAGTCCTGTCTTCAATCATTGGTAAATCTAATACATTCTATTTGTTTGTTTGTTTGTTGTTTTCCTGAACCTGATAATAACTGAACAAATTCTTTACTTTAGCTGAAATGGTCCATGTTTACTCTTGGGCAAAAGGAGTTGATTATTCAGTTAAGGTAGTATCTGCCAGTTTCTGTGCTGTAAAGGTATTTTTTCCTTTCCATACTCTAGTCCTTAGAAGCAAGTTTCTAAGTCAAACTCACCATAAAGGAGAGAAAAATTAAACTTCACCTCCTGGTAGAAGAATTTGGGAGTACATGTCAAAACCCACCATTAATAGTAATTAATAAATGTCTTTGGGAAATTCCTTTCCAGCTATGCAAATACCCTGCTTCTCCTTAAAGTCTCACCCACTAAGAGTAGTATTCATCAATGGATTTTGCCTATAGTAACTATTGTGGTACCAGAACACCTTTTCATTTTTTTATTTTATATAAATGGTATAGCAATTGGAAGTTACTCCTCTAATGTCACTTTCACTCCAACAAACAGTGTCAGTTGCCTACCTGTTTTTTGACTGCAAACAGATCTTTAGCTTCAGAAGAGCTAATCCCCTCTGCCATTTCCTTTGCAAATGTTTGGTTTAGGACTTGTCCTGTGACAGAATTCAGACTAATGAGACATGAGAGTAAGTCTTTTCCAGGAGGTTCTAACAGATTCTTCTTCACTCTCAAAAAGAGTCACAAGAAAGGGATGTTCTGTCTTCTAAGCTTTAGGCTTAGTGAGTGAGGATTTAGTCTGGCACAGCTGCAGCCACCTTGAGGCCATGAGGTAATAAATCTGAAGATAAAAGCAAACACACTGCTGAAGATGGCAGAGTTGAAGGACGCAAAGAACCTGGTCTTGACGCTGTGGATTTGCTAAATTAACCAACTCTGAATCACTCTAAATCTTGATTTCATTTTGTGACATAATCAAGCCCCTTATTATTTGACTGATTTTGAGCGTGGCTTGCAGCTGAAAGCTCCCTAATTGATGCACTCACTTCATTGTGAGAGCCCTTCTTGAGATGTGGAGAAAGCGACAGATTTATAGCCCTTAGTCATGAATTGTACACAACCCTGGATATACACATGGGTCTTTGTCCTGCATACAAACTTGACTGGGGCTTGTGTCACTATATCAGGGGAGGGAAAGATTGAGAAATGTAGCTATATGTAAACATACATGCTTCCAATGTGAACTTCTAAGAGCTGGCTTCATAAAGATAGGTTCAAAATAATTCTTTCTGGAATTTTTGGCAAGCAGGTACTTTCATTATCCTCTGTTTCTCTTTCTTTTTGTTATATTTTCTTTCAAAATATTTTTCAAAATTTAAAAAAAATAGTATATAAGGCTCAGAATAGAGCTAGAATTATGCTAGGTAATTAAAGACACAAGGTGTAATATGGGACCATTCTTTTTTTTAATCTATGTGTTTAAAAATACTTGTGAATTTGTTATCATAAGTTAAATGAAGTCCTTCATACTCTTTTTTAATTTGTTTTTCTGTTGTTGTTGTTGTTGTTGTTGTTGTTTGAGACAGAGTCTCACTCTGTCGCCAGGCTAGAGTGCAGTGGCACAATCTCGGCTCACTGCAACTTCCACCTCCAGGGTTTAAGCGATACTCCAGCCTCAGCCTCTCAAGTAGCTGGGACTACAGGTGCGTGCCACCACGCCGAGCTAATTTTTGTATTTTCAGTAAAGACAGGGCTTCACCATGTTGGCCAGGATGGTCTCGATCTCTTGACCCTGTGACCCATGTGTCTCGGCCTCCCAAAGTGCTGGTATTACAGGCATGAGCCACAATGCCTGGCCTTTAATTTTTTTAAACCCAACACTATTAGTGGTGTTAGGAACCTCATACAATCTTAACTCACTGGGTGATCTCATCTACTCCTTGTTTAAATAATTATAGGCACTACCTAATTCTCTTCTGAAAGAAGTCAAATTATAATTCCTACCCTCATTTAAAGGGTTACTTTTAAAACCTTATTACATTATTTAAATGTACTCAATGCTCACCACTAGTCAGTTCATACTACAGCTTTTCCATTCCTAATTTTTTAAGTGCAATGTATCATTTAATCGTCTATATCTCATCATCAAATATATTTTTCCAAGCAGGGCTCATTAATATGCTGAGATCATACATATTACAAACATCTTTCTGTTATACTTATTTGGGAGGATAACTTGACTGGGTATAAAATTCTTACCTTTGAGTTCTTTATAAAAGTAATTTCATTCTTTTCTGCATTTAATGTTGCTGTGAAAAACTCTGAGACCAGATTAATATTTTCTTCATTGTAGTTCTTTCTTAGTTTCACTGGCTATTGGAGACTTTTCTTGATCTTGAAATTTATAACTTCATCAAGATATGCTTTGTTAATCATTACATATTCCTTTTTATGTTGATCAGATGCTTTCTAAATTTCAGGAAAAGTTTCTTCTACTGTATATTTTAATATTTTTCTTTTTTACTTGTTTTATTTATTTACTGAAATAAATTATGCTATGCTTCTATTGAATCATTTTTCTGTCTTCCATAGCTACCATCATCTGTTTAATTAATGATATTTCTTTGGCAGTTTTTGTTTTATTTTGTTTTGTTAGATTTTCTTAGGACTGTTCCATAAATCCTTGACCATCTTTTTTCCCATCAGTATCCTATTTCTTGCTGTTTCCAAGGTGGTTTTAATTTTTTCAGTGGATTATTTAAAAAAATTCTTTGCAGAGTTCTGTCAGCTCATTTATTATGTGTTTGAGTAATTATCACTTCATTGAGCTCTTTTTTCTTTTAACAGTCCATTTTCCCATTAATTTCTCTGAAAGCATGGAGAAGGTGTTTGCCTTAAATCTTCTCTTTACTGGGATAATTTAGCTGAAGTATAATCTGTATTGGTCTTTTCTGTGTTTTATTACTTTCTTCTCTTTTATGGTGGCTGTGAATAGATCTCATGCTGAATCCTTTCTGATTATTATTCAACATTGAATCAGTATAATTCTCATCAGCAATGATCTTTAATAAAATAGTATGTGAATGAGTGATCTTGTTGGCAAATTTAATTTTCATACATTTTGTTTAACACCTTCTAATCAGTTATCCTGGGAAGAGAGATCCTTTCAAGTTTGAGGCTTGTTCCTTCAGTGCGGGCACCCTGTTCTGGAGCAAGGTCAATGAAACCTAGCTGCTCATCTGCCCAGCAATCCATGACTGGGCTACTCGGTGGACTATGGCCAGAGCTGTGAAGCCGACTGTTGCTTCCCCTGCCTCCCTCCACATAGTTTCCCCAGGTTAGGAAATCTGAAGAGCAATGTATTCACTTTCCAGAATCTTCCTCCATTGGATAGAGATTTCACTCTGTTTAACAGAAATGCTTCATAATCTGTTTGGCATTCTTTCCCAGTTTCATTATAGATGATATTTTCATAATATTTTCTATTCTTTATGATAGATTACTTCAAGAAGACGAGGGGAGTAAACATTACTCAATTCCACCATCTTTAACTGGGACTCCTCCTACCATTTATTATGTGTCTGTTCTCTCACTACAGTGAGTGCCCTTTGAGGGCAGGAACTATGTCTAAAGTGTATATACCCTAAGTCTGATATAGAAGAGGTACTCAGTAAATATTCATTGAAGGAATGAATAAATTACTGAGACACTGAATGATATTGTTTTATGTACTAACAGCTGTCCTGCTTATTCAGAAGAGTATACTATAGAAGAGCAAACAAACATTGCAGGTAGTGGGAGATGAAGGCTCAACAGGTCTATCAGTTTTGTTTGGTGTACATCCAACAAAGGGAAGCCTAAGCCCTTTGTTCCTCTCTGTATTCAGGCAATCCTCACTATTCACAGATTCCATATTTGCAAAGTCACCTACTCACTAAAATTACTTATAACTCCAAAATAAATATTCCAAGCACTTTCATAGTCATTCATGAACATGTGCAGAGCAGCAAAATTTTGAGTCCCCTAACACATATGTTCCCAGTTGAGGCAAACAAAGCAATTTCTGCCTTCTTGTTTCAGCTGTCATACTGCAAACAAGTGTCCTTTTAGTGCTCTATTTAGTGCCATATTTTTTAATTGTTAGGCTTTTTTTATTTATTTAACCATTTAAAATGGTTAAATCATTTAAAATGGCCTCCAAGAATACTGCAGAAGTGCTGTGTAGTGTTCCTAAGTGCAAGGAGGTTGTGATACACCCTACAGGGAAAATACATGGTTAGAGAAGTTTTGTTCATGCATGAGATATAGTACTGTTGCCATGAGTGCAACATTAATGAGTCAACACTATACATTACAAAAGATGTCTTTAAACAGAAACACACATAAAACAAGGTTTTCTATAGATTGCTTAATGAAAATTGTGAACAGTGGCTCACAGGAACCTAACTCAGTATTTCCTGTAAGAGCAATAGTTCAGTATTTCCTAATTCAGTGTTTGCAGCAGCTTTATAGAATATAAGTACCACAGATAACAAGAATCAACCATCTTATACCATACATATGGGAAAACTCCAAAATTTATATCTTGAGCTTTAAAAACATCCTGAAGAGCAGGCACACTTATGCAATTGCCTTTTGATATATTACTTAGATGTGTAATAAGCACCTCAAACTTAACAGGCTCGAAACCGAATTTTGATTTTTTTTTCCTTCCCACAAACCTCTTTTCTCCCAGTCTTCCCCAAATCTTTACATGTCAATTCTTTCCACCTGGTTGCTCAAACCAAAACAATGAGTCATCCTCAATTCTTCTCTTCCCCTCACTTCTCATATTCATTCCAACAGCAAATCTTGACAGGTTTACTTCTCTCCCAAGTCCATGTCTCCATAACTCTGTCTCCATAACTACCATCTCAGTTCAAGGCACCATCATTCCTTCACCAGAATCCTGTGACAACTGCCTACATGCCTAACTGCTTCCACTCTAACTCTCTATGATCCACTCTTCATGCCGGAGCAAAAGTGAAGCTGTTAAAATGGAGATCAGACCATGTCACTCCTCTTCTTAAAATACTCCAGTTGGCCAGGTGCAGTGGTTCACACCTGTAATCCCAGTGTTTTGGGAGACCAAGGTGAGAAGGTAGCTTGAGCCCAGGAGTTTGAGGCCAGCCTGGGCAACACTGTGAGACTCCTGTCTCTACAAATGTGGTGGTATGCATCTGCAGTCCCAGCTATTCAAGAGACTGAGGCAGGAGGATTGCTTGAGCCCAGGAGTTCAGGCTCCAGTGAGCCATGACCTCACCACTGCACTCCAGCCTAGGTGATAGAATGAGACCCTATCTCTTAAAAAAAAAAATTAATTAATTAATTAAAAATCTCCTCCAGTGGCTTCTTGTTGCGTTTAGGGTAAATCCAAACTTTTCACTTTGGCTCATAAGGTTCTAAACAATCCAGTCCCTACCAATATCTCTAAGCACATCCCCCCCACTCTCCCCTTCCTTACAGTTTCCAGCAAAACTGGCTTCCTTTCTGTGGCTTCAACACCTCAGGGTAGAGTTGTCAGATCTGGCAAATAAAAATACAGGATGATGAGTTAAATCTGGATTTCAGATTAAAAGGAATACTTTTTTAGTGTAAGTATAACCTATAAAATATTTGGGACATGCTTATACTAAAAAAGGAGTACTTGTTATTAATACAAAATCCACATTTAACTGGGCATCCTGTATTTTACCAGGCAAGTGTCATCCCTGCCTTATCCCTTGCACTTGCTGCTATCCCCTTTTCCGGGGCTCTCTGCTCCCAGATCATTGTCATATGACTGAGCTTTCTTCGTCATCCAAATCACAGAGCAAATATCACCTCCTCAGAAAAGCATTCTCTACTCATCCAATCTATATGGCTCCCAACACACACATCCCCCTGACCCAGCCACTACTTCATTTCCTTTTTTTTTTTTCCTTTTTGACACATAAGCTCTATTAAGGCAGGAACCTTGTCTATCCTGTTCACTTTTGTATCCCCATTACCTGTAACAGTGCTTGGCATATAGCAGATGTTCAGTAAAATACTTGTTTAATAAATGAATGCCCTCCTAACACACTAACCTAGATAACATCTATAAATGTGAATAAACCGTAGGTCATAGAAGGTGACTCAGCCCTTTTCTTATTAAAGTGGAGGGAACCATCATTAGAAGAAGCCACATAAATTGAGCATACGTTACCTGAATTATAGCCCTGCTAGAATTATTTTAAAGTTATTAAATTTCTCATCAGAAATATGTTAAGAAAGAAAGAAAACAGCAATTCTAAATTTTGGAAGTGAGGTGAATCATTCAAATTATCACCCCTTTAAAAAAAGAAAAGAAAAAGAAGCTTAGAATTTCCAGGAAGCCAAAAAAAAGTACCTAATTAGTTGTTTAATGATTATTTCTTGTAAGTAGCATATTAACTGTAGGTCAAATGTTTGAGATAATAAAGCTCTATTTTGCATAAGCTTTATGGATAGTTTGAAGTAGTCCTCTTGAATATAAATTAATATACTCCTATTTCCATTTTTTAAGAATAGCTAGCTTTTATGTAATATTTTATAAAATATTTTCAAATATTTAACTCCACTTGATCACTCTAGGTGATAAACCACACTAGCATAAACCACTATTTATCCTATTATGCTAGATCACTCTAGCGTAAACCACAATTTTTCTATATTTAGTTATTATAGAGGAATTAAATTTAGTATTACCTTTGCTTCTATGATACTGTCATGAAAACCCCAAATACAACATTTTCCTGATGGAAAATATCCTCTGATTGACCACAACCTGTTTACAATGCCATTTTCCAGAATGCTTGCTACAAAACAGTAACAACTGCCTTCAAATGACTAGCTTTTTAAACACTAAACCCCTATTGATTTTCATTTGCTTGGCTCGAAATAGTGTTAATGTGCTTTAATCTGAATTTCCTGATTTCCACTGTTTGCATTCATTGCAATAAGGGAACTAATTATTAGTTCTTTGGGATACCGTCAGTGAAGAAATGCCAAAGCAGCTATTGCATAGCACACATACAGATTCCTCAGGAGCATGGGTCGCACATTCTCATACTTTAAACCCACATTACTTAGTTTCAAACTTTAAAGTTCAGTTATTTTTAATTCCTCTTGGAGGCAGTTACAGAGGGTAACTCTCTATAGAGTAAGTTGCTCCCCTGATGGTTGAGAGAGTGATTAATACCTTTGGCATAGGGATGACTTCATCCAGGGACCTGGCAACAGTCCCCCTTGCTTCCTCATCCTTAATCTTCAATTCTCTTGCACTGCTATGCTGAACTTCTTCAGCACAGACTGTGGGAAGTGAGCCACGGAGCCACTGAATTAATTGCCATTGCTCCCAGCACGCCTGGTAGTCTGGCAGCAGACAAAATCACGTGACTGCAAAATGGCTAATTCAGGGCATCAGCCCATTATGGTGTGTGCCCAAAGGGAAAATGACTGGAAAAGGCCACAGTCTCAATTTATCCTTGGCCTTTTGTGACCTCTCTGTAACACTTGACTCAATACATTTTTGTAGTCTCTGTGCCAAATAACACAACTACACAGCCTAGAGTGCTAATCATTCCAATTTACATGAGCTAAGGGACTGGAGCTTTTTCCCTAGGACCTTTGGACAATCATACACATTGCATCTCAGCTCTAAGTCTATACATTCACTATGCTACATCTTCCTATCTTTGTCTACATAAAGTAAAGCAAACCTTGTTCTCTTGTTTTTAATCCGGCTATCCCCCTCCATATCACCCAAGCAACATCAGTCCTACCCTGAATTGGACAGACAAGGTGGCTCCTAGCAGTTTTTAAGCCAGTTCAGATCAGGGAAACTGAAGACTCATTCATTCACTGACTCATTCAGTCTTCATTTATTAAATACCTACAAGGCTTTCTGCTAAGTACTGTGAGGAAATAAAGATGATTCCAAACAAGGGTTTATCCTAAAGAGGTTTACTGTCTACCAGTAGATATTAAACATGTATAAATAGCTACCATAATGCCATCAGAGAGGGTGACACAATCCATAGAGAAAGAGAGCCTCGGCTGGGCGAGGTGGCTGACGCCTATAATCCCAGCACTTTGGGCAGTCAAGTTGGGTGGATCACTTAAGGTTAGGAGTTCAAGACCAGCCTGGGCAACACGTCTCTACTAAAAACACAAAAATTAGCCGGCATGGTGGCGTGTGCCTGTAATCCCAGCTACTCAAGAGGCTTAGGCAGGAGAATCGCTTGAACCCAGGAGGCAGATGTTGCAGTGAGCCGAGATCATGCCAACTGCACTCCAGCCTGGGCGATGGAATGAGACTCTGTCTCAAAAAAACAAAACAAAACAAAAATATAAAACAAACAAACAAAACAGAGAGCCTCCCTAGAGAGATAAAGACAGTTGCTGAGTGCCAGCTGGTGGGATCTGAGACATTTCATAGAGAAGGCGGTGCTTGAGAACAAACAGGGTGTGAACATTGGAGAAGGAGAGAAGGGTGTTTAAGCTGAGCTGCAGGGCCCTGGAGCAGACAGCATCTCCCGACAGTTCAGTAGGCTCCAAGAGTCCCAGGCTTAGAATCAAAGCTTTGGGTCAAGCCCTAGCTTTGTTAGCTTTTAGACCTGTAACCTTCATCACTTAAGTTTTCTGAGCTTCAGTTTCCTTCTACAGATTGGGAAAGATAATTACTGTTCAAATCTGCATGCAGTTGTGCAAATAAAATAGGATAACAAAGAAGTTGAAGTTCATGATTACAATTAAACTCACGTTCCCTTTTCTCAAGAACCTTTTCCCCAGTTACTCTGTGTTTCTGCCTCCCAATTTGTTCCCACAGTTTTCCTCACCTTATCTTCAATATCCCATCCTCCTCCAATAGAAAAATAATAATATTAAATAGCCATCCCTGCATCTTCTGATGCTGAGTGCAAGAGGTATTGTTTCCCTTTTGAAGATGTCTCCAGATTGACACCCTAGCTAAAACTATCCACAGAACTTATACCCCTTGATAAGCTCCAGTGAGAAATAAAAGCCTTTCAAATTCCAGGACAGTGGAATTGGTATTTTGGACTTTTCTTTCAGTGCCATTTCACTGTATTAGATATGTAAATGAGACGGCCTAATTATGGGTTAAAAATAAAAGACATCACACCTGTAATCCCAGCACTTTCGGAGGCCAAGGCGGGCAGATCACCTGAGGTCAGGAGTTCGAGATCAGCCTGGCCAACATGGTGAAACCCCATCTCTACTAAAAAAAAAAAAAAATACAAAAATTAGCCAGACCTAGTGGAGCACACCTGTAGTCCCAGCTACTCAGAAGGCTCAGGCAGGAAAATCGCTTGAACCCAGGAAGGGAGATTGCAGGGAACTGAGATCGTGCTACTGCACTCCAGACTGGATGACAGAGTGAGACTCTGTCTCCAAAAAAAAAAAAAAAAAAAAAAGTGAAGGACATGTGTAGATCCTCAAATTGTTTCTTCTAATCATCAAATTAGGATTTCTGTTAACTCTAAGTTATAAATCATGAGCAATTATATATGCATAATGAAACTATGAATACAAGGCTATAATGATAGCAGAGCTGAGAAATATAAACATCCATGCACATTCAAATAATTACATTGTTGATCTTGATCATTTGAAATTCTGTATCAACAGAGGCATGTCTTACTGGGTCAAAAAGCTAGACATAGAAAAAGGGAACTGCTATGGACAGGATTTATGCTTTTCATCTTTATATTTCCAATGCCTGACATCATGCCTGGCATATGCTAGATGCTCAAGAAATAATCACTGGACAAATGAATTAATTAGTGAAAATTACACCTCTAATCTTTCCTCTACTCCCAAATTCAATCACAAACTGGATGGTTCATTGCTACCTTAAACTCAACAAGATTCAACCCAGGCCAGGCACGATGGCTCACAGCTGTAATCCTAACACTTTGCAAGGCCAAGGCGTGTGGATCACATGAGATCAGGAGGTTGAGACCAGCCTGGCCAACATGGCAAAACCCCGTCTCTACTAAAAATACAGAAACTAGTCAGGCGTGGTGGCTCATGCCTGTAATCCCAGCTACTTGGGAGGCTGAGGCAGGAGAATCACTTGAACCCAGAGAAGTGGAGGTTGCAGTGAACCGAGATCACACCACTGCACTCCAGCCTGGGTGACAGAGTGAGACTCCGTCACAATAAAAAAGAAAAAAAAAATCCTTTTTTCATGATTTTCTATTTCTGTCAAAGATACCCCCATTTTCTGAGTTACCCAAGCTCAAGTCTGCATTTGGTTTTTCATCTCATACTCAGTCAAAACACTTTAGCCTGGCATGTTCAGCATGACCAGAGCAGACCCCACATGATCAGATCCAGAATTACCTTTCCAGCCCTAACCTGTACAGGTATGTTACATATACTTTATCTCCTGATTCATCTGGATTATTTGTCACCCTCTCCAGACTCTGCTCCTTTACTCGAGCCTGGAGAGTCTTATGTACCCTTGAGGTCCAGCTCAAATATTTTCTCATCCATAAGCCCTCAGTGACTGCCATCCAGAGTAAGCAGCCCCTTGTCTTAATCTGCTCAAGCTGCTATAACAAAATACCTTAAACTGGGTAATTTATGAACAGCAGAAATTTATTGTCCACAGTTCTGGAGACCGGGAAGTCCAAGATCAAGGTGCCAGCAGATTCAGTGTCTGGTGAAGGCCTGTTCCTCATAGATGTGTCCTCACATAACAGAAGTGGAAACAGGCTCTTTCAAGCCTCTTTTCTTTTTTTTTTTTTTTTTTTTTTAATGAGACAGAGTCTTGCTGTCACCCAGACTGGATGCAGTGGTGTGATCTCAGCTCACTGCAACCTCCACCTCCCAGATTTAAGAGATTCTCGTGCCTCAGCCTCCCAAGCAGCTGGGACTACAGGTGTGCAGCACCATGTCTGCTAATTTTTGTATTTTTAATAAAGATGGAGTTTCACCACATTGGCCAGGCTGGTCTCGAACTCCTGGCCTCAAGTGATCTGCCCACCTCAACCCTCTCAAAGTGCTGGGATTACAGGCATGAGCCACCATACCTGGCCCAAGCCTCTTTTATAAAGGCACTAACCCCATTCATGAGTGTGGAACTCTTATGACCCAATCACTTCCCAAAGGCCCACCTCTTAATGTCACCAAATTGGGGATTTGGTTTCAACATGAATTTTAAAGAGAAATAAAATTCAAACCACAAGCACCCCTCCATAAATTCCTAGATTACTTAAATCAAGTCTTTCTTAAGAAACTTACCACATTTGCCTTTGCATTTTTAAAGGTTATGCACTTATTTTGATCATCCTCAGTAGGTCGTAAATTCATCTACTTGTCAAAAACCATGCATAGAATATTATTATGCTCAAGGAACTGGGATAGACAGTGATGCTTCAGCAAGGAAGAAGACAGTCACAGTCTCTTCCCTGATGAAGCTTCCTTTGCAGCAAAGGAAATGGGAATTTTCAAAAAACTGTAAAAAAAAAAAAAAAAAAAGCCAGAGCAAATAAAGGAGAAAGTAAATGAGGCAAATGCAGAGATGTGGACAGAACCCGCCTTTGAGGGGGCCTTATAGGTCATGATAAAGAATGTAGTATTCTTCTCAATGTGAGGGAAGCCGTTGATGGGCTTTCTGCAGAGGAAAGACATATTGGGCTTGGGTTTTTCAGAGGCTTCACTGGCTGCTATGTGGAGATGAGGCTGTAGAAAAACTAGTTAAACAGACTGTTCCCATATCTAGGCAAATAACAATGGTGGCTTGCTCTAGAGTGGTAACAGTGAAGAGGCAGAAAAGTAGAGGAATCAGAGATAAAGCCTGTAGAATTTCTTCATGAATTGAATATAGAAGAAAGGAAAACAGGAATTAAGGTTGAGTCCTAGCTTTTTGACCTGAGCAACTCCTTGGATGCCATTTACTGAAACAGAATATGTTGAAGAAAGAACCAAGGTGATGAGTGATGAGTAGAGAGGCTTGAGCATGTTTGAATGCTGATGGAAATCAGCCATTGGAGAGAAGGCGAGGGAAGATACAGGGTAAAGAAGGAATCAATCTTTGGTGGGCCCCAGAGTTGCAAAATCTGGGCTACATGCCAATCTGGGCACTTGGGGGCTAAGTGTCACTAAGTTCATGGAACCTTAGACCATAGACTTTGGCCAGTCAGTATGGAGGGAACAGTGGGTTATACACCCATGAAAGAGAAGATGAATCTGTTCAATGACCACAATTTTCAAACCTAATCTTGACATCTTGCAGAAGCAACACTAAAGGAAGAAATCTTAGAACATTTTTTGTTACTGTTCTCTATCCAGCCCTCTCAAAAAATGTGTCCTCACATAGCAGAAGGGGACCAGAAATCTTCCTGGAAATCTTCCCTGGAAAAAGGTAGGTTGCAAAGCAGTATGCATTGAGTAACCTGCAAACATACACACTCTCATGCATGTGTGCACACATGCACACACACACACTTTATACATATTTGTAAATAATTGAGGACTGCTATTAAAATGTAAATGTCAGTATTTTGATAATTGGATTATAATTAATTTTTTCATTGTATGCACTTTATAAATTTTCTACAATGAATGTGCCATTTTTGTATTAAGAAAAAAATTAATACTTTCTTGTTAGTATTTATTAGTAAATTTAATAAATGAACTTATTGGATAAATATCTCAGCTCTCAGCCACACCCAAGTTGTGTGTGATTCTTCAAGAAGGAAGACACTGGCACAGGCAGCTGTGTGGTCTGACTCACGGCGTCAGCTCTGTCCAGTGTGCTGGTCTCCCCTCCCTACAAGGAGTATGCACGTCCTCCCCAAGCCAGTTGCTGCAGTCCCAGCCTCTGTCCCCTACCTGTGAGAGCCCAGTCAGGGTGCCCACTGCCATTTCTCAGATCACCATTTATAATTTTTTATTTTATATGTCTTAATATGTATTATATACACATATTTCAAAACTCAAAAGTACAGCAGTTAGTGAAAACTTCTTCTCACACCACCCTTATTTCCCAAACACCCAGCTCCCCTTCTCTAGAAAACAAATGTTACTAGTTTCTTGTGTAACCTTCTAGACACAAATTGTAAAAGAAATAATTTTAAAATTTTATTACATATAAATCAGTGTTTACTTTAGAAATATTAGAAAATGCAAATAACCACTAAGAGGACAATAGAGTCATCCCTCTCACACTGTTCGTGTTTGGATATGTGTCATTCCAAATTTCTATATGCTTAAATTAATACCTATGTTTATCAATTATTTATCAATATGCTCTGTCAAATTTAGATCTATAACCTTTTTTAAACAAATATGTCATGAATATCTCTCCACATAACAAAGGTTCTACATATTACCTTTTACTGGTACAATAGTATTTCATTGTTTGAACACAACATTGAACAATTCATTTTTGCAGGACATTTAGATTGGTGTAAAATTTTTTTAATGCTGTGATGAATATCTGTGTTTTTCTTTGTATTTATCAGTGATGATATCTAGAGCATAAATTCCTAGGTGAGAATTGCTAGGTCTTTTCAAGCCTTCATGAGAACTAGCCCTTTAGTTTTGAAAAGCTACTGATTCCTGACTGACTATGAGAAGAAACCCTTTTCCTCTTTCTTTGTCATTACCTCCATGCCCAGCACAGTGCTAATAACATGATTAAGAATTGACAAAATACTTTTTGGATGCATTAGCCAAATTCACTTTAAAATAGCTACAATCTCCTACCACACACTCCCTGTTCAAACCTCTCCTAGTACCCCTCCTTCCTCAACTCCCACCCAAGGAGGAAGCCAAATTTTTTTGAAGCCATGAGCTCAAACACAGAATTGGAGAGAACATAACTACTACAAGAGCTTTTTTCACAAAAATTCAGCTGAAAGTGACTGACCCTCATACATAATTCAGTTACCATTTACTGAGAGCCTTCTGTGTACTATGCCAGCTATGCTATTTATACGATCTCCTATTTTATGAGGGATATTTTATTATCCAAATTTTATAGATAGCAGTTAATTTTTTTAAAGGTAGCTCACATTTACGGAGTGCTTACTATGTTTCAGGCACTGTTCTATGCATCCCATATTCATTCATTCAACAAATATTTAGTACCTGCTATGTGCCAGGCATGGTGCTAGGTGAGCACATAAAGAGTGGTGAGAAAAACAAACAAAATTCCATCAGAGAAGGGGAATCAATTACAAAGATAAACAAGGAAACTGTAAAGTGAGCAAGATTCTGAAAGGTGCCAAAAGGAAAAATAGAGCAGGCAAGGGGAACATGAATGACACCCTCATGAATCCTTATAGGGGCTGTATGCAGTAGAAACTACTATTACCTTCATTTCAGAAATTTTTAAAAAAGAAAATTGAAGGAAAGAGAGATTAAGTAACTTGTCCAAGTTCTATGGAGCTAAAGTAGATGAGTAATGGATGCACCAAGGGGACCTCTGGAGGCTTTAGAGCCCCCATTCAAAGTCCATCACCACCTCACCCCAGACTTTCAAATGAGTAATTGATTTTTTTTAGTCTTGTGTAAACAGCCCTGGGGCACAGCCTCAAAGCTCCAACATCTACCATGCCAACACACCACCACCATACAATCACCCAGCCACTGCTCTGTGGAAGTGATCACCCAGACACCGCTTTGTGGAAGTGATCACCCAGACACCGCTCTGTGGAAGTGATCACCCAGACACCGCTCTGTGGAAGTGATCACCCAGACACCGCTCTGTGTGAGCAAACAGACACTGCTCTGTGGAAGTGATCACCCAGACACCGCTCTGTGGAAGTGATCACCCAGACACCGCTCTGTGGAAGTGATCACCCAGACACCGCTCTGTGGAAGTGATCAGCCAGACACCGCTCTGTGGAAGTGATCACCCAGACACCGCTCTGTGGAAGTGATCACCCAGACACCGCTCTGTGGAAGTGATCAGCCAGACACCGCTCTGTGGAAGTGATCATCCAGACACCGCTCTGTAGAAGTGATCATCCAGACACCGCTCTGTGGAAGTGAGCACCCACACACCGCTCTGTGGAAGTGAGCACCAGACACCGCTCTGTGGAAGTGATCACCCAGACATCGCTCTGTGGAAGTGATCACCCAGACACCGCTCTGTGGAAGTGATCACCCAGACACCGCTCTGTGGAAGTGAGCAAACAGACACCGCTCTATGGAAGTGATCATCCAGAAACCGCTCTGTGGAAGTGATCATCCAGACACCGCACTGTGGAAGTGAGCAAACAGACACCGCTCTGTGGAAGTGATCACCCAGACACCGCTCTGTGTGAGCAAACAGACACTGCTCTGTGGAAGTGATCACCCAGACACTGCTCTGTGGAAGTGATCATCCAGACACCGCTCTGTGGAAGTGATCATCCAGACACCACTCTATGGAAGTGATCACCCACACACCGCTCTGTGGAAGTGATCATCCAGACACCGCTCTGTGGAAGTGATCACCCAGACACTCCTCTGTGGAAATGAGCACCAGACACCGCTCTGCGGAAGTGATCTCCCAGACACCGCTCTGTGGAAGTGATCATCCAGACACCGCTCTGTGGAAGTGAGCAAACAGACACCGCTCTGTGGAAGTGATCATCCAGACACCGCTCTGTGGAAGTGATCACCCAGACACCGCTCTGTGGAAGTGATCATCCACACACCGCTCTGTGGAAGTGAGCAAACAGACACCGCTCTGTGGAAGTGAGCAAACAGACACCGCTCTGTGGAAGTGATCACCCAGACACTACTCTGTGAAAGTGAGCACCCCAGGTGCCACTCTGTGGAAACTCAGCAGCTCCCACAATAGATGAAGAATAAAACTGGTACATGATTTGCCAGTGACAAAGAATTATCACTCATCCCAAAGACGACCCTGGCAGACATGTATGATTAACCCAAAGGGAACACCAAAGGTTTTACAGACAGCAAACAGAGAGAAGTGAAGCTGCTTGCCCAAGGTCATACAGGTAACAACAGCTGAGGCCAGATTCCAGCCCCCATCTCTCTGGTTCCTAAAGCTGAGGGAGATGACATGCACCAAGGCTCCAGACTGTGCCAGGACAGCCTCTCAGAGCCACAGCCTGCAAAGAGGTTGGCTGAAGGGAGAGGGGGTTTGAAGTCTGAAGTACTTTTCCACCCCCTAAACAATTTATTGGTCTTCTCACCCCCATCCCATGATTAACAGAGCTTCAAGAGCTGTTCAGTCGCCAAGCCATTTTGCTTTAGGAAGCTTTGATTTGAAAAATGAGATAAGTAGTTTCAGGGCTGTCATCAATAGGAAATTAAGGGATAAAAAGAAATCTATTTAAATGGCTTTTAAATATTCACGAGGCGAGCCATCGGGTCTCTGCCCTGTTCCTCTGCTCTGCTCCCCCTGCCCAGATAACCTGTCACATCAGTATAATGAACACAAGCTGTGCCCGTAGCAGATGTCGCAGTGGCAGGAAGCACTGCCAACAATGGCCTGAGTTCCTGCCCCCGCAGGAACTTGTTTCTTTAGGGAAGTAATTCCATAAAGGGTCTTTGACAAGGCTTCTCTCAAACAGCCACAAGACAAGATGCACTGGAAGATAACAGACACAAAGAAATGACAAACTGATTTAAAAGAAGCTTGTAAAGGAGTATAAACCTCTTTGGATGAAATCTGTGAAATGCAACAAAATTTAAATATGGATTCCCTCTGACCTTGTGATTCCACTTCTAGGACAATTACTAGAACACGTGTATGTATGCATATGCAAGGAGACGGCAGACACACTTTGACATTTGTAATTTGAAAAACCACAAAGTAATCGTGCATCCATACAAGCATGGTTAAATGAATTACATATATTGTACAATGGTATATATTGTTTAGTGAGTAAAAGGGATAAGATACATGTGTTTCAACAAGGAAAAAGGGCCGCAAATATTATTCTATGCAAAAAAGTTGGGTGCAAGGCCGTATACATGATACAATCCCATTTATGCAAAATATACAACTACATATTAATATCTGCATCCAAAAGACCAGAATGATGTCCACCAGACTGCCAGCAGTTATTAATTCTGGAGAGTGGAATGGGGCTGGGGCTGAGGAAGAACTGCCTTTCACTCTTCACTTTACGTAGTTCTCCATAAACTGAATTTTGACAAGCAGGTGATATTTTAAATTTTTTAAAGGTCTAGTAGGCCTCATACTTTTGAGATCAGCTATTCTTAGAGAAAAATTAAGAAAATCAGACACAGACACATTAGCAAATGAAGCTTTAAGTTTATAATTATGTGTTTCATTTCAGCACTATCAACTGAATAAAATTTAGTGTCATAAATAATAGAATTATGAAGATTTTACTTTGGGGTTTGCAGTCCCCATTTGATCTCAAACTGTTTAACTTAATATACACTTGGTTTTCAACTTTATTAATGCAACCTTAGTTTTATTTTACTTTCTGATCTACAAATCCCCTCACAAGCCTGCACACCTGCCTGATAGGTATTTCCACCTGGATGTTCCCACAGACTCAAAACTAACATGTCTCCCCCTGTGTCTTCTAAGACATTCCCCTTCTACCCACCAGCTGAGCTTCAAACTCGCATTCTTTTTTTTTTTTTTTTTGTAATTTTGTTTTTATTTGTTATTTTAGGCTCAGGGGATACACGTGCAGGTTTGCTACATGGATATATTGTATAATGGTGAGGTCTGGGCTTCTAGTGCACCCATCACCCAAATAGTGAACACTGTACCCAACAGGTAGTTTTTCAACCTTCACTCCCCTTCCACCCTCCCCACTTTTGGAGTCCCCAGTGTCTATTATTTCCACCTTTACGTCCATGTGTACCCAGTGTTTAGCTCCCTTACAAGTGAGAATGTGCAGAATTTGATTTTCTGTTTTGAGTGAAACTCTCATTCTTGTTGAGTCACTCTCCTTCTGGCTGCCTCAGTAAACTGGTGGTGAAGTACTTCTTGTTCTTCATTCACAGTATCTTACATCACTTCCTTCTTCGCCATTTCTAAGGCCAGCTTCTGAATGCAGGCCTTTATTACAGTGTCTATAATAGTGTACTTGGGTGCACTCCCCACTACACCCCACCTCTACCCCTCCACCGCCATGACCCCTAATAGAACATAAGCTCCTCCAATGAAGGGTTCATGTTCTATTCATCTCAGCACCCAGCATCCTGACTAGGGCACAGTGGGTGCTAGATTAATATCTTTTCAGTGAACAAATGGGTGGAAAGGAATAATCGATCTTTATTTCTAATAGGTTCTCCTCTTCTCATCTCCTCATCCCCTACCCATTTTCTGCAACATTCCTCCCTAGTTGATTATTCAATAGCAGCAGCAGCATTGGTAATTTGCCACTTCTCAGATGAGAGCATAATCCTTTCAAATTCAGCCATGAACGGAGTTTGGAGGACTTTATTTTGATATATTCAGTGTTTTCAAAGAAAACTCGAAAAATTCAAAGCCATAGAAACTGAAAAACTCCAATAGGCCCTAAATTTTCATTGAGACTCTTACAAAACAGTAGAAAAGTGCATTTATGAATTATCTGAGGGTTAAAGACCAAAGTCCCTTAATTATCCATTGTTAAATATGATTTTATGAGGGGAATGCACAGGTATTAAGAACAGAATTGTGTAATTTACGAATCACTTCTAAATAGTTCTCTATGATTTCAGCTTATTAGAGGTTGTTAATATTCTGTTGCTCAGAGGTCATGAGCACTTTCTGCTGGCAGTATAGATCACAGAATAGAAAGTGACAAGGGGAGAACATGAAGTATCCCAATTATTATTTCTTTTAAAAAGGGCTGTCATGACCTTCTCCTCAGAGTGTGAACTGTATCTTGCGAAGTCTGACAATGCTACAAACTTTCTCCATTAGCCTGGCTACTGTGGGCTGAAGGGGAAATTACCTAAATAGAATAATAGCTAACATTTACTATATGCTTACTATGCGCCTGGCATAGTTCTAAGAGCTTTATAATAATTCACAAAATCCTGACAAAACCTTATGAGATAGGCTTATTATTCCCATTTTACAGACGAGGACACTGAGACCCCCCTGAGGTTACATAACGTGCCCAAGGTTACATAGCTTCCAAAAGGGGACCCAGGTGTGGTAGACATGGAAATGCACCGCCCAGCCCGCACTTAGAGGAAGGACTTGTGTCATCTTTGGGGAGTGCTGGGGCCACAGCCTCCGGCTGTCCGCTCATTCAGGGGCTCCCTCAGACGCAGAGAGACTTGCCCAAGAGCACACCCTTCCCAGGGCAGCCCAAACAAATGGCTGATTACAGCAGAGATATAAAGGTCTGACCTTTGGGGCTCTCTGGAGAACAGTTATGATGGGTTGTACACACTCCAGGTCTCCCCACAGAGTGGCCTGAAGCTTTGCTGAATCTTCTGCTCCTCTCCCTGTCCAAATCTGCTTCTTTCCTCTCCTGTTCACAAAGGTTGATCCCTGTAATATCCTACAGAATGAACTCCATCCAGAGATCCTAGCCCACAACATCAGAATTGGAACCAGTCAACTGACTCCACAGCCCTCACTCTGAGCTTTCTAATGTCTCCCCAGATAGAACAGGCAGAAAGAAATCCACAAATCATTCTAAAGCAAGCTTGTCCATTCCGCAGCCTGTGGGCCACATGCGGCCTACGACGGCTTTGAACGTGGCCCGACACAAATTCATAAACTTTCTTAAAATATTATAACTTTTTTTTGCGATTTTTTTTTTTTTTTTTTTTTTTACCTCATCAGCTATCATTAATGTTAGTGTATATGATGTGTGGGCCCAAGACAATTCTTCTTCCAGTGTGGCCCAGGGAAGCCAAAAGACTGGACACCTCTGCTCTAAAGCCTCATCTTAGCCAATAATTTTCTGCCCCTGCAGATACCAAGCATGTGTTAGAACCATTAGCAGAAGCAACTTGTGGCGTGATTTGGCCCAAATTCTGGAAGGAGGAAAAAAATACCTGAAATCTTGGCTAATCTCTACACCAATATCGACCCCAAAAATATAGTTTTCTGCATTTTGAATATCCTGAAATATACCTACCCATTATTCTTAATTCCATAAATGACACACCAATCCATTTGCTTTCTCTTCTTCTGTTCATCTTGTGCTACCCACCGCTTGACGTGTGGACTATATGTAGGCTGGCTGACAAGTTGTAATGTTTCTGCTCACTGTAAATAGCTGATTGCACACTGAATGTCTTTACTCAAGTAACTTGAAGCTTTTAATTTTTCTGTGGAAAAATGCTAGTACACAGAGGAAACAACAGTGAATTTATCTCACTCTTCTTTCTTACAATATAAACACCTCAAAAAAGAAAGCTATAAAGACAAGGGGAGCCCCAGAAGTTCGCAGAGAGTTTCCCTAAAATCACAAGCTCCTAGGTAAGCACCAACAGGGCCTCCCAAATCCTAATCAATCTGATACTTGGGCATTGATCTATGTACATTAATGAAAACCTCAGAAATTCTTATCCCTTCATACACATGCATCTTTTGGATTCCACATTTCTAATATTTATACTAATAATGCAAATAGGGAAATAACTGCTGAACGTGCTGGTATCTATTCTTGATGGCTCACCAGGAGTGTTTCCACAAGTCACTTCTTATTTCTGTCTCCTCTCTGTCAAGGAGCCCACAGCTGGCTCTGTTCGCTGTCAGGAGTTCACACCCACAGAGATTCTTTGATGAGAAACAGGGTAATGCTTCACGTCTTGACCTTGAGGGTCAAGAATCAAATATTAACACTAGAGATAATGCACCAAGATACAAAATGTGGATGACATAAATTTTTTAGAAGAATTAAAATGATATGAAACCAGATGGAAAGAGAATGGGTGAGAAGACAATAGCAGATAAGAGATTTCAACACATTTTGGAAATATGGAAATCAGGTAGAAGACAACTGTCATAAGTGAGTGGACAATGTTCCAGCCTTCATGCCTGTAAAAAGGAAATTCAGCCCAGAAAAGAACTTTGTGCGTTGCACAGCCCCTGAGAAACATAGCACTTTAAAGCAAGAATAGGGAATGAGGCTGAAAACAGGCAGATAATCTGTAAACCCTGAACAGACTGGCTGATTTTCAGCTTCCATTCTCTACTGTATAGCAGGAGGACACAGGATGTGGGAAAGAGGCCTTGGGGAGACAAGGGAGGAGAATGGAACTAACATATTGTCTGATATGTTGAAGATTTTTGGAAAAGATTATTGCTAAGCATTTGTCATGTGGATTGTGACACATATATTCTGGGTCACAGTTCTGACCTTAGGCAGCTCATAGCTCAGTTAATAAACATAGCCTGCAGCCACAGCCAGTGCCCCTTCTCCCCAGCGCATGACCCCAATTCCCAACCCCACCCAAGTCTCATGCATTGAGCTTGAGGGATTTTGATTAAATTTGTCCTTGACAGAGCTTATCAAACATACATAATGACTTCTTTTGAAAAAAAAATTGTTAATGCCAAAACTAAAATAGTTTTTATCATATATTCATTAAATATATACAAATACAAAACTAACTTTATGTAGCTTATGTTTCTAGCTATTGTAAAAGTATAAAAACAAAATAAATTTACAAAATAAATAAAACACAATAGGTAAGAAATTGGGCACTAAAACCAGAATGTCTGAGTTCAAACTCTACGGCCACCATTTATTAAGTGTGTCTTTTTGAATGTTACTTAAACTCTCAGACCTTGGTTTCCTCATCTGTGAAACAGAAATTATAATAATTCCTATTACACAGATTGCTTCAGGATTAAATAATACACGTAAAGTATTGAGTACTCAGTTAATGTAAGCCACAGAGTTTGCTACTTTTATTATTACCAAACCCAATAAAATGCAAATTGAATTAGTGTAATGAAATACACGACATTTTGCTGAAACCAAATAACCAATATGAATATGGTACTGAGCTTGGCACAAGGTCTATATTTATACAGGCTGTGTATACCTTATCCAAAATGTTTGGGACCAGAACTGTTCTGGATTTCAGAGTTTTCTGGATTGGGGGATATTTGCATTATCACAAATCCAGAAATTCAAAATCGAAAAGCTCCAATGACCATTTCCCTTGAGCATTATGCCAGTGTTCCAAATGTTTCAGATTTCAGAGCATTTCAGATTTTAGACTTTCAAATTTGGGATGCTCAACCTGTACTACCATCTGTATGATGATTCAATTTACACACTGTATTCCTACTACTGGGAAAACTGCATTTGCTCAGTACAGCATGATTGCATATGACCTTTTGCTGGAGTGAAATTCAACACTGGCACATTGTTTTCATCTATTCTACCCTAATCAGGTTATATCAAAGTATTAACACAAAGGGAGGCTCTGAAATTGTGCACCTGTATTTTGTAATAAAATAGCCAAATTAGTCAAAATTACAAATGTTTATATCATATTTCTTTGATTGTCATTAAAATGAAAACACAATAAAAAATCTACCACCAAAACGTCTAAGGATAACTGGCCTATGATAGGAAGCCAAGAAGAAAATGAATTGGGCTGGGTGCCAGAATTGAGATCCTAAATTGCATGCCAACTACAGTAAAATAAAAATGCATAAATATAACTGCAAACTCCTACACTTATGTCCTAAAAATAAACCATACAAGTATAGTTGGGAAGACATATCCTGATAAGAGCACATATTTTAAGAACCCAGGGATTGTTTGATTGTCAATAGTGTGATGCATTTGCCAAAAAACTAATGAGATCTTGGATACACTGACAGAAACACAGTCTCCAAAACAAAGGGAGTTCTACTCTGCTCCGTGCAGATGGAATCATACCTAGAGTCATGTATTTGGCTCCAGATAAGGCCCTATAATAAGCTCACAGACAATTTAGAGCAAATGTATTATGGTGATTAAAACCATGGAATTCAGAGTTTGAAAGATGGAAATCGGAATATCAGCTCCAGCGACTCAGCATGTTGGTTCACCACTCCGAGCCTGAGCTTTCATGTCTGCCAAGTGGAGATATTGATAATGCACATCTCCTGCTATTGTTGTGAGAATTAAATAAAAAATTCCTAGTGATATTTACTGTACTCTAAAGGTAGAGTGCTACAATGTCTAGCAAAGATAGTAAGGTTCTCAAAAAAACAAATAGTCTAAGCATTTTCAAGTACAAATGCATACCTTTAAGTACAAAGAACAATGAATTTTCTTTGATTTCATATAAAAAGTAATAGAACTTGGAAGAATAAGCTGTGAGAAGAGTCATCTTAAAAATCACACGGGGTTGCTATGCTCAAATATTTGAAGGTTGTTGGTTGTTATGCAGATGAAAGAACTACTACCAGGGAGACAGATTTTTTTTTTTAACTCAACATAGGAAGAATTGTTCAATGAGGAGCTCAAAATCTAAGTTGCTGCCATAGGAAGTGGTGAGTTTCATAGCAGTGGGGAGTTCCACAACTACCCTGAGATCCTCCAATACTCCTCTACCCCATGAAGTTTCTCTGTGGATGTGTCAATCAATTTAACATTCACTTCAAGATTGGAAAATCTGAAAACCAAAATCCTGTATCTCCCAGTACCAAACCCTGCCCAATGTTCCCTAGGCCAAATGCTCTTTTCTGTTACAAACTAAATGAGCCAAAGATGGTTCTCATTTGGGGAAAAATTGAGAGGATGTTATGAGCCCAAAGCAAAGTCCTCAGCTCCTTCAGTATATAGCCCAAACAAAGCCCAAATCCCTTCTGGATTAATCTGACCCCATTCTGTGCAAGTCTTTCACTTCTAACCCAGTGGCACTTACATTGTCAATTGAAAGACTATTATTTTTGCCATTGTTGGCATATTGTACTCTTGTTGATCCAGAGAGTGAAGCCAGGATCTACGGGTAAAAGTTTTATGGTAGCAGCTTTTCATTTAATAAAAGAAATAACTTTTTTTGGTAGGGGTTGGGGGGAACAGTCTTGCTATGTTACCCAGGTTGGAGTGCAATGGTGCGATCTCAGCTCACTGTAACCTCTGCCTCCCAGGTTCAAGTGATTTTCCTGCCTCAGCCTTCTGAGTAGCTGGGATTACAGGCATGCAGCACCATGCCCAGCTTGTTTTCATATTTTTAGTAGAGATAGTGATCTAGGTTGAAATGATACACACCTGCACTTGCTATAAACACTTTAATCTGGAAGATAAAACAAAACCTCAATTTTCTTTTTTTTTTTTTTGAGACAAGTTCTCACTCTGTTGCCCAGGCTGGAGTGCAGTGGTATAATCATAGCTCACCACAGCCTTAAACTCCCAGGCTCAAGTGATCCTCCCACCTCAGCCTCCCAAGTAGCTAGGACTACAGGTGTGCACCACCATGCCCAGCTAATTTTTTCTATTTTCTTGTAGCTATGTTGCCCAGGCTGGTCTCAAACTCTTGGCCTCAAGCAAAACTTTAATTTCAAATAGTATTGTTCCTATTTTCTTTACCAAGGATTAGTGTGTTGTAATAATAAATGTTATCTTTACATCACAAGGAAACAGCTGTTTTCTAGGAATACACACACTGGCCAGGTGCAGTGGCTCATGTCTGTAATCCCAACACTTTGGGAGGCAAAGGCCAGTGGATCACCTGAGCCCAGTAATTCAAGACCAACCTGGGCAACAAGGCAAAACTCCATCTCTACGAGAAAATACAAAAGAGATCAGCTGAGCATTGCGGCACACATGGTATGTGCCTACTGTCCCAGCTACTCAGGGGGCTGAGGTGGGAGTATGGCCTGAGCCCTAGAGGCAGAGGTTGCAGTGAACCAAGATCACACCACTGCACTCCAGTCTGGGTGACAGAGTGAGATCCTGTCTCAAAAATAATAAAATTAAATTAAATAATACACACATAAATGACAAAGAAAAAGTTTCTTTTATAAAAATCCATGTGAAATCCTGGAGAATCAATATCATCCTCCAAAAATGTATAATAAGGTTTGACTGTGGTTCCTGCTTTCAATCTCAAATCATGAAAAGATTCACACAGTAGGACATGAAATTTAATGCACACATGTAGGTGGACACAAAAACATATGTAAAAAGGAAGCTATCACCAGATCATCCCAAAACTGGACCTGTAGTAAAACTCTGCCTTTCTGACTTCCTTGTTCAGGGAGCAATCATGTCCCATGGAACAATCTTAATCTTGCAGTGTCACCAGGCACTTACGTGAGATGCACGGAGAGGCTCTTAACACACTTCCTTCATATTGTTAAGAGTATACACCCCCTCCAGAGAAGGTTCATTCTCTTCCTTTACAAAAAGCACGATGGTCTCAAACCCTAGCATTTCCTCTTTAATAAGAGCGATTTGCACATAAGCTGGAAAAAAATGTCATTAAATGCACTTGCTTTAGTCATGCAGTAATTTAGTTGCCATGGTAATCTTGGGTAAACTTAAAAAATACTTTGGATGGGTCATTTCTAATGCTTGTTTCTAAAACTCTAGCACTTTTTAAAGTCCTGGAGGCTAAAGAGACTGAAAAGGCTTTTCTCTTCAATGCCTTCCCGTGGGCTCAGCAAATGTAGCACAGCTCTTCACAATATGACAGCCATTACGTTCCTGACAATGATCACTCCATCACTTCCCACCTCAAGATAGGCTTATACGTTATCCCTATCTTCCCAGTTCAGTGAAAGCACTAACTTGGGACTCCGTGGCAGTGAAGGGAATTAATTTCTGAAATAGGCACTTTCCCATAATAGCCCCCAAAGCCTTTCACAATTGAACACTGTCATTTTGGCCTACCATCAATAATAGAGTGAAAAAGTACACTCTGAGGCAGTTTAACAAAGGAACAGCAGACAACTCGGGACTTGAACACATTCAGGCTGCTACCCAAGAAAGCCATTGTCAGCTGAGAGGCTCTGATGATTCACAGCTCTCACTCACTCTGTTCATCAACCATGTCAGGGCTCAAAAGGTTTCAGGAAACACTGTCAGGAAGACTTTTCGGCTAACAGCTACATTTGACAACTGACCTTTAATCTTTATTTCATATTATCATCCTATCATTAGCCAAGGATAATACATGAGCATTTTTCAAATACGATTTCATGGACTGAAGATTTTCTAAAGACTTTTCATCCAAAGAAAGACACTGTTAATATTAGCTTCACTAGACTCTGACTATATCCTGGATTTCTTAAAAGGTCTCAATTAAGTAAAATTAATGATTTCATTAGAGTTGAATAAGCAGTCATGCACTATTTGTTTCCTTCTTTTTCAAGAGGCTCTCTTGGCCACATCAAAATAGGATAACACAAACTAAAGCAGCACAGGTTGCATGAGGGAAAAAGCCCTGACCTGGAAGACAAGAGTCTGCTTTGACCTTCAGCAGACCATTTCATATCCCTTTGTCTATTGCTTCATCTGTAATATGTGAGGATTGAACTAAAAAGGAGGGCATGTGGCTCCGGTCAGTGTAGCTGGAGCAGAGGAAGAAGTGAAATATGAGCAAGATGAGTTTTGGACAAGTAGTCAGGAGCCAGACCATGCCCTGTAGGTCTCCTCAAAGATTCTGATATTTGCTCTAAGAGAAGTAGGATTTAACCCACCGAATGACTTAAGCAAGGGAGTAATATGCTATGATCTCCAATACTTTGGATTGAAGACCAGAGCAGAGACATGGAGACCAGTCAGTATACTACTTCAGTAGCCCAGGTAATGAATGGTAAGTGCTTAGACTAGGGTGATGGCAATGAAGATGGAAATAAAAGGTGGATTTTATTTAGGTGGCATCTTAGTCCATTTGTGCTGTGACAACAAAATACCTGAGTGTGGGTGGTTCATAAAAAACAGAAATTTCTCAAAGTTCTGGAAGTTGAGAGTCCAAGATCTAGGCGCCAGCAGATTCAGTGTATGGCAATGGCCTGGTCTCCACTTCCAAGTTGGTGCCTTGTTGCTGTATTCTCCACAGGGGAGCAATGTTGTGTCCTCCCAGGGTGGAAGGGATGGAAGGGCAAGAGAGAGGCAAACTCCCTTTGTCAAGCCTTTTCATAAGGGCATCTAATTCTATTCATGTGGGCAGAGCCCTCATGATTCAATCACCTCCTTAAAGTCACACCTCCTAACAGTCTTCCATTGGGGATTAAGTTTCCACATGAATTTGGGGTGGGGACAACAAACCATCACTCAAACCATAGCAGGTGGTAAAATCAGCAGGACTTAGCAATGGAGGGTAGGGAGAGGGATTTGTCAAGAATGCCTCCAGGCCGGGCACGGTGGCTCAATCCTGTAATCCCAGTACTTTGGGAGGCTGGGATGAGAATATCAGGCCTTAAATGTCTTAAATGCAGGACAGAATACTTGACCCTAGATTTGCCCACCTGCATCTTTCTCCTGACTCCAATCTCAGTTCGAGGCAGGTGGATCACAAGGTCAGGAGCTCAAGACCATCCTGGCTAATACGGTGAAACCCCATCTCTACTAAAAATACAAAAAATTAGCTGGGCATGGTGGCGGGCACCTGTAGTCCCAGCTACTTGGGAGGCTGAGGCAGGAGAATGGTGTGAACCCAGGAGGCGGAGCTTGCAGTGAGCCAAGATCGTGCCACTGGACTCCAGCCTGGGTGACAGAGGGAGACACCGTCTCAAAAACAAAAAAAAGAATGCCTCCAAAGTTGATGGCCCAAGTAACTGGCAGGTTGCTAAAGCCATTGGCTGGAATAGAAAACACTGGAAAAGAACTAGTTTAGGAGAGTTTTAGGAGGAAGATTGCAGGTTCAATTTTAGACAAATTGAGCTAGAGGTGCTTCTAAAATGTTCAAATGGTCATGTCAAGGCAATAAATGGGTCTGGAGTTTAGAGAAGGAATCTGAGCTGGAGTTAATTTAACAGTCATCGGCATATGGAAGAAAACTGAGGCCACTGGTATGGAGCAAGTATGGAGTTAGGAAAGAAGAGGCCCTGGAGCCAAGCTCTCCGGAGCTCCATCATTTAACCGCTGAGTATAGAAGCACGAGCTTTAAAGGGAACTGAGAAGGGAAAGGCCACATAAGTGAGAGGAAAACCAAAATGTAGTGTTACAGAAGCTAAGGGGAAAAGTATTTTTTTGGACAGAGAGTTCAACAATGAATTAAGAATTAAGTGACTGGAGGTCACTGATGATCTTAACTTTTTCAGTGGAGTAATGAAGTCAAAAGCAAGATTAGAACGAAGTTTTTTAATTTTTTAAAATTAACCCAAATTTGCATATAGCATTTTACCCTAAAAGAACATGAGGTAAAGGGGAGTCACAGAAAGAACATTTGAATGAATCATGTCTCAAAAAGAAAGATGCATTTTGAGCAGGATTCTGGTAAAGACCCAAACTACTTCATTTAAAAAAAAAAAAAAAAAAAAAGCTCCCATGCATTTCTACATCTCAGGATCTCAGGGGCAGCACCCCTGGGTGGAGACTCCAGTTGAGTATAGGGCAAGCCTTCATGATTCACAAGCCCAACAAACCTTAGAGCTTTATTATATTATGTTCTTAGATTCTGTGCTAGGAAACCACAGAATTCAGGACACTGCCTTCTTGCAAGGACCTGGGGTACTTAGTCACCATCACAGACATTTGTAGAGCACATTCTATGTCCAAAAGATTATGCTTGGTGCCACAGCTCAAAGAAAAGGTCAGCAGATCGGTTCGAACCGAAGGAGGGACTCACCGGGGGCCTTTCCTAGGTATGACAGCATGCTTACTCTCTCCCAGTTCACAATCTGGGCCAAATGGCAGATGATTATGGCTTTTGAAAGTGTTAGCTCTTGGTTCAAACAGCTCCTTGAATAGGATAAAATGATTCTGGTGATAATGCCACCTTCCTCTCCCAATTCTTTTTTGGCAACTGTGCTTATTACTCATTCATTCATTCATTCCTCACTTTCTAGTCATTCAACTACATATCAGGCTCTGGGACTGGTGCTGGAAATTCAGTGGTGAGCAAGATGGGCATGGTCTTTACTCTTGTGGAACTTACCAGATAGAAGATATCCCCCTGTTTAGGATGGATTGACCCACGCAGAGCTAAGAGATCAGTAGCCATGATTGATGGAGTAGGGCTATCAGCCTTTCGGAGATGGCTGTGTCATGCATCAGGGTCCATCTGTGGCCACTGTGCAAACTATTTGGAGAAGTGAGAGAGACTCTGAGGAGCCAAGGGGAGGTTGAGGTGGGATGGGGTGTTGAAATGTATCAACCCACTGATAAAGAAGGAGATCATACCAGCAGCACTTTATTTTTAGAATTATACATGCTGCAATTTGGAAGGGACCTCTGATGTCATCTAATCTCCTCCTACCTCCTCAACACAGGACTCCCCTCTACTGCAGCCCCTGCATTCATTCAGCCTGTTTTACAAGGCAGCAGCTTCATTGCTGAACAGTGGTGTTAGAATGGTCCCCACCCCACCCCTCTGCTTGGTCCTGGGATTACAGGTGTGTACTACCACACCTGGCTAATTTTTGTATTTTTAGTAGAGACAGGGTTTCACCATATTGGCCAGGCCGGTCTCAAACTCCTGACCTCAAGTGATCTGCCTGCCTGCCTCTACCTTCCAAAGTGCTGGGATTACAGGCAGGCATGAGCTGTCAGGCCCAAATTGTTACTTTAATACCACAGTGAATCATATATAATGTTCCAGCAAAATATACCTGATATGCTCATTAAAACAAAGATCACATTTGCATAGTTGCTGTCCATAGAAATATACACACAGAGGCAGCTGGAAAGCTAATGAGGTTGTCCAGACGGCAGCATCTTCCTCGTGTGGCACATGTGTTCCAGGAGCTTTCAGGGGACTCCACAGCTTCCGCCTGCCTCCTTCCCCTCCCTTCTCCTAGAAGGATAGTCTAGACTAGCATTGTTAACCGGAAGATTGTAGAGGAGGATGGAAGTAGCATCCTGATGAATACTGAAGCTCACTGTAAGAGAAGTACCATTACTGGAAAAGAGTATTTAAGACGGGTATTACTAATAGAAGCTAGGCCAGGGGGAGCCTTCAGGCAGGGCATCATCTGACGTCATGACTGGCTTCATGTATTTGAAAAAGGGAGCGATTTATTCAGTGCTGCTCCTGAGGGCAGTATGGAGCCTGCTGAACCAGGGCCCATCACGGTGGACCAGCCTGGAGTGTCCAGGGCCTGCAGCCTGGGTTTCTCCCCTTTCTTGCTCCATATTCTTAGAAGTTACTTACTCTTTGTCGATCTTGGTTTTCTTTTTTAAAAAATGTTTTTACTTTCTTTTTCTGTGAATTTGAGACAGCATAGATCTTGGTTTTCTTATCTGTAACATGGAGATAAAGAATAATGCTTACTTTATGGGGTACTGTAAGAATTTTTAAAAATTTTTTTGGTGGGGGCCTACAGGATCTTACTCTGCCACCCAGACTGGAGTGCAGCCTCAACCTCCTGGGCTCAAGTGATCCTCCCACCTCAGCCTCCCAAGTAGCTGGGACTACAGGCAGGCAACACCACGCCAGGCTAATTTTTGATTTTTTGTAGAATCAGGGTCTTGCCATGTTGACCAGGCTGGTCTTGAATTCCTGAGCTCAAGCAATCTGCCTGCCTCGGCCTCCTAAAGTACTGGGATTACAGGCATGAGCCACCACACCTGAACATATTGTAAGAATTTAATGAGGTTCTACTTATAAAGCATTTGGCATAGTATCTGGGCAAATAAGTTGTTTGTGTTATTAGAGGCCAGAACTACCAAAGGTGTCTGCTTTCTGTTCACTGTCTTAGATGCAGGAGAGAATACTTGACCCTAGATTTGCCCGCCTGCATCTTTCTCCTGACTCCAACCTCAGTTCCTCCTTTGACTGCCTCTCTCCATCTGTATTGCAAAACACCAAACTCTCTGCCAGAGAATACATGTAAGTGACCAAAACAGTAAGAACTGCTGATCTTATATTCTCACAGGTACCAACAGTTGCCTGGCAAGATCAAGGGGGAGCTTATTAAGAGGGAGGGATTTTTGTCATTACATACGGTTGGGTAGGAAGAAAGTATGGCCCACTGGAGGCAGAGCTCCAGTCATTCTCCAGAACACAGAAGGGGAGCCAACATATTCTGAGTCAGTCACCAATACAACTTTTGGCCAAAATCCATTTTCCTGTCTTTGATTTCACCATATGACCCCTGCTGATTGCTCTGACCCTTCCCACCACAATGCACACTTGTACATTATTTCACCCAAATCACATAAGGCTGGTAACAAAGAAGTAACACTATGGGCCACGACTTGGCCAGGTTACCTTCCTCCTCCTGACTCTAGAAAAAGGTACAATGGAGAATGCATAAATTTGACAATAAAATCAATGGAATAGCTACATTCTTATGACAAATTATGCCAAGTCTGAAGGCTTCTGAGCATTTCCTGTTGTCATAAAGGCAAAAACATATTTTATTATTTAGAAAATCTGAGCTTTAACAAGACAACAAGCCTGACCTCTGTATCCAAGCCCTTTATAACTTTGGGGCCAGAACTGGTAGAATGGGGAAGAGTTCACTCTTTCTCTTTAAGTTCTTCTGGAGAATTTCTGTTCAATTCACTCTTCTTAAAATGTCAAACTCCTTCTATCTATATATACAATCCTTTGCCTTATTAATTAAGGTCCTCTGACTCCTGTACCCTCAGTGGACCAATGACAGTTTCAGGATTTGACCAGCTAAGCTTGAGTGTGAATTTAGTCTTTGCTTTCCTCGGGTTTCCAAACTGTGCTGTACTTAGGCTTTTTTTTTTTTTTTTTAATCTTTTCTTTTTTCTTTTTTTCTCCACTGTCTCACTTTCCCAATGTACTTAGGTTTATTAAATGAGTTTACATATTTCAAATACAGGATAGTTTTTGAAACTGAAATATCTTAAATTTATAAGAAAAACTTGGCCTTCAGATTCACAAATAATCCAAAAACTTATAAATAATTAAAAGCCTCAACCTTCTCCTTCATGAAAAATTTAGTCAGAATTCTTAATGAAATAAAGTGATTTAAACTCTAGTTCATATAACACAGGATTAAATATTTCTAAATCAGATTGCTCAAAAAGATACAAAAGCCTCAATAATTCATGGACAGTCAGGAATGAGGTTGAGCTGAATGAGCAGAGAAATGATGTATAAAGTTAGACACAGCTTGGTCTTCCCAAGCAGGTGGCACAGTAACACTTCACCTCTCACAACAGAAAAAGCAATTCATCATCATATGCTACTATCTTTTTTATTTAAGAATAGCATTTAACAAGCTTATTTTAGAATCTGATTCATTTTCATTTTTAGGAAATTTAAAGGCCTTAATTCTTCTCCATGCTGTGTGTGATTACACCTAATTAAAGTTCACATCTTTCGCAGAAAGGTGGGACATCAGTTCTAATTTTATGCACTGGTGTGATGGAGGGCACAGGGAATTAGGTTGCAGGTCAACAGACCCAAGTTTTTCCTGACTTGGTCACTACTTTTCTGGATTTTCTTAAATGCCTCAGTTTTTCCATTCATAATATATGAGCATTAATGTCTGGCCCTTGTCAGATTTCTCCATGGCAAATTATGCTATCATTCATTTTAAAACTATTTAAACTATTGAGCCCATACTGTATGATAGACACCATTCTATCTGCTATAAATAAAGTAAGGAACAAGAAAGTCATACTCTAAAAGAGCTTACATTTGTTCCAAAAATTTTTACTGCTGTCCAATAATTGATATGATACTTTCAGGAATGACTGAAGATACATGAAGTCAGTAAGTCAACCAACAAGTCAACAAACATTTGTTGAATATTTACTATGTACCAGACATTGTACCAGATACAATGATAAATAAAAATGTACCTCACTAGACCTATGCTGCTAGAGGATACAGGTCACATTCATCATTACACCCTGTATCCCCAAAGTCTAGCATAGTGCCTCGTACTCAGCAATGCTTAATATAGGATTGTTGAATGGAAAACTGTATGACTGTGGGAGCGAAAAAAACAATCAAGGGCCCTGCTCTCAAGGGATTAGAATTTAACAGTGAATTTAAAGCATGCGTGCATCCACTCATCAACTACAATAAATAATAGTATGTTATAAAAAGACACAAAAGAAACAAAAGAATTTAAAGCAGAAACTCTAACAGATACTTGTACACCAATGTTCATAGCAGCTTTATTCACAATAGCCAAAAGGTGGAAACAATTCAAATGTCCATTGACAGATGAATGGATCAACAAAATGTGTTGTATACATAACAATAAATTTTACTCAGCCATGGAAAGGAAGGAAATTCTGACACATGTTACAACATAGATGAACCTTGTGGACGTTATGCCAAGTTAATTAAGCTAGGCCCAAAAGGACAAATATTGTATTATCCCACTTACATGAGGTCCCTAGAATAGTCACATTTAGAGAGACATAAAGTAGAAGAATCGTTACCAGGGGCTATGACGGAGGGGGAATATGGAGTTATTGCTTAATGAATAAAGGATTTCTGTTTCAGATGATGAAAACATTCTGGAAATGGATGCTGGTGGTGGCTATGCAATGTGAACATATGTAATGCCACTGAACTGTACATTTTAAAAACAATTAATATAGTAAATTTTATGTTATAGATTTCAGTACAATTTTTTTAAGCCATAAAGGAGCTTGGGAGGCACTGAGAATATCTTCCTGGGATAACCAAGGAGGGGGTTCCTAAAGATGGCCCCATTTGCACTTGCTCTTCCTGTTAATGCCTGCAAATCAAAGTTCATACTGTGGACAATAAGAAGCAAGTATTCATTTTCGTGTCACCCTCCTTATACAAGAAACTAGTAAGACAGGGTGCTCTGGGCAGAGGCACTAGAAATCTAGAAGTTTAGGGATTTGATGGCCTGGTGTAGAAAAAGACTTTTCACTGTGCATTTATTCCTTTTTGTTTAAAATACAAATATTTGCATTTCCCTGATCATTAGTGATGTTGCATTTGTTCATATGTTTGCTGGCCATTTATACATCCCCTTTTGAGAATTGTCTGTTCATGTCCTTAGCCCACTTTTTGATGGGATTGTTTGTTTTTTCTTGCCAATTTGTTTGAGTTCATTGTAGATTCTGGATATTAGTCCTTTGTCAGATATATAGATTGTGAAGACTTTCTCCCACTCTGTGGGTTGTCTGTCTACTCTGTTGACTCTTCCTTTTGCCACACAAAAGCTCTTTAGTTTAATTAAGTCTCAGCTATTTATCTTTGTTTTTATTAAATTTGCTTTTGGGTTCTTGGTCATGAAATCCTTGCTTAAGCCAATGTCTAGAAGGGCTTTTCCAATGTTGTCTCTTCTAGAATTTTTATAGTTTCAGGTTTAGATTTAAGTCCTTGATCCATCTTGAGTTGATTTTTATATAAGGTGAGAGATAAGGATCCAGTTTCATTCTTCTACATGTGGCTTGTCAATTATCCCAGCACCATTTGTTGAATAGGGTGTCCTTTCCCCACTTTATGTTTTTGTTTGCTTTGTTGAAGATCAGTTGGCTGTAAGAAGGGCCCAAATCAAAAAACAATAGATATTGGTATGGATGTGGTGAACAGGGAACACTTCTACACTGCTGCTGGAATGTAAACTAGTACAACCATTATGGAAAACAGTGTGGAGATTCCTTAAAGAACTAAAAGTAAAACTACCATTTGATCCAGCAGTCCCACTACTGGGTATCTACCCAGAGGAAATGAAGTCATTATATGAAAAAGATGCTTGCACACATACGTTGATAGCAGCACAATTTGCAATTGCAAAAACATGGAACCAACCCAAATGCCCATCAATCAATGAGTGGATAAAGAAACTGTAGAATATTACTCAGTAGTAACTGTGGAATACTACTCAGATGGAATACTACTCAGCCATAAAAAAAAATGAATTAATGGCATTCACAGTGACCTGGATGAGATTAGAGACTATTATTTTAAGTGAAGTAACTTAGGAATGGAAAACCAAACACCATATGTTCTCACTCATATGTGGGAGCTAAGCTATGAGGATGCAAAGGCATAAGAAAAACATGGATTTGGGGGACTCAGGGGGTAAGGGATAAAAGACCACAAATTGGGTGCAGTGCATACTGCTTGGGTGATGGGTGCATCAAAATCTCACAAATCACCACCAAAGAACTTACTCATGTAACCAAACACGACCTGTTCCCCAATAACCTATGGAAATAAAAAAATTAATAAAAAATTTTAAAAATACAAATATTTTTTAAAAACTTAAATGACTCCTGATCCGCTTTTGAAAGATTCTCGGCTGGGCACCGTGGCTCATGCCTGTAATCCCAGCACATTGGGAGGCCGAGGTGGGCGGATCACATGAGGTCAGGAATTCAAGACCAGCCTGGCCAAGACCAGTCTGGCCAACATGGTGAAATCTTGTCTCTACTAAAAATATGAAAATTAGCTGAGCATGGTGGTTGGAGACTGTTATCCCAGCTACTGGGGAGGCTGAGACAGGAGAATCACCTGAACTCAGGAGGCGGAGGTTGCAGTGAGCCAAGATCATGTCATTGCACTCCAGCCTGGGTGACGAGAATGAAACTCCATCTCAAACAAACAACAAAAAAAAAAGATTCTCAAAATTGGTCTGAAAGATACAACAAAATTGTCTTAGTTTCCTGTATTTCTTTTATTCAAAACGCGTAAAGCCAATGTTCCATATCAGAAGCTTTCATCAGATAACTACCAAAGCATTCTTTCATTTTTAACTCTAACTATCCCTTCTGGGAGTCATCTTTGTAACTATGAAATCTCCCTCCCTGCTAATCACCACTCAACACCCAAATACTTGTTTCCCATCAGTTGGAGGACCAGATTTGGGTATTACCATTTCAGATAATACATGATTGATGTTCTTATATTGAGGCTTGAAACAAAAAAGAAACTGAAAAACAGCCATACTAGGGATGAAACTATAAATATACATATTAAACAGCTGGTTAAATATAAAGAACTAATGGGGGAGGAAATGGGGAGATATAGGTCAAAGGATACAAAGTAGCAAGTAGGATGAACAAGCCAAAAGATCCAGTGTACAAGATGAGGACTACAGTTAATAGTAGGGTATTGTATTCAGGATTTTTGCTAAGTGAGTAGATGATAGCTGCTCTTGCCACAGGGGGAAAAATGGGTAAGTATATCAGATAATGAATATGTTAATTTATTCTACCATATATGTGTATATGTATATATACACACGTATACATTTGTATACATATATCTAAAATATAGACAATAAAATTTATTTTTATAGAAAGAGTTAATGATAAATTATGCAGATAGTAAAATTGTAACCATCAATCCTTCCTCCCTGGTATGATTAATTCAGGGTCTTGGTCCAGCTCTTTTACGTGTTTTAATCTTGGGTCCTCTTCTAAATGAATTGTAATTTATTCATACATTCCTAAGGCAGAGATATTTGTAGTGGCAACACCTCAGATGAAAAGAATACTTACGCCTTTGCAGCCAGGTTTGTGGCCATGTGACTGAGCTCTACTCAGTGAGAACTGTTGTGTCACGTTCTGGAAGATGCCTCATTGAGGCAATGCACATCTTGTGCCCTTCCTTTGTCTCCTGGGAAGTGATTTTGAGGATAGAAGGTATGCGCTGAGGATGATGGGACAGAATCATGAAGCTTCTATCCAAGACTTGGCTCCTTCCTATGGATTTATTTTGTGTGGGAGAATAAATCATTGTGTGGTAGAGCCACTGTTATTTAGAGTTTTTGTTTTATGCTATTCATGTAAGTTTTCTTTCTCTTTCTCCTGCACATTCTTTACTCCTCATGCTCACTTTTCTTTTCTGGATTCCTGTACTTTTGAACACTGTGAAGTGTTCTGTTTTCTGGAAGCATTAGCTTTCCTGTACACCCTACCCTCTGCAATCCACTCTGTCTTTTGCTTAGGGCCACTACTAAGTGCTCTCCTGTATCCCTGGCTGCTGTGGCTGCTTTAGTGGCTCCATCATGCTGCATTCTCAACATAAAGTGCTGTCCACTCTGCAGTTCTGTCATTGCGATTAGTTCCCACTAGGAATGTCAGCTCCCAGAAGGAAGGGACAGTCTAGTCCATGGCTGTATTCCTAGAACTTAGAACACTGCTTGACTTTTAGTAACCACATCATAAATATTTCATCCCATTTACTCAGCAAATGTTTGTTGAGCACCTAGTATGTGCCAAGTACCTTTTTAAGCACTAGGGACACATCAATGAACAAAATAGATAAAAACTGCTTTCCTGTCGCACTTACATTCTACTGTGGGAGAAATAAAAATAAATAACATTAAATCAATCTATCAATGAAAAAATTAAGTTACTAATCCAGCACGTTAGCAGGGAGAGGTGCTATGGAAAATCAAACAGTGCAGAGGGGATTGGGAGTCTCACAGTGCAGAAGAGGGGCAAGTAGGGAGGGGGTCAAATTTTAATTAAAGGAGGAAGAGTTGGCCCTTAGAGAAGGCAGTGTTTAAGCCAGAACTTGAAGGTGGTGGGGAAGGGAGCCATTCCAATATCCCAGGAAAGAGCATTCCTGGCAGCTAGGACCATGAGGGAACAGCCTGTGCAAAGGCCCTGTGGCTTCAAGTAATAGTCAGGAGGATACTGAGCCTAGAGGAGAGTAAGTAGCTGGGAGGGAGGTTTAAGAAAAGGTCAGAGAGTGGCCAGGCATGGTGGCTCATGCCTATAATCCCAGTGCTTTGGGAGGCTGAGGTGGGAGGGTCGCTTGAGGCCAGGAGTTTGAACCCAACCTGGGCAACAGAATGAGAACCTGTCTCTAAGAAAATTTAAAAATATATATCCAGGTGTTTTGTGGTGATATGTACCTGTAGTCCTAGCTACTCACCAGGGTGAGGCTAGCCTGGGCAACAGAATGAAACCCTGTTTCTGGAAAAAAAAGAAAAAAGAAAAAAACAAAGTTGGAGGTCTTTTTTTTTTTTTTTTTAACATAGTCACTCTGTCGCCCAGGCTGGAGTGCAGTGGTGTGATCTTGGCTCACTGCAAGCTCTGCCTCCCAGGTTCACGCCATTCTCCTGCCTCAGCCTCCCGAGTAGCTGGGACTACAGGCGCCCGCTACCACGCCCGGAAAAGTCAGAGATCTTGAACCCTGTAGGTCAATCTCTGTTCTTTGGCTGTGACTCTGAGTGACATGAGGAGCCATGGCAGGTCTTGGGGCAGAAGAGAAGAGAGACAGGATGTGACTTTAACTTTAGAAGGATACTCTAGCTGCTGTGTTGGGAACACACTATGAAGGAACAAAAATGGAAGCACAAAGTTAGGAAAACTGCAACAACCCGGGTAAAAGATGGCTAAAAGCATGCACCAGGATATCGCAAAAGGTGGGGAAAATGTTCAGATTCTAGATATATTTGAATATAGAAGCAAAGGAATTTGTTGGCCAATTACATGTGGTGAATGAAAAAGAAGGAATCAAGGATGACTCCAAGTGTTTTGGCATGGCTCCCTGGAAAAACGATGTTGCCATTGACGGAAACAGGGAAAACCACAGATGGAGCGGGCTCGGAGGGAGGATTATGGTGTGGCTACGTGAAGGCGGAGACTTCTATCAGACGTTCCAGCAGAGATATCCAGTAGGCAGTTGGATATATACACCTAGAGTTCAAACAAAAGTTCTGGGCTAAGAGTATAAACTTTGGAGTCATCATGAGCAGATGAATAAAGGGCTCTTTTTATCATCATCTGAAAAATTATTTACCAAATTTCCTTTCTTCAAGGAAGCTTAACATTTTGTAGCTGACGGAATGGCTTCTAAAGAGTATGAATAAGACCATTTATAAAAGAAACCAGTCAAAACCTCACCCTATGATGCTTCCCATTCTTTCATTTTAAAGTAATGTTTCCCAAAACACATCTGAAGACCCCCTGAATCAGAATAAGATCAACTTTTGTAATAAGCACCATTATGATTCTCATGCATGCTCAAATCTGAAAACCACCCACTCAGCACGTGGAACTCTGTGGCATACAGAGTCATTTGGCAGTTCCGATTTTCATACCTATTGTGGCCACTAACTGTAGGTCACAAGTGATGGGCACAGCCTAAGGGCAGATTCACTAGGAATCCCTGATATTCAATTCATTTTATAACAGCCATAGACTAACACATGTTAATGAGATTTATCAATATTCAAAGAAATATTTTTCTGAGCAACCTTCTGAATCATTTCCTGCATCATCTCCATAGCAACTCTGATCATTCATCTTTAAGTTGGATTTCTCTTGCTCTGAGCTATAACAACTTTGGTTTGAATGAGCATAATGTTTCAGAAAAGATGCTGCTGTTTCTTAACCAATATGTAATTCTCTGGTCTTAACATTTAGAAACCTGCATTCCCATGAGCGTTTTCCAGTTCTTTCTAATCTTGACTTTTTTTTTCTTTTACTATTTTTTGCTTGTTGATGAGGTTTAAGAGCACATGAAACTATACTGTTGTCTGATGAATTGGAAAGTCCTCACAAAGTATAACTGGTTACTCAGAGAAACACACCAGACACTTGAAAGGATCACACAGGTTCCCTTTCAAGGAAATGCTAGTTCCAGGTGATTGCACAAACACCCTTAATGTGTTCCTTAGGTAATTACTTTTAGGCTCAGATTAGCCTATAGATACTAAATAGTATTTTCAAAATTTCAGGCTCAGAGAAGCCAAGAACCCAAAGATCTCTGCAAATACTCAGAAGGTGTGGCCGTTGTGGCTAGTTTTCCTGCATGGCAGTTACCAGTCATGTCAGCGTGGGGTAGTCACGGTGGGGTCTCCCCCATGCTCCTGTTAGCTGTGCCTCATCTGGCTTTGTTCAGGTACATTTCTTGCCTGGCCCTTTTGGTATTGGACTTAACCATTCCTACCTAGATTCATTGTTCTTATAGGTTTAGACCCTGAAACTACATTTCCAATCTACTATATCACAAAAAAAGAAAGAAAGAAAAGAAAAGCCACTTGACTCAGCATGCCATGCCATGGAGACTCTGGTAGAAGAGAATCTTTAGAAAGCATTTGCTCCATTTTTTAAAATGCCCAATTTTTTAAAAAGCCCAAACTTGTGGTATCTCTAGGGCTTTTTTTCCCCAAAATTTTAACCATTTTTGACTTCAGCTCTACTGAACAGAAGATTTACATTTTAAATTATAGTAGTAATTTGTCATGTGTCTCAAATTTTAAAATGATACCACATTATACTTTTATAACTTAGTTGTAGAAAACATTAATCAATTTGATACATGGGTGGCAACAAAATTTCACAAAAGAGCACAGGGTCTGAGAGTCCAGAGCAGCAATTAGAGATCATAAGGCACCACGATTACATGGTTTTGAGAGAGCCCAAGTCTGAGGCTGCTGTCCCCGAGCATCTCTAAACAGGCTCTGATCTGACTTTTGTAACCCAGAGAAGACAGGAGCCAGGAGGAGAGAGGGCAAATGGTGCAGAGTCAAAAAATGCAGGCTCTGATGGCGTCCTGAGAACTTTCTAGGCACAGGCTTTGGACTTGCCTCTGGTGCTGGTGGACGAAGAGCACTGCTGAGGCTGACCAAATACTGCAGTCAGAAGAGCAGGTTTCCAAGGGGCCCATTCTCTCCTCTGCCTGCAAACCAGAAGACAGCAGCATTGCCAAGTAAGGAAACACTGGCATTTTCTAATTAAACTCCTAAGCTTACAACTCTTTCTTGGCAGGCAGAAAGTTTGCAAATTATATCACTTTTTATTTCCCACTGACTACTACTAAGTGTATCAGAAAGGATTGCATAAGGATTGAGTTATCCTTTGCAATTTCTGCCTTCTACTTTATTTTGATGATACTTCATCAGATCTTGCTTCCTCCTGGGAGGGACTGGGTCTTATTCCCAAAATATTGAGGCAGATGGTTGCTCTTCTTTTTCTACACATGGTAAGTAGGCCATATGTGGCCAAAGAAGAACATTGCGACCAATATGGGAGTATGACAGGAAGGGATTAAATACATATGTCAATGTATATTACAACGTCTGGGAAGTTCTGCCACACTTCTTATAATCGATGCCTTCCCAAGGTAGCATTTTGTCTTTGTGGTGAGATTCACAATCCCTGCAATGCAGTCATCTTGTTATTCCCCCTATGGCACCTGTGCTATATTCTATTAGGCATTTACCAAGCATTTGTTGGCTCATGACTGATACAAGCTCAAAAAGGGAAAAAATCAAGATATCCCATCATATATCCATTTTCAAGGCTGCAAATAGCAGGAGATGCTGTCATAGAGGCTTAGCAGAAAAACTGCAGTGTGCAGTTTACATCTATAGCTAACCTGGGAGCTGTAAACAGGGAGAAAAATACAATGTAACAAAATGTTCCTAACATTTATTTTCTTAGAAGAAACTGAGAAATTGAGATTCAGAAGGTATTGATAGTGTCTGCTAAATTGTCTATTATTAAATATATTGTCAAGGGAATAAACCTTTTTGATGCATATTGTAAGAAAACAGCTTTAAACAAGATACCAAGAGGAGGAAAAAAGAGGAGAATGGATATTTGGCAAAATACTCTGTTAAAATGGAAGTTGCCATTTCCTCTTTATTATTATAGCTGTTAAAAGACAATGAGGACAGCCAGGTGAGGTGGCACACGCCTGGAATCCCAGCACTTTGGGAGGCCGAGTAGTGTGGATCACTTGAAGTCAGGAGTTTGAGACCAGCCTGCCAACATGTTGAAACCCCATCTCTACTAAAAATACAAAATTAGTTGGGCATGGTGGCGCACACCTGTAATCCCAGCTACCCGGGAGACTGAGGCAGGAGAATCACTTGAACCTGGAAGGCAGAGGTTGCAGTGAGCTGAGATCGCACTATTGCACTCCAGCCTGGGCAACAGAGTGAGACTCCATCTCAAAAAAAGACAATGAAGAAAACAAAAAGTAACAATCTTTAAATATTTCAAACTACTGTGTACATATATATTAAATATATGTTTAATTCAAGGGTGCACTATTGCCTTATTTAGCAATTTTTTTTACAACAGCGCCTTTGCACTAAGGCAGCTGGCGCCTCTCTGGACTTCTTCCTCCAGGCTCCTTCCCTTGACTGCCAGTTCGGTGAAATGTCCATCCATCTACAGGCTTACTTACTGCATTCTATCAGCTCCTTAATGCCTGTAGCTCCTGGAGATAATTCACAGAATTGCCTCAAAGGGATCTCTAACCACTTTAATAAAAATTTAGAAAATAATTTAATTCCCATACAGGAGCATTTCCAATAAGTCAATTTTGATGAACTCTAACCTGGCCAAGCATGAAACAATAGCCAATAGCCTCTACTCTCTTTTTTTTTTTTTTTTAAGACGGAGTCTCGCTCCGTCACCCAGGCTGGAGTGCAGTGGCCGGATCTCAGCTCACCGCAAGCTCCGCCTCCCGGGTTTACACCATTCTCCTGCCTCAGCCTCCCGAGTAGCTGGGACTACAGGCGCCCGCCACCTCACCCGGCTAGTTTTTTGTATTTTTTAGTAGAGACGGGGTTTCACCGTGTTCACCAGGATGGTCTCGATCTCCCGACCTCGTGATCCGCCTGTCTCGGCCTCCCAGACTCTCTGTCTTTCCAAGAACTCAGAAGAAGCAGAAACAAGAGCTGAGCCGCAGCATCACCATCTTTAGACCAGAGTAAGATGGATGTGGCTAGAGGCTGCTGGCTGACTTCCCTCTCTAGGTCCAACCTCCTTGACTTCTTCCCTGGCCCACGCATGTCTCTCGATTACATCTTCTCTGCCAACTACCATCCCTCTCCTATAGTCCAGGCTCACATCATTCCTCCTTGCACTAAGGCAGCCAGCTCCTCTCTGGACTCCTGCTTCCAGGCTCCTTCCTCTGGACTGCCACTTCGGTGACATGTCCATCCACCTACAGGCTTACTTACTGCATTCTATGAGTTCCTTAAAGATGCCTGCAGCTCCTGGAAAGCAAGAATGCTGCCTTTCTCACTCCTATATCCCCAAGGCCCAGCATGGTTCGTTGGTATACAGTAAGCCATCAGTACTTGTCGGCTGAATAAATATAGAGCAAAGCATAATATGCAAACCCCTTTAAAATCTGGCCCCACTTCATCATAGCCTCTTTTCCAGCTATCCCTCCAACTGACCTAGCAGCGCTGAATTACTCTATTTTTCAAACACAGGATACACTTTCATTTTTCTGATATTTGATGAGGATACTCTCTGATTAAAATATCCCTCATTCATTTCTATTCTGTTACCTCCCAATTGATCTTGCAAAGTTCGGACTCACAAATCTGATGAATGAATGAATGAACAATTCTCCTTAAGTACCTGCCTCTATTCCTGTATCACACTGACAAGACTTCCCCGTCAACACAATTCTCCCAGTCTTACTCCTTCCTGTCAAGATTTGTATTCCATCATATTCTAATTTTAACTAAAACTACCTCTGTGATCCTAAACAAGACTCAGTTTCCTTATCTGTTTAAAAAAATGTAGTTGGGAGACAGATTATGGGGTGACATCATCTGGGTCCACATTTGTAATATTCTCATTCCTAGGCTTCTTGAAACTGTCTTCTATATATCTTTTTACTAATGATTTCCTTGTTTTTAGATATTGGTAAATATATAAACAAACTGGTAAAGTGAAACATATTATCTGTAATAATAATGATGTCTAATTTGGAGAAAAAAGATAAAACTAAAAAAAAGACAAAAAAATCTGAAAATGAGAAAATATATATTCAGGGAACAGAAGAATAATTCAGAACTTCTGAAACACTGTGTATGGAGGAGAAGGGTGGCCCCTTTCCAGCTTCAGAAATGTAGGTTTGGGCTGGATTATGAATGCTTACACACATATAATGTTTCATTCAACATCATTTAACAAGCAAAATAAACAGTCAATGGGAGGGGGGAGAGAGAGAGAGAGAGAGAGAGAGAGAGAGAGAGAGAGTGTGTGTGTGTGTGTGTGTGTGTCACCATGGTAAAAGCAATCCTACCCATATCTGAGACATTTAGTTCCTAAAAAAATTGAGCAGAGCAGCCAGTGACGAACGCTTCTTCTACCTTGTTTACAACTCCAAGAGGACTTGGCTGCTGCGGAGAAAACCGGCTTCTCTGCCCAAGCCTGGGGCAATGCCGGGATAGCCTGAGGGAGAACCAGAAAACAGACCACTGAACCTCTGCAGCACTGAGGAAGGACCATGCTGCTCAAAAACGCCCCAAATCCTATTCCAGATGGGATCCAGCCCCTACCAGCTGACATGAGCAAGCAAAGAAAGTCTGTAGAACATAACAAACAGGTGGCTCCTGCTGAGGCAAATTTGATGAGGGAGAAAACCTGGGGAGAACTTTAATAAAAATGTAATGGCCATTCTTGAGTAGATTCATTTAAAGGGATGAAACATGTTTTGGCAAAATAAAAAATAAACATTACTTCTGAATTTAAAAACCAAACAGAATACCTACCGCCGCCCTGCCAAAAAAAAATACTACTGCTGCTGAAAACTAGTGACTAGGAGTTAGACTAGTGACTAGTGAGTTAGAAGATGGATAAGATGAAATGGAGAAAACATTTTACAGCAGAGAGAAAAATACAAATAAAAGGAAATTAGGTTGGGTGTGGTGGCCCATGCCTGTAATCCCAGCACTTTGGAAGGCCAAGGTGGGCAGACCTCTTGAGCCCAAGAGTTTGAGACCAACCTGGGCAACACGGCAAAATCCTATCTCTACAAAAAATACAAAAATTAGCCCACATTGGTGGCTCATGCCTGTAGTCCCAGCTACTCAGGAGGCTGAGATGGGGTCACTGGAAGGCAGAGGTTGCAGTGGGCCAAGATCAAGCGACTGCACTCCAGCCTCGGTGAGACTCTAACAAAAAAAAAAGGGAAATTATTAGTAAAAAGAAATATAGAAGACAGTTTCAAGAAGCCTAATATGCAAATGAAAATAAAGGCATTTCAGAGAGAAGACACCACAATAAGAGAAAAAGAAAAAAAAAGTTTCCCTTTCTTTTCTTTTCCTTCTCCAAGCTGAAAAAAAGACTTGACATTTCAAATAGCAGGGGCATACGAAGTGCCAGACAGGATTAATGAAAAATTACAGTTCTTTAGGCAAATTCTGGTGAAATTTCTAAACTCCACAGATGAAGAAAAAGTCATACAAACTTCTAGAGAGAGACCAGGTTTCAAATTACTTAAAAAGGAAAGAGAATCAGAAAGGTATCATATTTCTCATTGATAGTATTAGAATCCCAAAGGAAAAAAAATACTATTTAGAGATTTTTGAAAGAAGAAAATTAAGATCCAAGAAGTGTATGCCTGGCCAGAATATCACTTATAGGGAAGTCAAAGAGCCCTCCCATTGACGGACCCCCCACCACCACTAACTTCCCTCATTTTGCCTGTGCCTGAGCAAGTAATAAACTTTGAGTATCTTGCAGTTATGACTCTGGTGTGGTGCCTTGACAGGGACACATTCAAAGAGAGAAAACAACAAGCTCAGCAGTGGCAGGGTCAAACCACAAAAGAAGTCAAAGAAGAGCATTTACAAACATAAAATGACTCAGAGTTTACACCAACCATACACCTTTTTCTGGGGAAATCACTCAAGGCAGAACACTTCAAAAGAAAATTAAATCTGAATAATAAATTCATTGTAAAAGAAGATAAAGTATACAGAAACAATAAGATCAATGAATCTAGTAAAATATGTAGTTATATCTAAATGCATAGTGATATTATATTTACGTAATGTAAGAAAAACAGCACACTTCTCAAGAGCAGAATAGAAACAAAAATACAAGGCAAAACACTCTTCAAAGTGCTGAGAGAAGAGAACTGTCATTCTAGACTTGCATTTTCAACTAAACTATCTTTCCTTAACTGGAGTAAACTAAAAACATCTTCAGATAAACAAAAACTGCAAGTTTGCCATCAGCAGAACTTAATGAAGGAATTTTATAAGAATGTACTTCAGGAAGAAAGAAAACAAACCCAAAATAATTTTTTTGATTCATGTAGCTTCTGAGCAAAAGAATTTTTAAATGACAAGAAGGAAAAATCAGCAAAGATATTGGTAAATATCTAAACAAACTGATAAATTGAAACATATTATTTGTAATAATAATGATGTCTAATTTGGAGAAAAAAAGATAAAACTAAAATACTGGCCAACAATAGTAAATAATTTGAAGGAGGATAATCAAAGTTCAGTATCTTCCCATATTCAGTAGGCAGTGTTAAGATATTGACTAACCTTAAACTTCATTAAGTTAAATATAAAAGGAAAAAATCCAGGCCAGGCACAACAGCTCACGCCTGTAATCCCAGCACTTTGGGAGGCCAAGGTGGGCTGGTCACCTAGGTCAGAAGGAGCTCGAGACCAGACCGGCCAACATGGTGAAACCCTCTCTCCACTAAAAATACAAAAATTAGCCTGGTGCCATGGTGCATGCCTGTAATCCCAGATACTCAGGAGGCTGAGGCAGGAGAATTGCTTGAACCAGGAAGATAGAGGTTGCAGTGAGCTGAGACAGCGCCACTGCACCCCAGCCTGGGCGACAGAGTGAGACTGTCTCAGGGAAAAAAAAAAAAAAAAAAAAAAAAAGTCCAGAGAAAACTTTGAAAAGAAAATAAAAACAGTATCTAACTTCTAAACAATTAGAGAGAAATAAATGTGAGAATAAACACAAATTAACTATCATTGAAAATAAATAAAGAGATAAAGGAGACAAGCAGGACAAATAAAAAGCATTAAGTTCAAATTCAAATATATCCTAAATTCCAATGAATATTAAAGGATTAAACTTTCTGCTTAAGAGATAGAGACTGTCAGGTGAATTTTTTAAAATCCAGCTACATGCTACTTACAAGAAACATATCTAAAATATAAAGACAGAGAAGTTAAATTTAAAAAGAAAAAATAGCCCAGGTGCAGTGGCTCAGGCCTGTAATGCCAGCACTTTGAGAGACCAAAGCAGGAGGATCACTTGAGCCCAGGAGTTCAAGACCAGCCTGGGCAACAAAGTGAGACCCCATCTCCACAGAAAACAAAAACAAAAAATTAGTTGAGCTGGTGGTGCACAGCTATCCCAGCTACTCAGGAGGCTGAGGTGGGAGGATCATTTGAGCCTCGGAGATCAAGGCCGCAGTGAGCTATGATTGTGCCACTGCACTCCAGCCTGAGTGACACAGCAAGACCCTGTCTCTAAATAAATAAACAGAAAAAAATATATTCCAGGAATATACAGAGAACTGAGTACCATAAATCAAGATATGCAGGAAGTGGTGAAAGTAGTACTGGAAAGGAAGGTATAGCCTTAAATACTTACATATTTAAAAAAACAAAGTCTGAAAATTAGTGAACTGAAGTCAAGCATGTAGAAGTTTAAAACAAAGAATAACCAAAACATCTAAGTTGAGAGAGGATTAATACAAGAGTACAAATAAGATAGAAAAGAAAGATATAGTGGAGAGTATCAATTATGCCAAAAAGTGGGTTTTTTTTTTTTTTTTTTTTTTTTTTTTTGCAAATAATAAGACAGAAAATCCTCTGGTAAGATTGATCAAGAAAAAAACACAAATGGCAAAATGACATAAGGAATGAGATGGTGGCTATAACTACAGGTAAAGAGAAGTTTTCTTAAAGGAGACTATTATAAAAATTTTATGCCAACTAATTTGAAAAGGTAGAAGGAATTACTGGGCGTGGTAGCTCATGCCTGTAATCCCAGCACTTTGGGAAGTTGAGGTGGGAGGATCACGAGGTCAGGAGATCGAGACCATCCTGGCTAACACAGTGAAACCCTGTCTCTACTAAAAATACAAAAAAAGTTAGCCAGGTGTGGTGGCGGGCACCTGTAGTCCCAGCTACTCAGGAGGCTGAGGCAGGAGAATGGCATGAACCTGGGAGGCAGAGGTTGCAGTGAGCCAAGATCGCACCACTGTACTCCAGCCTGGGTGACAGAGTGAGACTCCATTACACACACACAAAAAAGAAGAAATAGAAAAATTCCTAGAAAAATATATCTTACCTAAGTTGTTTTGAAAAGAAGTCAAATGACTTCATCTTTTAAAATGGCATCAGAATGTTAAAATCTATTCACAGTAAATACCAAGCCTAGATTTTATATGTGAATTCTATCAAACTTTCAAGTAACCAGATGTTCCAATGTGACACAAATTACACCACTTTCAGAAAAACAGGAATACTTATCCAATGCAGTTACTATAACACTTATATCCAATCTAGACAAGGATCATACAAAAAGAAAAAATTACAGGTCCACCTTACCCACGAACATAGATGCAGAGATACAAACCAAATGTTAGCAAACCAAATCAAGCAGCATTTTTAAAAGATAATACATTGTGATTAAGCTGAGTTTGTCCCACGATGCAAAATTTATGAAATGTATAAACATAATTTACTGCATTAACAGATTAAAAGAGAAACCCATATGGTAATTTTCATTTATACAGAAAAGTTTTGATAGTATTCAACACTTATTTGTTATTTAAAAAATCTCTGCAAACTAGGAGTTGAGTAGCATTTCCTCACCCCATACAGGGCATCTACTACAAACCTATAGTAAACATCATTCTCCATAGTGAAACATTAAAGAAGGATTCCTCTTTAAGGGTTCCTCTGAAAAGCAGAAATAAGACAAAGACACCTACCATTACCCATCCATTGAACTTTACACTGCTGATTCTAACAACTGTGGTAAGATACGAAAATTCAAAGGTATAAGGTTTGGAAATGAAAAACCAAAAATACCATTATTCGCAGATATTATTTTTGTAGAAAATACATACAAATAAATTATTAGACTTAATAAGAGAGTTTAGCAAGGTAGATGAACATAAAATCCATATTCAAAATCATTATTCAAAATCAATTGTACTTTTTCACACCATTAACAGTTAAAAACATAGCCTATTAAAAGATATAATTTATAACAGAAACAAATATCTAGGGTACCTAGAGGCAAATCTGAGAAAAGCCATGCAATCCCTTTATGGAGAATTATTGAGACATTAAAGAAAGCCTAAATAAATGGAGAAATATATCATGTTAATATATAAGAAGATTCAGTAATGTTGAGATGTCAAAACTTCTCCCCAAACTGATGCAGATATCCCAATAAAAATCTCAACAGTGCTTTTTCAGGAACTTAAACCAACTCTAAAATGTGTATCAAAGAACAAAAGTCCAAGATTAGAAAAGGCATTTCTAATAAGAAGAATGAAACAGCATTTTCCCTACAGGATAGCAAGACTTATTAGGAAGTTATACTAATTGAGACAGTATTGGCATTGATGCAGAAATAGACAAAATAATGAAACCGCATAGAAAACTAAGAAACAGAACTTTGCATATGTTAAAATGATATATGACAAAGATGGCATTGCAAGTTATTGGAGGAAAGAATGGGCTTTTAAATAAATAATACTGCAGTGACTGTTTATAAAGAAATAAAAAAATTGGATCCCTATTTTACACAAAATTAAAAAATCAGTCCTAGATATATTCACGTGTAAAAGATAAAACTTAAGACATTTTCTAAGAAAGAAGGATAATACATTTATGATCTCAGAGTAAAGAATATTTGTTGTATAAAAGAGAAAAATCACTAATAAAAAGTTACTTTACGCAAATGTGACTATATTATAATTTTTTTTTTAATACAGAGTCTTGCTCTGTCCCCCAGGCTGGAGTGCAATGGCATGATCTCGGTTCACTGCAACCTCCACCTCCTGGGTTCAAGCGATTCTCCTGCCTCAGCCTCCCTAGTAGCTGGGATTACAGGCATGTGCCACCACGCCTGGCTACTTTCTGTATTTTTAGTAGAGACAGGGTTTCACCATGTTGGCCAGGCTGGTCTCGAACTTCTGACCTCAAATGATACATCCACCTTGGCCTGCCAAAGTGCTGGGATTACAGGTATGAGCCACCATGCCCAGCCAGACTATACTATAATTAAAAACTGTTGTCCATAAAAGATTTCTATAAAGTTAAAAAGTAATCCACAAACTGGAAATCTGTGTGTGTGTGTGTGTGTGTGTGTGTGTATGTGCGTGTGTGTACTATAGAGCTCCTACAAACTAACAGGAAAAGAGGAAGAAAACGAAAAATAGTCAAAGGACTATAGAAAATAAATATATCACAAGATGTTAATTTCACTAGTAATCAGAAAATGCAATTTAAAAAATGTGTTTCTTTTTTTTTTTTTTGAGACAGGGTCTCTTCCTGTTGCCCAGTCTGGAGTACAATGGCACAATCACGGCTCACTGCAGCCTCAACCTCCTGGGCTCAGATGATTCTCCCACGTCAGCCTCCCAAGTAGCTGGGACCACAGGCATGTGCCACCATGTCCAGTTAATTTTTTAAATTTTTTTTTGTATAGACAGGGTCTCCCTATGATGCCCAGGCTAGTCTCCAACTCCTGGGCCCAAGCGATCCTCCACCCCTGGCCTCGCAAAGTGCCAGGATTACAGGCATGAGCCATGCTGCCCAAACAAGATGCCATTTTTTTAATCCACAGCACAGGCAAAAAATTTAAAACATTGATACTATCCGAAGTTGGCAAGAGTTGAAACTGATACAGTCCTTTTGGAGTTTTCTTGGTTTTTTATTTTCTTGTATTTTATTTTTTATTTCATTGTATTTTGTTTTTTATTTCAATAGGTTTAGGGGGAACAAGTGGTGTTTGGCTTCAAGAATAAGTCCTTTCGTGGTTATTTCTGCGATTTTGCTGCACCCATCACCCAAGCAGTGTACACTGTACCCAATGTGTAGTCTTCTATCCCTCACCCCCCTCCTACTCTTTCCTCTGAGTCCCCAAAGTCCATTGTATCATTCTTATGCCGTTGCATCCTCATAGCTTAGCTCCCACTTATGAGTGAGAACATACAATGTTTGGTTTTCCATTCCCTGAGTTACTTCGCTTAGAATAATGGTCTCCAATGCTGTCCCAGTTGCTGTGAATGCCATTATTTTGTTCATTTTTATAGCTGAGTAGTATTCCACGGCGCATATATACTGCATTTTCTTTATCTACTTGTTGATTGATGGGTATTTGGGCTGGTTCCATATTTTTGCAATTGCGAATTGTGCTGCAATAAACATGCATGTGCAAGCATCTTTTTCGTATGACTTCTCTTCCTCTGGGTAGATACCCAGGAGTGGGATTGCTGGATCAAATGATAGATATACTTTTAATTCTTTAGGAATCTCCACACTGTTTTCCATAGTGATTGTACTAGTTTACATTTCCACCAACAGTGTAAAAGTGTTCCCTTTTCACCACATCCACACCAACATCTATTGTTTTTTAAATTTTTTGATTATGGCCATTCTTGCAGGAGTAAGATGGTATCGCATGATAGGGTCCTTTTGGATAATAATTTTGGAGTGTTCATCAAAACTAAACGTGGAGTACCCTTTGATCCCACTATTCTGTTACTCAGGTATCTATCCCAAAGATGTACAAAGATATACAGTATATGCAAATATGTGCAGTGCAACAGCGTAAGTAAGAATAAGGATGACTCTAATGTCCATCAATAGAAATAGTTAACTAAATTACAGTGCATTCACATTATGGAATGCAACGCAGTTATTTTAAAATTTAGTAGATTTAAACATATCGATACTGAAATAGCTCTAAGACATTGTCAGAGATCATAATGCTCACCAAATGTTGTATTTACTCCTGTTTCTAACACCTCTTGCACTTAAGCAAGTCCACATGATTAGTTCTGGCCAATAGGCTTAGAAAAAAGGTAACATGTATCATTTCTGGGCTGAAACAGCAAAAAGCTCATAGCCTTCTCTGCAGTTGCACCTCTCCTATGACAGCAACCAAAGAGGGTGCAGTTTTTAAAAGTGAAAACTGCAAAAGCCTAGGACCCTGAATAACTCTGTGAAGCAGAGATGACCCCTGACCAATCCATAAAATACAAATAAGAAATAAATTTTAAGTGTGTTAAAACCACTGGAATTTTGTCATCAATTTGTTACTGTAATACAACCGAGCCAAACCTAATTAATATTTATTGTTAAGGGGTGGGGGAAAGCAAATCACAGGAAAAAAAATGAAAAGTATTATCCTATAAATGTTTTCTAAACTATACACGTGTGTACTTTCTTATATATGAATGTAAATCTCTCAAGGGTTAACAATTTTCATCTCTGAGAAGCGGAAGTCAAAATCTTAGGAAGAGAAAAGATAAAATGATAAGGAATTCCATGCTTCTATACTGCCTGAATTTTTCAAAAGCATATTTTATGCATTGCTTGTATAGTTAAATATTTTCTAAAGAAAAAAGCCAGATTGTTTCTTAAATATAATCTAGGATTGCTTCCAAATCTTCCAGTGTTTCACATGTACCATCCCCATCAACATCTCCTTTCTACTCTCCTCTCTTCCTCACACTGGAGAGTGGAAAACTCCAGACTAAGAGGCTGGCTCTTCAATATAAACAACTTGGAACCCCAACTGATAGCCTTTTCAATGATGCTGTGTGAGAAACAAGTTAGCATTATTACCTAACGGAAAGTTTACAGTTTGCATCACTTTTCTGACAATGCCTAGAATTGGCAAATTAATTAGACTCAGAATTAGAATCCACTCTTGTTTTGTTACAAACATAATTATATCCCACTATCAGAAAAGATTCTTCTAGGCCAACCTTCAATATTCATGATTAAAGAAAAGTCTAATTCACTCTCTAATGAAGGATGCCTTGCACAATTAGAGTAAACGGAAGGAAAGTGCATATGATTCTTTCCTAAAGCATCCATTTCTAGAGATGCCAATCCTTCCCACTGATCCTTTTAACACTTTATTCTAAAGTACTCTTCTCCTAGGTTTTCTGCTATTTTCCTACCTTACACACTAAGAGGTCTGTAACATTATCAGCTATTGCAAAGGAAGCTTTGGGCAAAGTAAATGGAGAAGTCTTTTTATATTTTTTTAAAAGGTTACTTGGCTAAGCAGGTTTAATATTTTTCCTACATAATAATGTAATATATTTTATGGGATATGTAGTTTACTGAGGTACTTTATTCTAATAATCTACAACCACCTTTACCTCTTTAAAGTTCCTTCTGAAAGACTTCAACAATAATTCACATGCTATTTTAGGTATTTTTCTTTATATAGACTTCCATGGAGTTAAGCTAATGGTCTTTTGACTATTTTTGAATACCACAATCTGGTTGGGATCATTTGCATATGAGATATTTTTAGAGAATAGTTTGAACCATAAATTTTAAAACTCCAGTTCTATTAAGCTGAGATTTTGATAACTCAAAATGAAGGAAATGTGAATGCCTGAAGACACCTCCAAAATAGTAAAATAGCAGATAAACCAATCTGCTATTTAAAGGATGTAACAATCACATTCAATACCAAGTTCAATACTAGCAATAAAAGCTAACATGTAACAAATACTTTCCATGTGCCAGACATGATGCATATATTATCTTATTTAATCCTCACAATAGGATGAAGAAGATATTGTAATTTTTCTTCAGTTTACAGATAAGAAAAATGAAGTCTATACAATTTAAATATGTTGATCAGTGTAGTAGTTTGCAAGGGCTGCCCTAACAAAGTAACACACACTGGGTGGGTTAAACAATAGAAATTAGGCCAGGCGCAGTGGCTCACGCCTGTAATCCCACACTTTAGGAAGCTGAGGCAGGCAGATCACTTGAGGTCAGGAGTTCAAGGCCAGCCTGACCAAAATGATTAAACCCCATCTCTACTAAAAATACAAAAATTAGCGGTGCATGGTGGCATGTGCCTGTAATCCCAGCTATTTGGGAGGCTGAGGCAGGAGAATCACTTGAACTCAGGAGGCGAAGTGAGCCAAAATCACGCCATTGCACTCCAGCCTGGGTGACAGAATAAGACTCAGTCTCAAAAAAAGAAAGGAAGGAAGAAAGGGAGGGAGGGAGGGAGGGAGGGAGGGAAGGAAGGAAGGAAAGAAGGAAGGAACTTTCTCATATTCTAGAGTCTAAAGTCCAAAATCAAACTGTCAGCAGGGTTGGTTCCTTGTAAGGACCATGAAGGAAGGACCTGCTCCAGGCCTCATTCCTTGGCTTATAGATGGCTGTCTTCTCCATGTCTTCACATCATCTTCCTTCTTAAGTGTGCATGTTCAAAGTTCCTCTTTTTTTTTTTTTTATTTTGTTTGGGTTTTAAAAATTAGTATTATTGGCGGACACGGTGGCTTATGCCTGTAATCCCAGCACTTTGGGAGGCTGAGGCGGGTGGATCACCTGAGGTCAGCAGTTCGAGACCAGCCTGACCAACATGGAGAAACCCCATCTCTACTAACAATACAAAATTAGCCAGGCACAGTGGCACATGCCTGTAATCCCAGCTACTCAGGAGGCTGAGGCAGGAGAATCACTTGAACCTGGGAGGCAGAGGTTGCAGTGAGCTGAGATGGTGCCATTGCACTCCAGCCTGGACAAAACTCCGCCTCAAAAAAAAAATTATTATTATTATTATTATTATTATTATTATTATTATCTTAGAGATGGGGTCTTGCTCTATTGCCCGGGCTGGAGTGCAATGGCAAATGTCAAAAATGTTGCATGAAATAGGACAATTTTGAATTCATAGTTGAGCTTTCATGAAAGGAAAAAATAGTTTCAGAGACCAAAAGGAAAGAAAGAACTAAAAACTAGAGAGGATGCTACAGCAGTCCTGAGAGGGTGGAAAGGGTGGGTGCTGATCTCCAACACCTAAGGGATTGGATTTTACGGCTCATAGGAAAAGATCTCGGGCTACATGAGGTGGGAAATTAGAAACAAGATCCTCAAATAGGTCTAGATGAAAGGGTAAACTAAAAAAAATTTAAAAATCCAACCAGTAACGGAAGGAAATTATAATAAAGAAGCTTAAAGGGCATAACCTGGATTGGGTATGAAAAAGATATTTTACCTATGCTTGAGATGATGGATACCCCATTTACCCTGATGTGATTATTACACATTGCATGCCTATATCAAAATATCTCACATAACCCATAAAAATTAATTTTGAAAATATTTTAACTCAATTTTGTTATGGGCTCCTTCTCATGTGGGTTGGGTTTGGATTTATACAACCCAAATGATCTAGGAGCCCCTAAACCAAGTTACTAATTTTTTTAAAAGGTTTCCAGCTAATGATGAAGGAAATTCAAAACTTCTCTGAGAGGACATGCCCTCAATCCAGATTACATAGGATTCTCACAGATAAAGCCTTGCCAAAAACAAGTGCATAATTTGAAACTACCAAACACATGGAAAATCAACCAACATACACAACAAAAGCAATATTAGGCCCTCGGGGTCTTTAGATAATAGAGCTAACAGATGGAGACCATAATACATGTTCTAAGTAAAGACCTAAAAGACAAACTTAAAATATGAAAAAAGCCCAAGATACTATGTGAAAATAACAGACCTGAAAACAAAACAATTAGAATTTTTACAAATCAAAAGTATAGCGTGTTCATTACAAGTTCAATCGATTATTTCTTTCTTTCTTTCTTTTAGAGGCAGGGTCTAACTCTGTCACCCAGCTTGGAGAATCATAGCTCACTGCAGACTTGAACTCCCGGGCTCAAGCAATCCTCCTGCCTCAGCCTCCTGAGTAGCTGGGACACAAGCACATGCCACCACACCTGGCTAATTTTTATAAATTAAATTAAAACCACAATTACTTTTGCACCAACCTAATTTCTTTTTCCGTTTTTTTTAAGAGATGAGGTCTCACTATGCTGCCTAAGCTGGTCTCAAACTCCTGGCCTCAAGCTACCTTCCCATCTTAGTCTCCCAAAGCACTGGGATTACAGGTGTGAGCCACTGCACCTGGCTCTCAGTAGATAGTTTACAAAGCAGTTAATATAAATATGAAGGGAAAATTAGTGAAATGGGAAACTGACCTGAGGGAGTACCCTGAAGACAGCACACAGAGACAAAGAAAACAAAGTTCTAATGTATTTATTTATATTCCAGAAAAAGAAAACAGAAATGGCAGGGGAAATACTCAAAATGAGAAAGACTAATAATGTTAGTGAAAGACATAAACCCTCCAATTCAGGAAAGAGAAATCCTGAGTACGGTAAATACAAAGAAATCCACAGTTAGAACTATTTTGGTGAAACCACAGAACCCGAAGACACTGCAAAGACCTTGGATGAAGCCACAGAGAAAAGAGAAGTAAGAAGACAATGAGACATAGTTTTGGGTGCAAAATGTTTATTAGGGATCAACTCCCAGGAGAGGAAAAGGGTGGAAGGAGGACTGAGCAGAGGGAGAAATCACACTGTGATGCAGCCTGACAAGGCCTCAGCCAACCCAGCAGGGAGCTCAGAGGAAAGAGTGACCTTTCAGAGCGCCCTGCACTGGGCTGAAATGGCTGGCCAGGCCTGTCTATCCCTGCCATGCTCAGTTGCAGAAGGCAGGTATTCCGTAGAATATGATTTCAGGGGAAGCAGCCCTCTGCAACTGAGACAGACCTGAAAAGAGCTGCCAGGTAGAGGCTGTGTGATGGTCACAGTCCTCCCCATCTGGACAAGAAGTTTGTCCTGGAAAAGGGATCTGGGAGGCAAATCTCTGCATCTAACATAGGAGTTATCTACATGGAATGACAATTCAACTGACAGATTTTTTAGTAGCAGCAATAGCAGCAAGAAAACAAACCAAAATAAAACAAAAGATAATGGGATAATATCCTCAAAGAACTGAAAAAAAATAATAATAACTGGCAGCCTGGATTTCAAATCCAGCCAACTTACCATTCAACAGTGAGGGTGAAATAAAGACATAGGAACAAAGACTACAAGTGTTTACTACTAATTTACCCTCACCAACAAAACTACTAAAAGATGTGTTTCAGGATGAAGGAAAATGAACCAAAAAGGAAGGACCGAAATGTAAGAAGTGATGAGCAAAGAAATATATAACCATATGGCCAAATTTCACTATATAAAATAGTGTTTTTAAAATGATTAATCTGTAGTGCATAAAAACAAGATGGAGCTAAAACTCAGGAAAATAGTAGTGTGTATGAAAAGAGTGCTGTCAGAGTTAAAGCATTCAAAAATTCATATATTTGATAGGAGAAGGGTAAAGTTGTTTAACTTTAGATTTAAGTCAATTATACTGTTAACACTCGAAGGATAAAAATAGAGTGTTCAATTTCCAAACTAGTAGGAAGTTAAGGTTAAAATGTAAAAGAAAACTCAAGTGAGCTATTAAAATGCTAGAGCAGAGGAAAAAATAGAAATAGAAAAGTCCAGGTAGACAGATAGCACAAAATAAGATAGAAATAAATTCAATACATCAGTAATGACAATAAATATAATCTAACTGTACTAATTTAAAGTCAGATATTGGCAGATTTTATATAAAAAACAAATCAACAAAATTCAGATATATGTTGCTTAAAGAGACATATAGGTAAAGCAAAAAGATGCAAAGAGGTTGAAAATAAAAAATGAAAAAAGATGTACCATGTATACACTAACCACGAACAATATAGCTATAGTGTCATCGAAAGCATTTTTAGGAATAAAGATGGTTGCTATGTTATAATAAAAAGATAAAAGGAAAACATCACCAGTAAGATTCAGCAATTCAAAATGTTATGTTTTTAATATTAGAGCATCAAATATAGAATGGGAATTTATAATCAAAGTAGAAAGTTTCAACACATCTTACAGTAACTGATAGATCAAGAAAACACAAAATTAGTAAGAACATGGAAGATTTAAATAATAAAGTTAAGAAAATACCATTGTGATTATGTCTTCACTGGTCTAAAACCTTCCATGACTCCCTACTGCCTATAGTATCAAATTGAAATTCTTCTTCTTGATCCTAAAGTTGCACCACAGTTGGCACCGTCCTGACCATTTGCCAAGCTTATTTCTTACCTGTCCCCAACACAAATCATCTGTTCTAGGCAAATCAAACTGCTAGTGAACCAGAAAGAAGAAGCTTTATGATGTAGTGTTTATGTTCATGGACTCTGAGATTGGACTGCAAAGGTTCAAATCCTGATTCTACCAACTATTAACTGCATAGTAACTTAATAACTTAATCTTTATGACCCTCAGTCTTCTCATCTATAAGATGAGGATATTGATAACATCTACCTCTTAGGCCTATTGTGAGGATTTATACAGACAATCAGTGGCTGACATATTACACTTGCCATAAGTATTAGCTACACACCTTTATTCATATTGTTACCATCTACTGGAATACTCCTTTCTTTCTCCTGTCTATTAAAACTCAGGCTCAAAAGTCAACTCAGGATCTTCCTCTTTAATAAAGCCTTCATCAGTTACTCCCTACAGCCTTCATTTATCTCCCTCTCCTACAATACAGTAGTTCTTAACCTTGTGAAAGAGGGACAGAGAGTCACCGATGCCTTTGAGAATCTGATGGGAAAAAATCTTCTATTCATAAAAATGCCCATGCATACACACATTTGCATAAAACATCAAGGGATTCATGTCCCTGTAAAGCTCACCCATGGATCCCCAATTACAAACATCTGACTTCAAGTCTGTGGTTCACCATCACCCACCCTTTTTGTTCTGCTGAGGCCATCTTAACAAAAGCACAGACTGCTACATGGAGCTGGAAGAGGTACAGAGAGAAGCTGGTGACGCTCACTTCATACATAAGGAAATTCACAGAGAAGTAAAGTGACTGGCCAAAGTCATATACAACTGTGGAGTGACAGAGATGGAGCTGGAGGCTGTCCCCTGACTACCCCTGTAGAGTTCTTTGCAAAAGTGTGCTTGACAAACTAATCTCCAACTCATAGAACTCTAAAACTGAGAAATCATGTTAGCCCATTTTTCAGGTGGGGTGATGATCTCTTAGGGAATTTATCCCCAGGTAATCAGGCCAAAAATCCCAAGACTCATACTCAGAATAATAATGACTAAACATACTAGTAATGTTTTGTTTTTGTTTTCTTTTTTTTTTTTTTTACTTTACTTCCTTGTATTAAAATTTCCTCACTAACTTTCTCTGAAGCAACATCAAACTAGGAAGCACAAACCTGTCCCAATTTTATTATTTGGGGAAGTTAATTTTTAAGCTGTCTTTAAAACTTTTCTGTAACTGTAATAACCAAAGGACATCATCAGTTCTAGATCTTGAGCTAGAAAAGAGATAGTCAATCCACAATGCTTCCATTCTCAGATTCAACTTTATAAACATAAATATTTTATAAATATCTCCTCTATCTTCTTCTCTACGACATTTTGCCAGAACAAGTAGCAAACAATAAAATGGACTATATGCTGTGCATTCTCTCTTTAATGGTAAGCAAAGAAAAAAGAAAAGAATTACAAATAAGTTATAAAACACAATAATCAGCCTCCACATAATTAAAAACTGATTGACATTTGTATAGTCACAGACTCCTTGTGCACACAGGAAGCTGTTTCAATAAGTGAAATCATACAGTCAGCCTAGGAAATGAGATAAATGACTCACAAAGAGGGGGAGGTTTGTACAATGAGATATCCTGGAAAAAACTTTAATCAACAACTAGGAAAGAAAGCACTTTATAAGAAAACAACACTGGAGCACCTGAAGGATGGAGGTTTGAAACAAAAGAAAAGGATCATAGAGACGAATTGTAAAGGCCACCTCTTCAAAACTCTTCATTTTCAAGATAAATGAGACCTAAACTTTGTTTCCTTTGAAATTCATAGGCTTTCCAGGGAAGAAAATGCCAGATACACCATAAGAAGTCAGCTTCCTCAGCTAAAAATTCACAGTATTTTGGATAATGAGGCAAGGGAAATAAACATTAGGAAATGCCAGGAACATTATTTATACATTCTAAATAAGTTCTGTTTAGGCCTGGGGGAAAGCACCTATGCTAGAATCAACTGGATCTTCTGCATCCCCAAGCGGTCCAGGGAGCTGACAAGACTGGTGCACTCTCAGAGGCTGACAAGTACACAGTGACACCTACTTGCCACTAAGAGGTTCTTCCCTTTGCTGTCTTCCTTTGGCAAGTAAAAACACTTTGAAAAAGAAGTGTAGGCTACAGAACTGATCACATATGTGGTCAGAGTTTTGGTTTTTCTATCCATTGTCTTCAATTTTCATAGATGTGTTCTAAAAAATAATGGGTTAATAATGTTTAGAAATAATTCACGGTTAAGAAGGGCCAGGAATTCATGTTTATTAGGCATAGTCACAACTTCATAACTTCCCTGTGTATTCTTAATATTGCTCTAGTGGGAAGTTTAAAAGAAAAATTTGATTGGCAGTTACTTCATTTAGAAAGGACTGATATTTCATACATGGTCTATGACTACAAAGGCAAATTGAAGGCTGCATGGCAACAAGGTTGCTTTCCTTTGGGAAAAGATATTCCGGACTCATCTGCCTCCTCTGAAGTAAATCTACTTTAAAGCAGTTTACAAAAACTGTTCAGGTGTTACTGATTAATAAAAATCCAAAAGGATTTTTTACTCATTGTAACTTTAAATTTGAAAATTAAAATGCAATTAAAATGATAAATTAATAAGCAGATCTAAATTTTCTGTTGTTAGATTCTTTGAGTGCAAATATCCCTAAAATTCTGGAAATTTAGCTTTCCATTTTATATCAATCTTCCATCCATATAACTGATATCCTTATAGAAGTAAAATCTAAAGACTAATACCAATCTCATTCTCTTAGGATACGATGATGTTTTATGAATAAAAACTATCAGTTAGTGGTACTTATTTATCTTATAGGCGGTAATAAGATTGTGGCAAATGCAAAAAACTGTATCTAGCAATTTTTGGAAAATAAAAACCATTGTGTCTTTTACGGCATTGGAGCTCAGAAAAACAATGCCCCAAAGTAAGGTGCTTTGGCATGCTGAGTACTTTGAGCTGGAGGATACTGGAAGGACCCTAGAAACAAAGCCTCTCTCTGGTCTTCTCCTGCCCTCCTGTCTCCTGGTCCCTCTTTTACCCTAAGGCAGGCCATAGAAATCAGAATTCCTCTTCCCCACAGTGGGTCATAGAAACTAAACATATTTCTCTCAACTTCCATTGCCTTTCTGCATATGAGTTGGTCATAAAGAAATTCTCTGGTCTACCTTGTCTGATAGTAGATCATAAAACCCTTATTCCAGAAGGGGTCCTGCTCTATACCAAGGAGGAAGGAATGCCACACAGAGAGGCCAAGAAGAATCCAAATAGACAGGCCTTGTTGGGTTGTTCCCCTTCAATCTATTACATTAGATTATTTCCTTTTTGTCCAATCCCATTTTTACATGGTTGTCCACTCTTCATTGAATCTAAGCATAAAAATGGACAGTTTTCCCTTAGGTCTTTGGGTCTTCATTGTGAAGGCTTCCGTGTCATGCAAAACTTTGACTGAATAAATTTGCCGTGCTTTTGTCTTGTTAACCTGTCTTTCGTTATAGGAGTGTCAAACATGACAACCCCCCTCCTTTTTCTTTCTTTCTTTTTTTTTTTTTTTTTTTTTTTTGAGATGCTCTGTCAGCCAGGCTGGAGTGCAGTGGTCCAATCTCGGCTCACTGCAACCTCCAACCTCCCAGGTTCAAGCAATTCTCCTGCCTCAGTCTCCTAAGTAGCTGGGATTACAGGCGCCCGCCACCACGGCTGGCTAATTTTTGTATTTTTAGTAGAGACGGGGTCTCGCCATGTTGGCCAGGCTGGTCTCAAACTCCTGACCTCAGGTGATCTGCCCACCTCGGCCTCCTAAAGTGCTGGGATTATAGACATGAGCCACAGCTCCCGGCAGCCATGACCCTTTTGAGGGCTGAGGAACGGTATCACAGCATTTTCACCCAGCAACAGAGACCAAAACAATTCAAATCAGTTCCAAAAGTCTACCATCATTTTTACTATCATAAAATCCAAAGTTCTTTGTAGGTGAATGTACAAAGTTTGGTCGTTTTTCTATCTGCTTCTACATTAACTATAGAAAATGTTATATCTTCTTTGTTCCTCTTTAAAATAAAATAAACTTTTAGAACAGGTTTCTCACTAAGACTGAAATACATAAATACAAGTTTTGTCTATGATTAAGAAACTTTTTTCCTTTAATTACTTCCAAATTAAAATTACAAGTCAGTAAAAATGAGCCATGTGAAAATAATGTAAGCATTTGAAGGGCCCTTTTCTCCTATTTTATCAAATTACTGGCACATTGAATTTCCCAGACAAAAATACTTTTATAAACTATGTTCACAGCAGGATTAAAGAATGGTTGAATCATCCCTGACAATTTCCGCTACCAAAAACAGGCAACTGAAAAAAGAGACATTTAGAAAGTAAATCTAAGTTAATGTGGCATCAAAGAATGAAAAAGAAATTTCTTACAAAAATGTTTTACTGACCAACATAGTTATGTTTTGAGGGAACATGAAAGGTATTGCTTTCATGGCTTTAACCTTCTTGTTCCTGTTTTGGGAAAAATTCTCCCTTCCAGGTTCACTTTACAATAATTGCTACAAAAATATAATTGCTGCTTTTTCTGCCCTGCACCTTACCTCACTTTTGCCTTTCTTTAGGAATGTTCTTAAGGCTCTAGAGAGAGCTAAGATGGAAAATAAGAGTGGGAAAGAAATACTAGGAAAACAAGCATAAGGAGGACTATCATGACATGTGACTAAAACATAGTTGTTTGGGGCCAGATCATGAACATCCAAGACCAAGAACAGTCGTTATTTCATTAAGGAGAAAGGAGAGTCTTTGAGAAGAGTGATTTGGCCAGATGCACAAAAGGTAAAGCTTCAGGACTTCCCTGAAAAGAGTATGGAAGCAGGAAATGTTGGGATGCTCCTAGGATGGTTCCCAGGATATCAGTCAGGGCAGCAAACAGGCAGTAGGTAATTTAAGAAAGATAAACAAAGCATACTTGCAGAGATGTGGGCAGTTTAAGGAAACTAACAAAGAACAGTAGTGCTGCATTAGCAGAGAACTATAATCACTCCTAGGCCTGCAGCAACCAAGGCAGCAGCTAGAGGAGCAAGAGGAGGATGGCTGCGTGGACAGGGCTACCTGATGGGAGCTGTGGCCTTTTGATGGACTTTTGATGGCAATCTGTATACATGCCCTCACTCTCTTCACACCTTCTGATCTTCTGTCACTGCCCCTGCTGACCAAACCCAGTTGGAAGCCAGGGACAGAGTGAAGAAAGAATATGGAGAAGCAGATGAAAGAGATCCAGTCTAGAAAAATAGTGGCAAGGTCATGGCAGTGGGAATGGAAAAGGTATAATACAGAGATAAACCAAACAAAACTTTTACACTGATTGGATTTGGAGATAAGAAGAGAAAAGTCAAGGATGATGTCATAGTTTCAAGCCCAAGTTCTAGACTAGAATGATGATAACATCAACTGAGTTGGTCTTTACTAACTCTCAGTGCCAGCACAGTGCCTCAGGCATCAAAGCCTTCTATAAATATTTCCTGGGAGAAAAAGAGGGGCTGGATGATGGATGGATGGATGGATGGATGGATGGATGCATGGATGGATGGATGATGGAAGGAGAAGCAAATTTGGGAGATGATGATGTGTTATGTCATTTTAGCCATACTGAGTTTAGAATATGGTGAAAAAGCCCAGTAGGTAGTTGAAGATTTAATCCTAGAGCTCTGAAAAAAAAAGAAAGATGTACCTATAAGAACCAGCTGCACAAAAGTGGTAGCTGATACCATGCAAGTGGATGATATGTCATAGAGAGCACATAGAGAGAAAAAGTGGGATCTGATGACCAAACTTAGGATCTCTCTGTATTTATGGGACATAAGGAGGAAGGGAAACCAACAAAGGAAAAAGACAACATATACCACCATTTGTTGTACTATTAATATATATTCATATATATTTATACATCTCTGGTAGGCCTTCTTTTTCTTTTTTTAACGAAGGGGACTTTATTTATTTATTTCAGAATCAGGGTCTCGCTCTGTTGCCCAGGCTGGAGTGCAGTGGCACCATCACAGCTCAGTGTAACTTCAAACTCCTGGGCTCAAGGGAGCCTTCCTCAGCCTCCTAGTAGCTGGTTCTACAAACACATGCCACCATGGCCAGCTAATTTTTTTGTTTTTTGTAGAGACAGGGTCTCACCATCTTGCTCACACTGGTCTCAAACTCCCGGTCTCAAGGGATCTTCCCACCTTGGCTTCCCAATGTTCTGAGATTACAGGTGTGAGCCACCACATCTGGCCAGGGCCTTCTTTTTCTGGACACCGTATAGTCTTGCCTAAAATAAGAATGATACAAATGCAACCTGGAGACCACAACTTACTCACTTACCTCAGTAAGATTTTTTTTAAGCCCGAAATCCCAATCTTACTGTTTTTGCTCACCTTGAATCTAACACAATCAATATTAATAACCTTTAATTAGATAACCCTATAATGTTTATGCTTTCAAACAATCATTTATTGAATGCCTAATATATGCCCAGCACTATGTGGAAGTAAAAATCAGTCTCTAGTCTTCAAGGAAATTAAAATCAATTTAGACTATTTAAAAAACCACTGAATATGGCTGAGCATGGTCATTCACGCCTGTAATCCTAGCACTTTGAAAGTCCACGGTAGGTGGATCAGGAGTTTGAGACCACCCTGGGTCACATGGCAAAACCTCGGCTCTCCAAAAAATACACACACACACACACACACACACAAACAGCCAGGTGTAGTGGCACATGCCTGTAGTCCCAGCTTCGTAGGGGGCTGAGGCAGGAAGTTCACTTGAACCCAGGAGGTTGAGGCTGCAGTGAGCCGAGATCGTGCCACTTCACTCCGGCCTGGGTGACAAAGTGACACCCTATCTTAAAAAAAAAAAAACACTGAACATAAAACAGAGCTCAATTAAAAGCTGACCTGTATGCTCCAGATCATACCATTTAACACTTGTCAACTTCTGCTCTTTTTTCCCCAATTCAGAAGACTGACAGAGAAGCTAACTCCCATATATCTGTACTTCCTATTAAAGGTCCAATGATGTTACATCATATAGTTAATTTCTTCTTACCTTTCTTCCCCAGTATTCCATCATAAGGTCTCAGTTATCTTTGCACCTAGTGTCTGGCACATGGTAGCCATTCAATTAAATGTGTGTCAAGTGAATGAATGAATAAGAAACCAAGCCAAGCCTGTAGCAGTCATATCAATACATTCAACTCTCTCCTATGGCAAATCCCAAAAGTTTAAGGCTCAAGGCAGTTTGCTAATATGGTCTTTGACATAGCCTTGGCTACATGGGATGACTGATGTTAAAGACTTGATGCTGAAGTTAAAGTAGATTCAGGGGGAAAAAAACAGCAAATGCTAAAATGCTTTTGGATAAGAGAAAGGCTAGTTCAATGCTGAAACTAAACTGAGTCTATTTGCTAACTGCTGTTAAGTTAATTTCATTGGTTAATTCTCCAGCATAACACCCTCTAGGATAAACCTGGCCCCCAGTGAAAGGAAGATAAATCCTGTAAACCACACAATCAGCAGTGCCTCTGATACTCAAATGTACATACTAGTCACCTACAGATCTTATTAAAACAAACGTTCTGATAAATTACATCTAGAGTGAGGCCTGAGATTCTGCATTTCCAACAAGCTCCCAGGGGATATTATGCTGCTGGTATGCAGACCACACTTTAATAAGTATCAAGAGCTTGGATGACAATCAGAGAACACATCTACAGACTTAAAGCCAGAGTTAACATATATCTTGTTCTTATACTTCCTAGCTGCATAACTTTAGATAAGTCATTTCACCTCTCTGAGCCCTCCTTGTTTCATCCGTGAAAATAATATAGTTAATACAATAATTAATAACATAGTTAACACTAATAGCTAACACATATTGAGTTCTTACTATGTAGCAGAAACTAATGTTTCATGTTTGTCAATTTATAAATAAGGCTTTAGGTCAAACATCCTCTCCAAGTAATTGTGACCTGATACCTGACTGTAGGCCGTTTGACCCAAGAACCACTGCAGAACACCATGTCGCACTGCCTCTTCAGCTTAGCTCCCAGAGTCTATGAAAACGAAATAATAATCGGTATTTAGCTAGCTTGTATCGAGTACTTATATGCTCCAAGCCCTCGTTTAACCCTCCCTTGGAAGATATTAACTCATTTATCTTATAACCACCCTAGGAAATATTTTTATCCTTATCTCACAGGCCTTAAAATGGCCTCAACAAGTAAAATTGTTGAAGGACCAACAATGGCACAGTCAGGATTGGAACCTAGGCAGTGTACCTGCAGAGCCTGGCGGAGAGTGTAACTGCAGAGCGTGGCGTAGTTTCAGCATTGTACTAGATTGATTGAACTAGACTAGGTTCTGTAACTGCAGAACCCCGGAGCTCCAAGTCAGCTAGCTCGCTAGGGTCGGTGCACACCTGCGCCCACTCGGGGCAGCTTCATTGCCAGAGCCACTGACTCCCAAAACAAAACGAATCTTCTACAATTAGCTCTGTGTGTATCTGTGGGATGTTATCTTTCTCGTGTCACAACTAGGAACCCTGAAAGCAAATTATGACTCCGGTGAAACAATTTGGCCCTAAGAAGGGTGATTGTCTAAACATCTTCACAACGGATTTACACAGAAATTGTAACATGCACTTGATTAGAAACCCACACCTCAGGCAGTCCCAGGAATTTGTACCCGCCCTGGTCCTGTACCGCGCGCCCGGACAAACGCTCCGGACCGCCCCTCCGGATAGAGCCCCAAGACTGTCCCCGGACCACCATCCTAACCACACCCTGAACTGCCCCCCCAGGACCGCCCCCTAGACCGCCCCCCAGGACCGCCCTCTCTAGACCGTCAGCGAGACTGTCCCAGGACCGCCCCCTGGACCGCCCCCGCGCCCCGCTGCATCCTGGGAATCGTAGTCCCAATCCTGCTCTGGAACTAGTAGTGCCGGCTGCAAGCGCCAGCTCCGCCTCCAGCAGATGTCAGCCTAAAGCTCCCGCTTCTGATCCCATCATCTCTCCATACCGCCCTCTTCCGGCCTTTCCTCTGATTGCCCGGATGGCGAGCCGGTTCCGGGCGCTCCGGAAGCGAATCTTTCTTTTCCGGATTGGGCATTCCGGCGTCTGCACGTGGTTATGTTGCCGGAGTTTGGGCCGCCGCTGTAGGAAAAGTAACTTCAGCTGCAGCCCCAAAGCGAGTGAGCCGAGCCGGAACCATGGAGGGCCAGAGCGTGGAGGAGCTGCTGGCAAAGGCAGAGCAGGACGAGGCAGAGAAGTTGCAACGCATCACGGTGCACAAGGAGCTGGAGCTGGAGTTTGACCTGGGCAACCTGCTGGCTTCGGACCGGAACCCCCCGACCGGACTGCGGTGCGCCGGACCCACGCCAGAGGCCGAGCTGCGGGCCCTGGCGCGGGACAATACGCAATTGCTCATCAACCAGTTGTGGCAGCTGCCCACGGAGCGCGTGGAAGAGACGATAGTGGCGCGGCTGCCGGAGCCCACCACGCGCCTGCCGCGAGAGAAGCCTCTGCCCCGGCCGCGGCCACTTACACGCTGGCAGCAGTTCGCGCGCCTCAAGGGCATCCGTCCCAAGAAGAAGACCAAGCTGGTGTGGGACGAGGTGAGCGGCCAGTGGCGGCGGCGCTGGGGCTACCAGCGCGCCCGGGACGACACCAAGGAATGGCTGATTGAGGTGCCCGGCAATGCCGACCCCTTGGAGGACCAGTTCGCCAAGCGTATTCAGGCCAAGAAGGAACGAGTGGCCAAGAACGAGCTGAACCGGCTGCGTAACCTGGCCCGCGCGCACAAGATGCAGCTGCCCAGCGCGGCCGGCTTGCACCCTACCGGACACCAGAGTAAGGAGGAGCTGGGCCGCGCCATGCAGGTGGCCAAGGTCTCCACCGCCTCTGTGGGGCGCTTCCAGGAGCGCCTCCCCAAGGAGAAGGCGCCCCGGGGCTCTGGCAAGAAGAGGAAGTTTCAACCCCTTTTCGGGGACTTTGCAGCCGAGAAAAAGAACCAGTTGGAGCTGCTTCGTGTCATGAACAGCAAGAAGCCTCAGCTGGATGTGACGAGAGCCACCAATAAGCAGATGAGGGAGGAGGACCAGGAGGAGGCCGCCAAGAGGAGGAAAATGAGCCAGAAGGGCAAGAGAAAGGGAGGCCGGCAGGGACCTGGGGGCAAGAGGAAAGGGGGGCCGCCCAGCCAGGGAGGGAAGAGGAAAGGGGGCTTGGGAGGCAAGATGAATTCCGGGCCGCGTGGCTTGGGTGGCAAGAGAAAAGGAGGACAGCGCCCAGGAGGAAAGAGGAGGAAGTAATAGTTTCTCACCGTCGGACCCGACTGAAAACCAAGGACTATAAATACTAAGTGTTAAGTTCTAGGTACTTGTGCGGGGACTCAGAAGGACCTGGCCGCTGCCTTCATTGAGTTTAAAGGGACAGGATTGCCCTTCCCTCAAGAGAGTATGTAAGTGTTGGACTGCAGAAATTAATGTTTTTCCCACAACCGAGACTTTGGCTGGAGATTAAGAACTTATTTCAGGATTTAAGAATTAGGGAAATAATTTGGTGGAAACCAGGAATGAGTTCTATTCTTAAACAGCCTTTTTTATTTTTAACTTTGGATATAGGGTGAGGTAGAGTTGGCCATATTTCAGACTTAGATTGACGTATATGTTTCTGCATTATTTTTACAAGCTTGTGTATCAGAGCGGGGGGTGCCGGGAAGGGAAAGAAAACAGTTTCAGAATTGGATAGGCAAGTGACCGTTTTAAAGGTTAAGTAATAAAGATGTCTTATCTAGTGTGGCTTTTAACTTTCTGACTATTGGGTAGAAATTGTACATGAAGCCAGTTACCTGGATACCTGGTACAGATTATTTTTGTTTACTTTCTAAAAAACACAAAGCAGGCTGGGCGCAGTGGCTCACTCCTATTGAGTCCCAGCACTTTGGGAGGCAGAGGCGGGCAGATCACCTGAGGTCAGGAGTTTGACACCAGCCTGGCCAACACAGTGAAACCCCATCTCTACTAAAAATAAAAAAATTAGCCGGACATGGTGGCTGGTACCTGTAGTCTCAGCTACTTGGGAGGCTGAGGCAGGAGGATCGTTTGAACCTGGGAGGCGGAGGTTGCAGTGAGCCCAGATCATGCCACTGCACTCCACTCCAGCCTGGGCAACAGAGGGACCTCAAAAAAAAAAAAAAAGCAGTTAAATTATAATAGTTTCAGTGAGACCACTTTTAAACTTATACTTCTTTTGGTATCAAATATAATATTCAAAGTAGTAAAACCAATGGCTGTTTTTTAAAAAAGATTTTATGCTTTTCAACACTGAACACATGGATTTCCTGTAAATGATCAATTTGGGCTTCATTGACTAATGGTAACCATCCTCATTAATCCAGAAAACACTTAAATCTCTCTACATTTGTATCCCCAGTTGTGTGTGTGTGTGTGTGTGTGTGTTTTTAAGCTTGACGTCAGGTATAGTTTTGTTTGGGGAAGAAAGAAACAGACCCATAAGATTCTTAATTAACACATTATTATCTTTTTTTAAGTTCGGGGTACAAGTGCAGGATGTGCACGTTTGTTACATAGGTAAACGTGTGCCATGGTGGCTTGCTGCACCATCAACCCATCACCTAAGTATTAAGCTTCTCTGCCCCCTTCTGTCCCCTGCCCCCAGACCCCCATGTGTGTTGTTCCCCTCCCTGTGTACATGTGTTCTCATAGAACATTATTATCTTTTGATTCATTTGTCAAGTTGGCCTGAGCTGGTTTGGTTAGGAGGTGAAATGTTTATGTAGCTGTCCTTGGTCTTCTTCCTGTCCATCAGTCTCTTCCAGTTTGATCTCAAATTCATTTCTATAAAACTTAATATCTCCTGTAAAGGATTCAGATTTCATAATAACAGATTACTAAAAATGCACATGTTTAGTTGTTACTGCCTTTGGATACTTTCTGATAAAGTTGAGCTTCCTCGTTAATCAGCTTTTCCACTGGGGCGTGGCAGATATGGCACTGCCAAGCCCTCCCGGAGCATAGCCTAATCATGGCAAGTTTTAACTATTGATGAAACCATTTTGCTTTCATCAAAAGCAAAGCCATTCACACAGTATTTAGCAAAGACCCTCAGGCTCTGCTAGGTTCTTGTTTACTGTTAAAACAGTTTAAAGGCAGGGTCTTGATCACTTAAAATACTCCCAGAAGGGAAAGTAATATTTTAAAGGATTCACAAATCCTTTAAACATGGAAAAAGAATGTCCCTGTTCCTCTCCCTTTCCCCAAGTCCTCAACATGTGAAAAATAGAGGATAAGTAAAGAGATTTAAGGCCGGACCCGAGGCCCTGCAGAGCAGTTTACCTTCTACGGCAATGTCAAGGGTGGATGGTGCGAGTGCGGCTGGGGCAGCTGGGGTTCTGGTTCTTACTCCGTGGGAAAATGTCCCTGAGCCCGACTGGGCTGGGGCTTAGACAGGTGACCCGGCGGAGCGGGTGGGCAGGCGCAGCCGAGGGGCGGGAGGCGAGCGGCCTCCGTGATTGGCCGGTGGAGGGGGCGGTGTAGGATCCGGGGAGGGTAGAGGACTCCCAGCGCCATGGCCGCAGCCGCCCGGGCCCGGGTCGCGCACTTGCTGAGGCAACTGCAACGCGCAGCGTGAGTGCGGGGCCGGCGGGCGGGCAGGGGACCTCAGGATGCCACTGTGCCCACGCAGCCCCCTGGGTGTGACCCGCTCGGATCCTGCTCAGTCTTCTTCGCTTGCTTTCAAGAATTCGGGGAAAGGGATACCGCCCTGAACTCCCACCGCGCGCCAGGCGGAACAGCCAGGTCACAGAGTGCGCGATGCAGCCTCGCAGGGCGCAATGAGGCAGCCTTTACTCTGTATACCGTTAAGGAAACTGAGGCCAAGAGAGGACCTGGTCGCACATCGTGGCAGGCAGTGGAGAGCTTAGCATGGTGGCCAAGACAAATTCATGTATGCAGTTGACACATATTTACTGGGCATATATTATGTGCCAAAAGCTATTCCAGGTTCTGGGGATACAAAGATGAAAGGCTCTGGAGCAGTTTGAGGTTTAGTGGGGAATGGGATGAGGGGACGAAGCTACAACCGGCCACAGCAGACTGGGTGTAGAAGGGAAGGATGGATGTGAGAAGTCGCAGAGTCACACTCCTTGGCATGTACGGGGAGTCAGGGTATTCAATGTTATGACACGCCTGACTCCCTGCAGAAATGCGAGGTACATCCTGGTCACCTGACAAATACTTGCTGACCATGCAAGTGTATAAGTCTGTCTGGGAAACATGGACAAGTTTGAGCTCACAGGTGGAGATCAGTAGGAGGAAAGGCGAGGGACTGGAGAGGAATGTCAGGCAGAGAGAAGAGCAACACCAGCGATGGAGATGCAGTCCCAGGACACAAAAGTCAAGTACACCTACCTTCATAGGAGAAGACAGCTGATAAAAGACCATGAATAAGAATATAGCTAATACCATGAGCCAGGCAGTGTCCTACACACTTTGAATGGACTATCAGCATAATAGTAACTCTAATCCTTTCACTGACCCTGTGACATACGGTATTGTCATCCTCATAGATACGGAAATAAAGACATGGGAAAGAATTTGTCCAGCGTCACACAGCTAAGCAAATGACACAGTCATAATTTGAACCCAGATACTCTGGCTTCCCAGTCCTTGTTCTCAGGCCTGTACTAAGGAATTTGAATTGTGTCCTGTAGATAATGGAAAGCCATTGAACAGTATTTCTCACCGTGAAACATTGATACCTTAAAATAATGTCCCATAACAAAAGAATTCCATGGCCAAATAAATTTGGGACGCTCCTTACTGCTGTATCGCCCTCTTGGAGAATCAAAATATACATTAGACATGCAGGGGTCTAAGAAGCTACAAAAAAAAACTAAAGCTGTGTTGAAATTTTTGGTTCTAAACCTGTGTCATAGAATTCTTTGTCACACACCACCATTCATATCCCATGGAATCAGTGTCGCACACAGAATGGTTTTGGAACGCTTGCATGAGAAGGGAGTGTGGCATAATCAGAACTGTGTTAGCGCATTCTGGTGGAAATGTGGAGTGAAGAGGAAGGACTAGAGGTCATTGTCCTGCTCCAGTCTAAAGATAATGGCTTCATGCACGGAGAGGCAGTTCCTTGGGAAGATAGAAATGTTGAGAGGTTGGTTAGAATCCACAGGATTTTGTATCTGAATAGTTAAGAGTTGAGATTTCTGGCTTGGGCACCAAGTAAACAGTGGGCTCATTTACCAAGGCAGGGACTGTAGGAGGGTTAGTGTTAGGAGGAAGATGGCAACTTCAGTCTAGGGCATTTTGAGTTGAGCATGCTTCTGGTACATTCAGATGGAGACCCTCAGTAGGTGATTGAAAGCATTGTTCTGGGGCTCAAGAGTGAGTTGGGAACACATCCATCCATGTGTGCAGAGGACAGTTGAAGCCTTAGCAAAACTCTAACCTAGAAGGAAACAGCTGAGGATGAATTCCTGGGGAGCAGCACTGCCACAGCAGGAGTAGCAAGATGGTGCTTTCTTCTGCACGTGCTTATTTTTCTAATAGGGTAAACATTTTAAAAGTGGGAGATTTCCGATGAAAATCTTGGAAAATTGGAAAATGACATCATTGGGCCCATGTTTCATCGGGGAAAAGTGGTCTAGGGCATGGGGTGATGTGTGGCCACCTCTATTGGACAGAGCATGCACTCTGGGCTTCTGCCCAATGCATTCCATAGAGCAGCTGCGCTGACAACTGAATGGAGGGGAAAGAACCAGCACTGAAGAAGACAGAGGCAAGGTGTGGCCGGCCAGAGAGGTTGTGGGAATGCCCTAGAGGGCAAGAGTCATATTCTCTCTCCAGATGTGCAGCCCTTAGCTGGGCAGGGCGGCGGGTGCCCGTGGTCCCAGCTACCCCGGAGGCTGAGACAGGAGAATCACATGAACCTGTGAGGCGTAGTTTGCAGTGACCAGAGATCAGGCCGCTTCATTCCAGCCTGGGCTACAAAGCAAGACTCCGTCTCAAACAAACAAACAAACAAACAAAAAAAAAAAAAAAAAAGATGTGCAGTGCAGCCCTGCTTTGGCTGTGTTCTCTCTGGGGTACAGCAGGGAACAAAACAACCTAACCATGCCATGCATGGGGCACAGGGGACAGATGACAAACTAGTTAGTAAAATTGAGAGTACATTAGCTGTTGACAGTTATTAAAGAGAACATAAAGTGGACTGGAACATTGAAGGAAGGGATGCAATTTTTGAGGTGTTCAAAGCAGCCCTCACTGTGTTAGTTTCCTACAGCTGTTGTAACAAATTATCATAAACCTGGTGGTTTAACACACATTTATCTTCTTAACAGTTCCAGAGGTCAGAAGTCCGAAATTAGTTTTACTAGGCTGAAGCCTAGTAAAAAAAGAGGGTAAGCAGGGCCACACTCCCTCTTGAGTAAGACTCAGAGGTGCCGCAGAATCCACTTACTTGCTTTTTTCCAGCTTCTGGATCTGTACCTTCGGTTCCTTAGCTTGTAGCCCCTTCCTCCATCTTCACAGCTGGCACCCATCTTGCTTCAGTGCTCACATTTCTGTCTTTCGGGTCAAATCTCCCTCTGCTTCCCTTTTATAAGGATATGAGTGATTGCATTTAGGGCCCACACAGATCATCCAGGACAATCTCCCCATCTCAAGTTTTTTGTTTTGTTTTGTTTTGTTTTTTTTGAGACACAGTCTTGATGTCACTTAGTATGGAGTGCAGTGATGTGATCACGGCTCACTGCAATCTTGAATTTCTGGCCTCCTCAAAGATCCTCCCACCTTAGCCTCCCAAGTAGCTGGAACTACAGTGCACACTATCATGCTCAGCTAATTTTATTTTTTGTAGAGATGGAGTCTCACTATGTTTCCCAGGCTGTTCTTGAACTCCTGGCCTCAAGCAGTCCTCCCACTTCGGCCTTCCAAAGTGATAGGATTACAGGTATGCGCCACAACACCTGGCAAGGTTCTTTTTTTTTTTTTTTTTTTTTTTTTTTGAGATGGAGTCTTGCTCTGTCGCCCAGGCTGGAGTACAGTAGTGTGATCTTGGCTCACTGCGAACTCCACCTCCTGGGTTTGAGTGATTCTCCTGCCTCAGCCTGCCGAGTAGCTGGGACTACAGGCACACACCACCACACCCGGCTAATTTTTGTACTTTTAGTAGATACAGGGTTTTGCCATGTTAGCCAGACTGGTCTTGAACTCCTGACCTCAGGTGATCCGCCCGCCTCGGCCTCCCAAAGTGCTGGGATTACAGGTGTGAACCACTTCGCCCAGCCAGGATTCTTAATCATATCTGCAAAGTTCCTCTTACCATATAGGGTAACATTCACAGATTCCAAGATTAGAACCTTATCTTCAGGAGCGACTACTCAGCTGACCACACTCACTGAGAAGGTAATGGTTGCAGAAAGACCAGTGGATGGAGAGAGCAAACCCTGTGGCTTTCAGGGAAGGTATGCAGAGGTGAAGCATACCTGGGTATGGAGCAGAGTGAATAGGGGGGAGATGGGAGTGTGGGGCCAAGGGTGACCCCAAGATTTTCTGGCGCGAACAACTGGAAGGATGAAATTGCCATTTGATGGGGATGGGGAAGGCTATGGGAAAAGCAGGCTTGAGAGAACACCAGGAACTCAGTCTTCCATAGGGAAAATGTTAACGCTTCATAGACTTCCAAGCAGAGATGCCAAGTGAGCAGGTGAACCTGGAGTTCAGGAGAGATGCCCAAGCCAGAAAGATAAATTTGGAAGTCATCAGCATCAAAGGTATTTGAGACCATAAGACCAGGGGAGGTTACTAAGAGACTGAGTGTGGAAAGAAAAGAAAATGTTCCAGGACTGACCCCTGAGCCCTCCAGCATTTGGAGTCAAAAATCATGAAAAGAGGCCGGGCGCGGTGGCTCAAGCCTGTAATCCCAGCACTTTGGGAGGCCGAGACGGGCGGATCACGAGGTCAAGAGATCGAGACCATCCTGGTTAACACGGTGAAACCCCGTCTCTACTAAAAAATACAAAAAACTAGCCGGGCGAGGTGGCGGGCGCCTGTAGTCCCAGCTACTCGGGAGGCTGAGGCCGGAGAATGGCATGAACCCGGGAGGCGGAGCTTGCAGTGAGCTGAGATCCAGCCACTGCACTCCAGCCTGGGCGACAGAGCTACACTCCACCTCAAAAAAAAAAAAAAAAATCATGAAAAGAAATGAAGCCAAGAGCAGCCGGTGTGGTGAGAAGAAAACTGAGTGGTGCCCTGGAAGCCAAGGAAGAACATGTTTCCAGGAAGGAAGGAGTGATCAGGAGAATGCCGCTGACACATTGGGTACCGTGAGGACAGAACTGAACTGAGCAGGGTGGTTAGCTGGGTAGAGGGCATCAGTGAGCTGGGAAGTTGGTCAGTTGAGTCGGGATAAAAGGTGATGGCAGGAGGTTCCAGAGGGAATGGGAGAAGATAAATCGGAAGAATGGGTATAGCCCGCTGAAGGGAAGGAGAGAGGTAAAAGTGGGAGTGGGAGAGGAAAGAGGAACAAGAGGTTTCTGGTTTTGTTATATAAGACGGAGGAAATGTGCTTATGAATAAGCTAAAAAAAAGTGCTGGTTGCTGATGGATAATGTCTAACAGGAAGGGGGATTGTGATGATTTAGAGGGGAGAAGGGAGAGCTGCTGGCAGTCCTTGAGTAGATGAGAGGGGATGCGATTTAGGGAATGGGAGACAGATTAGCTTTTGCTGAGAGTGTGGCTAAGAGGTAATCAGCGATATCAAGAGGGAAGCCAGAATAATGGGGCCAGAGCCAGGAGGGTAGGTAGATGAGGTCCTTGCTCTCCCCAAGCCTCACTTTGCTTCTCTGAAGGAGTCCAAAGAAGCCTATCAGTGCCTTCAGGCCATCCTAAGAAGGCAGGAACCCACAGCCTGGTTCCCCCACTCCAGTTCAGGCCCTCTGTCTTGGCATGCCAGGAAAAGGGAGGAGAGGGTCAGGGGAATGAAAATGTCTACATTCACTTATTTATTCATTTACTCGCTCATTTAATGAGTACAAAAGGCTTACTTTGTGCCTGGCACTTACTTGGTGCTAGCCACAGGGGATAAAGTTGTGAGAAACAGTAGATCCTGCCTGGGCATCACTAAATTCACAATCCACAGGCAGATAGAAGCAGGAAAACAGCACCACTGTGCTACATTTTAACGCGAAGGGAGGCTCCAGAAAGGGTGTCTCTCTGCAGCCTCGGGCCTCAGGGAAGGCTGCCCAGGGGAACTGACAGGAAAGAACAAAAGTTATCCGGAAGAAGAGGGAAGGAAAGTATGTTGCAGGCAGAGAATATAATAAGGGCAAAGTTCTGGAGGAGAGAGAGAGACTGTGGCTCATGCAAGGAAAAGAAAGAAGTTAATTTTTCCAGGAGCCCAAACCCAGAGATGGAGTGAGTTGAGGGGCCAGTCAGGCAGGGGCAGGCCTGAACTTTATGTGAGAGCCGTGGGGAGCCATTGAAGCAGCTTTCAACAAGGGAGTGACATCATTGGAAATATGCTCCGACTACAGTGTGGGAATAGAGGTGGCAGAGGTTGAGCCATGAGAAGCCAGTTGGGAATTTGGTAGTCATCCACTTGAGAGGTGATACTGGAACCAGAGAGTGGCAGGGTCCCAGGAAAAGTGGGTGGAGTTGAGTAGAGACATGTTTGAGGCCTTGGTGCAAAATGAGCTCTAAAGGGTGAGGGAGGAGGAAGGGTCAGAATGGCTGAAGGCAGCCCAGGACAGAACCTAACATTTAAGGAATGGGCAGAGTGAAAAAGGAGCCAGTAAAAGAACAATTAGAGGAAGCCTAGGCAAGTAGGGCTCCTGGAAGCCAGGAAAAAGTTCCCCCTGCCCAAAAAGGTGTGACCATGCGTTTTATGCTACTAGAGTGAGATGCTACCAGGTCTGAGAAGTGAGGACACAGCCGGACAGCTGGACTTGCAGACACAGCAGCCGGATTTCAGGGGCCAAGGAATGTGTCCGAGACCCAGAAACGAAGCCAGCAAATGTAGGTCGGGAGTAGAGAGAGGGAGAGTGAGCCCGCCAGAGGGGGTAGGAGGTGGAAAAGTTTCAGGCGCAAAACTCTTCAATAGGCTGAAAAAGATTGAGTGAGCGGGAGAACTAGGAAATACAGGACAGGTAGAGGTCCGGAGAAAGCAAGAGGGGACAGGATATAAACCGCGAGTAAGAAGTAGAAATAATGAATTGAGATAGCCTCAGAGCTTGGGGAAGAAAAAAAAAGGGGGGGATGGGGGGGTGGGAAGGAAGCAAGTGCTCCCAGGAGCCTTCACGTTGGAAAGTTTTGAGTTTGGATTTTTTTTTCCTTCCCTCTACCTCACTTTTCTTGTCCTTGGAGGGTGTAAAGCAGGGAAAGTCCTCCAACCAAAGCCCACCGTGAAGGGACACGCCTGGCCTGGCCCGCGTCCTCTCCCCCGGCGCGCGCAGCGGGGACCACTAGATGGCGGCCGCGACTCGCGCCAGCTCTCACTCGCCGCCTGGTCTGCTTTGACTTCACAGTTCGAATTTTTGAGATCTGGACGGCCACTGAGATCAACCCTTTTCCTTCCTCCCTAACCTTCCCCCTCGGGTGTTTTAATTCCAGATTTGAATTTTTGGCGGGGAGGAGGAAGTGATGCACTCAAGTATCTACCGAGACCCAACCACTGGACAAGGTTCTTTGCGCAACCCAACGAAACATAAAACCGTCTTCCCAGCCTCGATCAGAGAGGGAGCAGGAGAGACAGAAGCCAGAGGAGGGACTGGGACTGTCCAAGAAATAGGAGACAACCAGGACAGAAAGGGAGACCAGAGCCAGGGGAGGGAGGGTTTCCAAAGAGGAGGACGTGGGAAATCTGTAGAGAAGCCGACTGAGAGAAGTGAGATGCAGTGGCGGCCTTGGAGCGCGGGATGCGCCGGGTGTGCGCGCTGCTGGGGCCGCTGGGGAGCCGCGCGGCGGGGATGGAGGAGCGCTCGGAGCCCGGGGCTGCAACTGGGTAGAGAAAGATGGGGACTAGGGAGGTCTTTGGGTCCAGGAAGGTTTCCTGGAGGCTCGGGTCTAGAGCCTGCTTGAAGAAAAATTAGCCACCTTGAAGACACTGGGAAATATACAAGGCAAGTTCTCAGCATAGGGTAGTAAGTAAGAAGAGGCGCACGGGTAGAGTTAACCTTGGGCCGATTTGGAGACCAGGGACCCTAACCCAGCTCCTAACCCAGCAAGAGCTGGGGCCTCATGGAGACCAGGGACCCCCATCTTAAACTTGCATGTACCCCCAGAGCGTTTATCTCAGCTGCCCGCAGGCATTTGATAGGAATTGCTTGAGTAAATGAATTCGTGAAAGAATGATGCTACAGTGCTGGGAAGATGCTGAGTCAACTTTTTGTCCTTCATGATTTCTGGGTCTCTATATATTTTTTCTGTTGTACAGTGTCTGCCAAGAACTACCAGTTTGATAGCATCTTAGCACTAGACTACAATCTGAGTTAGCTTAAGGCTTTTCATTTTTTGGTATCTATTTTCACCTTAGGTTTTTTTTGCTGTCGTTTTTATTTTCCCTAGGTGCCAGTGCCCAACTCATTCTCATACTTACTCCCAAGGTAATACTTCTGTATTTTTAAACTGGCCACAATTTTGGTTTCTGCATTTAACGTTATAATACATTTGGGTAGTGTATGTAAACAAAACCAAGGCATGTGAGAGCAAGGTCCATGAAAACAGTTACCATTTCACTGTGAAATTGATAACATGTAACTCTATACAAAGTTAGCTGAATGCACACTACTAATCACGTTTTTGTCTCAAATATATATTTAATGCTACTTATAACGCTTTTCTCTTTTAATTACTTGCCAAATCTAAAAATGCAGATAGGATTTTAAGAATGTCTGAGTTCGTCAAACAGAATTAATCAAGGTGAAGTCTTTGGAAGGTTCTAAAACATCTCTAAAAACTGGAGGTTAAAGAACAAGATGGTTCCTAGAAAGAAAAACAAAACTTGTTTGTATCAATCTTTAAAATAATATTGTATTTAAAATAATATTGTATTTCCTAATACTTAAAAATAATAACAAAGTTTCAGTTACCACAACATCTTAATCATTACCAAACGCCAAACACTGTGGTCCACAGAGCAGCAGGAAATTCAACATAGTTTCAGCATGTCCTTAGAATGTCACATGGATTACTGACACAACCACTGATTTTGTGTCTTCTAAGGTCAGATCTAAACATTAAGGCAAGAGTTGGAAAGGAAAGAGGCTGACCATCCAGGATCCTAAGCAGAAACCCACAGAGAAGCTGATTGGGGAGTTAGAACAGAGAGAGTAACGGACCAAGGGCTTTCTCTTGCCCAAGGAGTGACTTACCCTTCAGGACAAGCCAAGGGACCTCCCTGTCCATCATTAACCACCATCTATGAGGCAGAAACATGTCCAGCTTTTAAGGCCCTTCTCAACATATACAGAATTTTGTCGTCAGCTGATTTTCTCGAATTTTTAGTTGGTTTCAACAATTAGTTAATTTCCTATTTGAGGGATTAAAATTAATAATTTACAGAAAGATATTCTCATTTCCTAGGGTCATATTTATGTCTTTATCTAAAATTTAGTAACAGGAATAATAGATTTTTATATACAGAGAGAGAGACAGGGTCACCCTCTGTCACCCAGGCTGGAGTACAGTGGTACAGTCGTAGCTCACTGTACCCTCAAACTCCTGGGCTCAAGCAAACCTATCACCTCGGCCTCCCACAATGTTGGGATTATAGGCTTGAGCTCCTGCACCCGGACAGATTTTTTTTTTTAAGCCTAGAGGAATCAAATAAATGTGAGTTTTGGTTAAGGGTGCCTTTGCACTCAGGGAGCTGAAGGTAGATTGTTGTCTAGTTCTGATCTATTTTCCTTAAAAAAGAAAAAGCATAGTGAAAATTGTTCTGTAGACTTTATCTTATGACTGACCAGTATTGATATAAATAAGTAGATAAAAACAAGGATAAAAATCTTTAATTAGGTCCCTTTCATTGTTCCAATATGACAGAAAATCTTTTTTACCATAATTAAAACCTAATCCTTTGCAAGGAAATAGCACCTTATAAAAATGTTTGTTAGGCCGGGCACGGTGGCTCATGCCTGTAATCCTAGGACTTTGGGAGGCCGAGGCGGGTGGATAACAAGGTCAGCATGGTGAAACCTTGTCTTTACTAAAAATACAAAAATAAGCTGGGCATGATGGTGCGCGCCTGTAGTCCCAGCTACTAGGGAGGCTGAGGCAGAAGAATCCCTTGAACCTGGGAGGCAGAGGTTGCAGTGAGCTGAGATCCCGCCACTGCACTCCAACCTGGGTGATGGAGCGAAACTCCATCTCAAAAAAAAAAAAAAAAAGTTTGAACCTGGGAAGTGGAGGTTGCAGTGAGCTGAGATCCTGCCACTGCACTCTAGCCTGGGTGACAGAACAAAACTCCATCTCAAAAAAAAAAAAGTTTATTAAATTTCACCAAGATAAATACGTTTTTTATATGCATAAGCTTGATAAATGTAAATATCTTACTGTGGTAAGTTATCCCTATGAATTAAAAAAATTAATTCAAACAAGTTATCACAGTTGCTGTAAGAAGTATAAGCAAGTCTCTAATTCATGAACTTACTAGTAGTTGTTTTCTAATAGTAATCCAACTCTAGACTAGGGGATTTTTTTTCTAGAGGATTGTTACACATTATATTTTCAAACACATATTTTAATTATAATGGAGGAAATGTTTTATTATTTTAACAAATTTAGCCTCAAGTTAGCGTTACGTTCTTTTTTTTTTTGAGACCGGGTCTCACTTTGTTGCCCAGGCTGGAGTGCAGTGGCATGATCTTGGCTCACTGCAACCTCTGCCTCTTGGTTTCAAGCTATTCTCCTGCCTCAGCCTCCCAAGCAGCTGGGACTACAGGCACCCACCACCACGCCCGGCTAATTTTTTTGCATTTTCAGTAGAGGCGGGGTTTCACCGTATTAGCCAGGATGGTCATGATCTCCTGACCTGGTAATCTGCCAGCCTCAGCCTCCCAAAGTGCTGAGATTACAGGCGTGAGCCACCGCGCCCGGCCGCATTACATTCTATCTAAATTGCAGGTATTGATTTTAATTTGATGTGTAACAGTGAAACCTGAAAACAATATATTTTCGGTAAGACTTCAAAGGAAATACTTATGTTCACTGCTGGATTTTACTATCAAATAACAATATTTATGCTTTATTTTAAAGACCCACTTTGATGCTAAATTTTACATTTCTAGCCCCTGGACTTTCACCTTCTGGGAAAACAACAGATTATGCCTTTGAGGTATATTCACTCAATCCATTATTTCTTTTATGAATAACCAGAAAAAATAAAACTAGAATATTTTGCTAATGAATTATTTTATTTTAAATCTACTATTAATTCATGTTCCATAATCTCTATTTGATCGGACCATATTTAGCAAAGTACCTGGTTAGTATAATGGAATATAAACCTTCTGAAATCATGGCTAATGTCTAAAGTGCTGTCTTTGTACAGTCACTAAAATAGGATAAATTCCCAATTCTACAAATTCTCTTATATATATGTTATATGTTAAACCTTTAGTTTTGTAATTATAACAATCCCAAAAGAGGTCAAAGTAAAGTAACAATTCTGGTGCATTTTTGTCACACTGTAATTACATAACTACTTATAATTATTTGTTTAAGTCCCTGTCTCCTCCTAGTCCAGGATTGTTTGGTTTTTTTGTTTTTGTTTTTGTTTTTGTTTTTAGACAGTCTCACTCTGTCACCCAGGAGTACAATGGTGTGATCTCAGCTCACTACAACCTCCGCCTCCTGGGTTCAAGCGATTCTCCTGCCTCAGGCTCCTGACTAGCTGGGATTACAGGTGCACACCACCATGCCGAGCTAATTTTTGTATTTTTAGTAGAGACAGGGTTTTGCCATGTTGGCCAGGCTGGTCTCCAACTCCTGACCTCAGGTGATCCAACCACCTCAGCCTCTCAAGGTGCCAGGATTACAGATGTGAGCCACTGTGCTCGGCTCCAGGAATTACTAATTAAAATGTCACCGGGGGCCCGATGGTTAACCTACAGATGACCAGGCTGGGTGATACCATGCCGAGCTCACTGAAGGCACAGGCCCCATCTAAGGTGTGACTCCACTCAACCTCATAAGATCACTGCCATATGGGAATGCATTCCCCGTTTGCTGTATTATTCAAGAGAAAGTGAAATTCACATGGTCCTATTAAGTTTTTTTATTCTAACTTTTAAGAGTTATTAGTCAATTCAAAAAAAAAAAGAAATTTAAACAGAACACAGATCAAACAAAACATATTTCAGGCCAAACATGACCCATCGTCCATCAGTGTAAAAGCCTTTCTCTCATCTGTAAACTTTATGAGGCCATGTGTCTCTTATTCATAGTTGAGTTACCAGAGCCTACACAGTGCCTGGAACATAGAAGACAGTAGCATTGGCTGGGTGGCAGGTATGCAAGGGTGGGTGGATGAACAGAAAGTATGACATTTGAGAGTTATTTTACGGGTGGAGATAGAGGAAGGCAGGTATGTGAAGCTAAGGGAACAATTGAGAGTTTATGATGTGTTTGGGAAAAGACAAGTCATTCAAATGTGACAAGAGCTGAGGTTTGCTGAAGGAAGTGTGGTGCGTTCACACTTCTTTAAGTGAGACCAGATGGGAGATGACCTGGAAGACCATGCTAAGGAGTGTATACTCTATGCTCTAGGCAACAGGAAACCATTTCAGGTTTTTAGAAATGGATTGGTCAACTCTCAAATACTTTCTACATCTAAACCTTTTTATTTTTTTCAGATGGCTGTTTCAAATATTAGATATGGAGCAGGAGTTACAAAGGAAGTGGGAATGGCAAGTATCCGAGATATCTACAGTCTCCTACTGTAAATGTTACATATCTCATAAGACACATGCTGACAACAATCATGTCCTCTATTTTTAAAAATGTACAATGTGAGTTTGCCAGAAGAGTCTATTGCAGTTCTAGTGCAGTTGAACCTAACATAGGTTTTCTTGTAGGACCTACAAAACATGGGTGCTAAAAATGTGTGCTTGATGACAGACAAGAACCTTTCCCAGCTCCCTCCTGTGCAAGTAGCTATGGATTCTCTAGTGAAGAATGGCATCCCCTTTACGGTTTATGATAATGTGAGAGTGGAACCAACAGATGCAAGGTATTTCTCGTATTGTTGTTATTGTTTCTTTACTTTAAGCAGAAGCTAACTGTTGATTAAAACTTGCCCCCAGCCTGGCGCGGTGGCTCACGCCTGTAACCCCAACACTTTGGGAGGCTAAAGCGGGCAGTTTGCTTGAGGTCGGGAGTTCAACACGAGTCTGGCCAACATGGTGAAACCCTGTCTCTACTAAAAATACAAAAATTAGCCAGGCATGGTGACAGGCACCTATAATCCCAGCTACTCGGGAAGCTGAGGTGGAAGAATCACTTCAAAGCAGGAGGCACAGGTTGCAGTGAGTCAAGATTGTGCTACTGCACTGCAACCTGGGCGACAGGGTGAGACTCTCAAAAAAAAAAAAAAAAAAAAAACCCACAAAACTTACCCCAAGTGTTAGTTAATGGCATGGCAATTTATTTCTGAAAAATATAACGTAATGATTTTTATTTTCCCTTCTCCAAGCTTCATGGAAGCTATTCAGTTTGCCCAAAAGGGAGCTTTTGATGCCTATGTTGCTGTCGGTGGCGGCTCTACCATGGACACCTGTAAGGCTGCTAATCTGTATGCATCCAGCCCTCATTCTGATTTCCTAGATTATGTCAGTGCCCCCATTGGCAAGGGAAAGTCTGTGTCTGTGCCTCTTAAGCCTCTGATTGCAGGTAAAGACTGTTTATTTCTTTGTTTTATTTTGCAGTTAGCAAAAGGTCTTAAGAAAGATGCAAGCCAGTCCTTTTAACATATACATTTCTAAAGCTTTCTGGTTTGTTCATTTCAAATCAATGCCTTGTTTGGAGACCAATCATTCATTTTAAAATTCTGATCTTTGTTATTGTATAGATAAAGACAATTTGGGTCAGTGGAAGGAAAGTTTGCAGATTTAAGCTATGGTGTCACCATGTGGAAAAGGGGGAAGGTCATCACTGACATATGATGAGATCCCTCTGTTAGCAGCTTTGTCCTCTAAGCTGCTCTCTGTTTTGTTCTGTTTTGCCAGCCACTGTAGAGTTTAAGGAGAACATTAGCTGTTATTTTTCTGATGTTGACTCAACCCTTTCTTCTACATAATGGCTCTTCAACTGACCTCAGGCTTTGTCTCTTCCCTGGGACATGTGGCCAGCATGGTCCATCACTCTGGGTGACATCTGCTCTGTGGCTACCCAGGGGACAGACATACAAATCCAAATCAGAATAGCTCATTTGTTCCACAGGGGACCTTGAGATTTTCTGGTCTTTTCTTCTCTGCCATTTTTATGGCTGCTAGCATATTACTATTTAAAGTTTTATAGCTAACATGCACTAACTGGTAACTGGGACATATCCTCAGTTTAAAGTTTTGCCCTTTCTTCTCCTCTCTCCTGCCCATTGTGAAGAGGCCTTGTGATGGGATGTGAGTAAGTCGATGGCAGATGAACTGCTGTGTTGTGAATGAGGGATCAGCAGGGAGTAGCATAATTGGTGTCTGGCAAATGGAACCCTCTGGTGAAACTGTGTCAGCATCACACAGAGGGGTGATTAGTAAAGTTTAGAAACTTGACAGAACCACAAAACCACGGAGCCCAGCAAAGGCAGAGCGTCACTGTGCTTGCTGCCAAGAGGGAATAAAGATGTCTTTTAGGGAGAGCAAATATGAGTTTTGTTACCAGAAGTGCCGGGCAGCCTGCATTGACCCAGCTGCAGCTGCTTAAGCTCTGGCCCCCAAGGAGCCTGAAGTTCCCAGAGCTCACTGCTATTAATACAGCACAGTTGTCACACATGTGCATGATTAACATACATATATGTTAACAAAGACACAGAAATCATACGTGCATGTTAACACAGATACAGAGATCACATACATATTAAACACACATGTATGTTAATACAGACAGACACCATACATATTGACACTCACATTTATGCAGAAGCAGGCAATATGCATATTAAACATGACCATGTTCACGCAGACACAGACATGCATATTAAACACACATGCATGCTAAACATGTACGTATGTTAATACAGACGTGGACATCATACATGCATGCTATCACAGATACAGAGGTCACACATACATATTAAATATACATACATATTAATATAGACACAGACATTATGCATATTAAACAACATAAATATTCATCCAGCAGTCATGATACATGTCAAACATGCAATTGCATTAATGCAGGCACAGACATCAATGTACATGCTAAACATACATGCATGCCAATATAGATACAGACCTCATGCATGCCTGTTAATGCAGATACAGACATCATACACACTGGATTTACATGCATGATAACACAGACACTGACATCCTACATGTTAGATTTACATACATGTTAATTCAGACATAGACATCATACATGTCAGCTTCCATATATGTTAATTCATATACATCATGCAGACAAGAGGGTCAGCAAAGTTTCCTTCTCTAATTTTGTTCCTCAGTCCTAAGGCTGAATTAGGTATCTCCACTAACCTTTATTTAGATGCTTTATTAAAATTAATATTATTTTGTTCAAGTGCCAACTACCTCAGGAACCGGGAGTGAAACTACTGGGGTTGCCATTTTTGACTATGAACACTTGAAAGTAAAAACTGGTAAGAACTTTGCCCATAATTTTGAATTATCTCTCTTACCTTTCAACTCCACACTCTTCTTTAAATCCTAATATTTAAAAATCAAGCAGTTATGATACAGTTAGAATAAGCCCCAATGTTCTATAGCAGAGTAAGGTGATGATAGTCAGCAACAATGTGTTGTATATTTCAGAGTAGCTAGAAGAGAGGACTTGAAATGTTCCCCAAAAGTACTAAGAGTGATGGATATCCCACATAACCTGACTTGATCATCACACATTCTATGTATGTAACCAATACTCACATGTACCCTATAAATATGTTAAATATTTTGTATCAAGTTTAAAAAGAAAGGAAAAAAATCAAGGGGTCAAGGAAAGGGTATGTATATATACACATTTTCTTTCCTTTTCCAAGTACATATAAAAATATGAAACAATGTAATAAACTTCTTTTTGAGAATTACCGCTGAAAGCATATTGAAATGCCATGAATCTTAATTGGCTATTCTCTGCCCAAGTTAGTGACTGTATATCAATGATAAATGACTGTTTCCTTTCTCTGATGTATTTTTTCCATTTTAAATCAACTTCATTGAGATGTGATTTTTGTAAAATAAAATGCACATATTTTAAGACTCTGGTTTGATGAGCCTTGACAAACATATATGCTCATGTAACCACCGCCCCAATCAAGATACAAAATATTCCCATCACTCCAGAAAGTTTCCTCATGCTGCGTCCCAGCAATCCCTCCAGTCCTTTTTCCAGGTAACCTCTGTTCTGCTTTCTGTCTTCTTAGTCATTTTTATGCTGTCTTCTCTGTCGTGGACTCTTGGATAATATGGTAGAAATGTCTCTCTTTTTAGTCTGGCTCAATATCCTACTTTCAGATCTTTGTAGCAGAATAAATTGACATTTAACTGCACATTTTTAGTAACTTTTCTGTTTAAAATTAAATTGCACTATCCTTTGACATTTCTTACGTTGACGATAATAATGGCCAACACTTACATTCTACCTCACAGTTTCTAAAGACTTTTACCTAATATTCTCCATTTGATCCCTACGACAGCTCAATGAGAGCTGGAGGCCCTGTGCTATTATAGTCTAATCTTATAGAGAACTCAGAGAGGCTAAGTGACTTGCCCAAAGACACAAAGTAAGTTGCAGAGAGAGGACCAGTGGTGTACTAGTAAACTGGCTCTCTGGAATTTAATAATAAACAAGTAAGCCCTGACTTGTAGTGTTGGCCCATTTCTGTGGTGTAAATACTCTCACCATGGCCAATGACATCACTCATCCAAGAGTTGGAAAGAGATGCATACACATGGCCCTTGGAAACCAGGAGGAGCCAGCTCCAGCACACCACTGAAAACCCCAGGCTTCTGACTCTAAATCACTTTCCACTGCTCCTTGCTGCCTCACTACATGAAAATGAACCTTTTCTTATATTTTTATTTTTAGGGTGATTTATTATCCTGAAGTCATTTGCCTTCTTAAAATGATGCCCATGTCTTTGGCCTCTACTGAAAATCCTTATGTTTTAGGCATCGCTTCGAGAGCCATCAAACCCACACTGGGACTGATTGATCCTCTGCACACCCTCCACATGCCTGCCCGAGTGGTCGCCAACAGTGGCTTTGATGTGCTTTGGTAAGTGCTGGTGCTGCCTGGAGGGGCTTTTTTAGTACTGGGTCTATGGATAGTATTTTGTTGCACAAAGCACATGCTAAGTATTCATTGATTAGCACCCCACAACACCCCTAGCTTTGGCTGTCATTACCCCCTGTCCTAAATCAAAACATTCAAGCTTTAGAGGTTGGTGACTAGGTGACATCTGGTGTGGGCCACAAACCTGCTCTTCAGGATGGACCCCCCCCCAGCCACAACCAGGGCCATAGGGATGCCACTAAGGGGGCAGTTGGAGCTGGTGTGCAGTGTCTCAGGGACACACCAGCTACCTTTATGGCCTCACTAACTAGGCAATGCCCAAGGCTTCATGTCATGGAAGAGGGCAGGGAATATAGCTAACACCTCCAGAGCACCCCCAGACCATGTACATTGTGTCAGCACCTCGCATACATCGCCACTTCACTGCAGCTCTGTGTGATACGGGACCTTTGTTTTATTGAACAAGAAAACTGGGTTTGAGATGTTTAGTGACTTGCCCACAGTCTTACTGTATGTTCCCTCGGCTTCAGCTGCATTGTGCCGATGGCCCCCTAATCAGTATTTCTATCACAGACCTTGCTCCTGAGCTCCAGGCCTCATAAAGTCCCCACAGGCACTTCACATTCAGCATGTGCCAAATGGCTCTTGTTCATCTATGTGCACGTGCACATTTTTTCACATTTTAACACCTCCGAAATCAGGACATACCTTAAAATGTGTGGCGTCACAGTATGTTTTCATCCTCAGTGGTACGTATCTTAAAAACAGTGCAGGCTGGGCACAGTGGCTCACGCCTGTGTTCCCAGCACTTTGGGAGGCCAAGGTAGGAGGATCACTTGAGGCCAGGAGTTTGAGACCAACCTGGGCAACAAAGTGACACGTTGTCTCCACAAAAAAAGTTTTTTGCAAATTAGTCGAGCATGGTGGCACATGCCTGCACATCCCTGTACAGTGACTGTCACATCCTAAGTACTTGTATACTGCTTGTCACACAAGCAGGAGGTGACAGAGTCAGAACTCACATCCAGGTCCCTCAGGGCCACGTTCTGCTTCCCTCACTATGTTATGCTGCCTGCCAAGGGACTGTAGAAAATTGTGTCTAACTCCATTCTGGTCAATATTGTCAGAACTTTGATGAGCTGTCCCCTAATAACCTGGAAATGAGGGGAATGAGATTATCCTTCCTAACTGTAAAGTGCATAATAAATACATCGTGACCCAAAGCAGTCACCCTTAAGTGGGTAACTCACAGGCCCAAAGACTTCACTGTCAATCAAAGTGGGGAGTGGGCTCAGAAGGCAGGAGAATAATGGCAGTTGCTCTTTCAAGTACTGCCCAAAGGAAAGAACACCTGGCCCGAGGAATCTGCCCTTAAGGCCCAGTGGCCTATTCTGAAGGTAGACAAGCCATGTATTAAATCTTCGAGATAACTCCCCTCATTAGGACTCCATGGACTTCTGATCATAAAGTGGCCATCCTACGGCTTGACTGTAGGGAGACAAGGTGCCATCTTGAAGACTCAGATGTCTGCTCAGCAGTTACGTTTCTTGTCATAAAGTATTAAGCTGACTTCCAGGCTTTACACATAGTTCCTGTGAGCTCAGTCCAGTGAGTCCGCCCCTGAGAAACAAATCTGCACTTGGATTTGGGATCTAGATGCAGTCTAGATGTGCTGCAAGACAGAGGAAACACTCTGACTACAGTGGCCTCACCAACCACCCCAACTTCCCCATGTGGACACCTCATTCTTGCATTATTCATACATTCCCTGCTTAGAACCACAAGGCCTTCATATCCATCTACAAACTAATTTCCAAAACAATTTTCTAATGATTTGTCCAAAAAACATTATCTGCTTCTCATATGTAGAAGAGAGTAATTCCTCCATTCTAGGGAAAATGAAAGTTATACTTCGTGCAAAACATGGTGTCATCTCCCTGAAAGTGAAAGTGAAAGGAGAGTGTCCCAGAAACACTACAGAGGCCCCCATGGGGAATTATACTGAAAACTATAATTCATGCGAACTATAGTTCATGTTACACTGTGTTTCCAGTGCATCACTGATCTAGACGGTGATGTCTGTTCTCTTCTGCAGTTGATGGGCTAGAAGCCATGGCAGACCGGCAAGTGGAGGCAGCTTTGAGGCTTAATTCTTGAAATAGCAAACTTTGAGTTTAGGGCACATGAGAGGAAAAGATCTGCTTTTTCTTCAGGCCAAGAATTAATAATAATAGTGAATACTAAGGTATACAATGTGCCAGGCACTATTCTAAATACTTTACATGTGTCAACTCATCAAATTTTCACAGCCACATGACGAACCAGTACTATTATTTATCCCTGTCTTAGAGTCACAAGAAGGATACCGCCTCACACCAGGTCCACAGCAGAAATATCTAGCTCCAGGATTGACATCTGGGCAGCTGACCCCAAAGTCTATGTTCTCGCTCATTACACTGTAATTTTCATAGGAGTCTGGTATAGCTATGACCCACCTTTGGCAATATGGTATTTGATCAATGCAAGGTATAAAATGGTAAATATCTTCCACAAGGAAGTCATTTTTTAGATTCAGTGCTTTTTTTGTGGCTCAAATATATAATTCAACACCATAAAAATGTATTGACACTAGAAAAGGTCCATATGTAATCTTATACATACTGTTCAAAAATACTGTAATGCCGTTAATGTAAACTCAACTGTGTTAATTTATATTATAAGTAATGGCTGTTGTAGGCAAGAGGTGGGCTGGTAGAATGTACTGTGATCATCAGTGTTAGGTAATACATCCACCGTGGGTTGAGTGCCAAACAGCTCCAAGACAGTTTGTCATCTAAATGGAGGGAAGGAGGAAGACCATGCTTTCCATCTGTGTATTTTCAATATTTCTTGTTAGCCATGCCCTGGAGTCATACACTGCCCTGCCCTACCACCTGCGGAGCCCCTGCCCTTCAAATCCCATCACACGGCCTGCGTACCAGGGCAGCAACCCAATCAGCGACATTTGGGCTATCCACGCGCTGCGGATCGTGGCTAAGTATCTGAAGAGGTATGTCACCCCGAAGGGGATAGAAATAGAACAGGAGGCCCACATTCTGCCAGCACGTGAAACATGACATGCCTGAGCCTGAAATATCCTGAGCAGGTCTGTTCACCAGAAAAGTAGTCAGTGGATGCGCAGAAGCCCCAGACACCAGCAGCCTCTGGAGGGACCCAAGGGACAGGCAGATGAAAACTGGGTCCTTCAGTTCCTAAAAGGCAAAGACAGCCAGGGGACAAACTAGGAGCCAAGCTAGGATGAGGGGCAGGGTCCTTTGAGATTTGGCTCCCCAGGGCAGAAATGAGACCCACGCAGGCAGATGTTGGCTACGCCCATCCAGGCCCCGTCTGAAGACACACAGAATCCATCCATTGAGTTAACTCAAATGAACTAAACTTAAAAAATAAATGTGGGCTGGGTACAATGACTCACATCAGTAATCCCAGCACTTTGGGAGGCCAAGGCAGGAGGATGGCTGCCTTGAGTTTGAGGTTGCAGTTAGCTATGATTGCACCACTGCACTCCAGCCTGGGTGACAGAGCAAGACCCTGTCTCAATTTAAAAAAGAAAAGAAAATAGTAGACATTGCTGTCCCAGGAGATATAAAAGGCAGAAAATGTAAAAAGATCCCTAAGAGGCTGTGAAAGATTTATGAATACAAGTATATACATACATGTATAGCCATAAGCTACAGGAGAGCAAATAGCAATCAGCTCCTGAGAGAGCAAAGATATACTTAGGATGAAAGCTGATACCTGAGATATTAGGACATACTCAAAATCGGACTCACTTTTGTATTTATACGTAATGGACAGAACAACCACAGGTAGGCTAGGCCTAAACATGAGCACAATGCTTCCTCTGGCCTTGAGCTAGAAGCTCCACTGATAAAGGAGCCTTGGAATTGCATTTTGTAGCAGAGCAGCAGGAAGGAACCCAATACTATTTCAGGTTTGTGGGGGACTTCCAGGACAGCACAGCAGCACTTGACTAGGTCCAAGCAGACACGCATCATGGGGAGCCAGTTTGTTTGACAGGGACAGAGGCTTGGCAGTGGCACAGCGGTGGGAGATAAGGAGAGACAGACAGAGGAAAGGCTGAAAGCTCCATCATCTGCTACTTCACCTTGTCATTGGGGGAATTAGGAACTAACATGGGGTTTCGGAAAGGAGGCAGGAACACCCAACCATTCCACGTGAAAGGACCATTTCAAATGAAAGGAGAAGAAAAGGTTGTGCATTTTTATTTCGCAACAGGAACTCTTACGCAAGGCAAAATTGCAAAAAAGCCCACATGAAAAGTAGGTTCCCTTGACAGTCTTCAGGCTTCTTCCCTGGGGCAAGGTTTTAGCAGCAAATGCAGGAAGGCTATGCACAATCAGAAAGGGGCTTTTGAGAATTTACTTTTCCAAAGTGGCACTGGGGACACCCAGAGCAAGCTAAGGCTCATTCAACAATAACATCCACTTCCACAATAATGTTAGCATAGAGGCGCAGCAACCACAGGGACCAAGAGGTCCCCAGTGGGTCCAATGGGAGGCAGTGTCTCAGAGAGAAATAGCGCTGGCCTGGCCGGCAGGTAGCCCCAGGCGTCTGAGAATGTTTACATCCCTTCACAGGGCCGTCAACAGCCTGACAAATGAAGAAGAAGAATGAGTCTCAGGGCACCTTCCTGGAGTGGCCCTCGCCATCCAGGGAGCAGTGTGTTGCCTCCCCCGGCGCTTTTACATCACATGAGCAGCTGACAGTGTATTTATTATGCTTTTGCTGAAACAGTTGATGAGAAAATATGTTTCCCTTCAGTTTTCATTTAGAAGACAAGGCATCGTTTGAATAACTTGCCTAATTTTTCTTTCTACCTAGTAGCATTTCTTTTTTTTCTTTTTTGCCCCTATATCTTTCCCTAAGGCAGCTCCTTATTCTGTAGGAATTGCCAATGTTGACGTGTTATTGTTAGGTGTTTATATCATTCACAGGGCTGTCAGAAATCCCGATGATCTTGAAGCAAGGTCTCATATGCACTTGGCAAGTGCTTTTGCTGGCATTGGCTTTGGAAATGCTGGTGTTCATCTGTGGTGAGCAAATCTGAGATTTCATTTCTTTACTCAAGCTATTGCTTTAAAATTTTGTTTAATGTTTATAATTCAGGACAGGTGGTAAAATTTAAATATGCTATAGAAGGAAGAAATTTAACTTTATGTTCCTAGATGTACTCTTTTTTTTTTCTTTTTTCCACTACCAGGAAACCTAAATGTATTCTTTAATTGAATGTGGTTCCTAAATGTATTCCTTTATGTTCCTAAATGTATTCTTTTTCTTTTTTCCACCACCAGCTAAAGTAGAAACCTAAATGTATTTTTAAATTGAATGTGGTTTACTGGGTTTTTAAATAACATATTTTTAAGGTATAATTCACATACTATATACTATTCACCCATTTAAAATGTACAGAACATTAGTTTCTAATATATTCACAAAGTTATGCCACCATCACCACAATCAATTTTAGAACATCTTATCACCCCAAAAAGAAATCCCATACCTCCTAGCTGTCATCCACCAAGCCCCCCACCTTCCCCAATACTTAGCAACTACCAGTTTACTTTCTTTTTCTTTTATTTTTTTATTTTTATTTTTTATTTTTTATTTATTTATTTTGAGACGGAGTCTCACTCTGTTGTTCAGGATGGAGTGCAGTGGCACAATCTTGACTCACTGCAACCTCCACCTCCCAGGTTCAAGCAATTCTTCTGCCTCAGCCTCCTGATTAGTTAGGATTACAGATATGCACCACCCAGCTAATTTTTTAATATTTTTTAAGGAGAGACGGGGTTTCACCATGTTGGCCTGGCTGGTCTCCAACTCCTGACCTTAGTTATCCTCCCGCCTCCACCTCCCAAAGTGCTGGGATTACAGGCATGAGCCACCGCACCCAGCCTACTTTCTATCTCTGTAGACTTCCCCATTCTAGACATTTCATGTAAATGGAATCATAGAATATGTGGTCTTTTGTATCTAACTTGTTTCTTCTCTATGGACATAGATTTTCCTTTCTCTTGTTATATATGTAGGAGTGGAATTGCTGGGTCATATGGTAATTCTGTGTTTAAATTTTGAGATACTGACAGACTGTTTTCCACGGCATCTGTGCTGCTTTACATTCCCACCTGCAGTGGGTGAAGGTTCTGATTTCTCCACATACTCACCATGTGTTGTGGATTTTTTAAACTTAAATGTAGGATGTTTTCCCCCAATCTCTCACAAAAGAAAGGGATCAGAATGCTTGTCAATAGCCCAGAATTAATCTCTTTGATTGAAACTTTATTGGTATGTTGCTTTAAATTTGAAAACCATTGAACTTTGAAAATTAAGAATAGGCCTTTGCTAGGGTGAGCGCAAAGAATGATCAGCCTCTGATGATCTACCACTGATGGGAGCATAAACTGGCAACACCTTTCCAAAAAGTAAGTGAGCAAAATGTTCCCAGAGCCTGAAAAATATTTATGCCCCTTGGCCCACCAATTCACTTCTAGGAATCTAGTCTGAAGAAATACCCATGGCTGGGCACGGTGGCTCACACCTGTAATACCAATTCTTTGGGAGGCCGAGTTGGGCGGATCCCTTCAACTGAACCCAGGAGTTCAAGACCAACCTGGACAACATGGTGAAACCCCATCTCTATAAAAGAAAATACAAAAATTAGCCAGGTGTGGTGGTACGTGCCTGTAGTCCCAGCTACCCAAACACCTATAGTCTCAGTCATCCTGAGGAGGGAGGATCGCTTAAGCCAGGGAGGTCGAGGCCGCAGTGAGCCAGGATTGCACCACTCCATCCCAGGCAACAGAGTGAGACCTTGTCTCAAAAAAACTCAAACAACAAAAACAACAAAAAACTATAATATTTTCCTATTTGTTCATCAATATTTCAGGAGGATACAAAAATTTTTTCACTGAGCATGGTGGCTGGATCCTTCCTCACTTGAACCCAGGAAGTCAAGGTTGCATTGAGCTATGATCACACCATTGCACTTCAACCTGGGTGACAGATTGAGATACCATCACAAAAAAAAAAAAAAGAAAAGAAAAGAAAAAGAATTTTTCAGTAAAAACAAAAACCATGATGCCTTTTCTTGATGTCAACTAAATCTAAACAAATCCTTAGGGTAGAATTCAGGCCAGAGAAATCAGTCAAACCAGAACTGATTAACATAGCCTGTCAGGCTAGAATAATCATTTCTGATTGGACTCCATGAGTATGTAACATTTGAAGGGATCTGTCAGTTACTGGCGGGGCAGATCACTGGTGGGTCAAGCTTGCATGTCATCAAATACAGCACATCCTGACTCACAAAATTCCCCTGACATCATCTGGGAGCACACTGCCAAGGAGCTGCCAGGAAAAAACAGAAAACACACGCCCAGAGCTTATTACAGAAACTTCAAAGTGAATTCCCCAGTCTTTGAGATCATAATGTTAATTAATGGGTTCAGGGAGTTACTTCTGGATCAATACTTTTTAATGCCATACAATTCCATAAGCATTTGAATTTCACCATCTTCAGAGGTTTTGTTAATGAGTGCACTACATACATGTCCCAGACATCGTAATATATCCTTATATCCAAGAAAACAGAACGTATCACTTTTTCAGGTAATGATACTGTCTAGAGACTGTGACAGGCATCCCCATAAGAGTATCTTTCTATTGTTGACTTGAATATTGGTAACTGTATCAACATAAGGATTTTCTTTCTTTTCTAGCCATGGAATGTCTTACCCAATTTCAGGTTTGGTGAAGACGTATAAAGCAAAGGATTACAATGTGGATCACCCACTGGTGGTAAAATCATAAGAATAAATTATTTAATTAAATATTATAATCCTCCCAATTTCCATAAATATATTTGCCAATTCTCGCCTGCTCAGAGTATGGGGTAAAGTAAGTTAATATCTAGAATACGCAGGGAAGAACAGCTTTGTCATCTGCCGGTCACTGTGTTTCGTTTCTCCCCAGCCCCATGGCCTTTCTGTGGTGCTCACGTCCCCAGCGGTGTTCACTTTCACGGCCCAGATGTTTCCAGAGCGACACCTAGAGACAGCAGAAATACTGGGTATGAACCATTACTCAAAATTCTGTGACCGGCCAGGCACGGTGGCTCCCACCTGTAATCCCAGCATTTTGGGAGGCCGAGGTGGGTGGATCACTTGAGTCCAGGAGTTCGAGACCAGCCTGGGCAACATGGCAAAACCCCATCTCTACAAAAAAAAAAAAAAATTAGCCGGGCATGGCAGTGCAAGCCTGTAGTCCCAGCCACTCAGGAGACTGAGGTGGGAAAATCACCTGAGCCCAGGAAGTTGAGGGTGCAGTGAGCTGTTATCATGCCACTGCACTCCAGCCTGGGAGACAGAGTGAGACTCCCTCTCAAAAAAAAAAAAAAAAAAAAAAAAGAACCACAAAGGACAATACCAAAAAATATTGCTTTGCAATAGCTTAATAATGAAACGTCAGGCTGGGCACAACAGCTCATACCTGTAATCCTAACATTTTGGGAAGGCTGAGGCTGGAGGATAGCTTAAGCCCAGAAGTTTGAGACCAGCCTGGGCAATACAGTGAGACCCTGTTTCTTTAAAAACACGTTTAAACATAAATATATTGATTTAAAATGTCAGTGACTTGACCAAAGCCCTATCTAGCACTAAAATTCTGTCATTATTATACTTCTGAGAGTATTGAATCTGTTCCATTTGTAGTAATACTCTTTCCTGTTTTTATCTCAAGAGAAAGTATAATTATTTTTATTTTTTAAGGTTATGACTTTTGCTATGTTCAATAATAAAATGAATCTACATCAGGAAGCAAGAGTAAATTCCCAATTATAGAGAATCAAAACAACTGGAAACTTTTCTCATCAAAGCCTGCAAAGCTCCTGATCAATTAGAAACTTTATAAAAATATCCTGAAAGAGGAGTCTGTTTGCCATACTGTAGAATAAATAATGTCAATAATAAGATATCCACAGTACCTTTTGAATCTTACCAGGAATAAAATGATATTCAGGATAGCTTTAGTGGTAAGTAAAATGTTGGTGTTTTGCTAATACAAGAACTCTTTTAAGTAGACTTGAATATTTTATTAACTTGCAAAACATCTTATTCCGCCACTTGTGTTTAGTTAGGGCAGGAAGGGAAAGGCTAAAAAGAAAACTTCATTATGCTCTCCTAGCCCAGCCGTTGGAGAGATTATTTCCAGGGAGGTAGGAAGGACCGCAGACATCCTTCTGCAGGAGCTCCCGCTGAGCCCCAGGTGCTGTGCTGGGAATGTTAATGACACAAGCCCAGGGCAGAGAGGGGCCAGGGGCTCCATTTCCCAGAGGGTGCTGAGGGGAAACAGTGTAACTTTGCCAAGAATCTGTGTCCCTTTTCTCTTTCGGACTGGAGATGTTGTTCAGCCATATTTTGGGACTCAGCTACCTTTGTAAATATTCAAACCATGTAAATAAGTGGAGAGCTCAAATCATAGGCTACATTTATGGTAAATGGGAAAATCTTAGAGAACTTAAAGTTAACACTCCAGGCAACTGGCAACACTGCTGAGAAGGGAGTTCCTCTGTTAGATTCCAGTCTGGAAGAACCCACTGATTCTTCCTTCCTGAATGGGAAATTTTAGTGTTATCTACACTTAGCTATCCCATACTATGAAATATTTTGATTCTTCATGTCATCTTAGATTTTCTTAGCTTTAGACTGATATATTCTTTTTCCTACCATCTCTTTTTTTCTGTAACACTTCATAGGAAAATGCAGAGGTTTCGATGGTGTGTTTTATGGCAGCATTCCCAGGAACATTAAAACTTCATAAACTTTGTATCATGTGTCACCACTCCACCTAATCCATATTTTAGCTGCCGCTGGGTAATACAGACTGGTCTTGTCAGGCAAGGTTTACCTTTCATCCGGCTGCTCTCCCAGCCAACCCCGTATCTGGTTCTATTCATACCTTTTCCTGGATTCCTAAGAATTCTCACTGTCATGGAAGAGAAAGCTAAAAACCAATTTAATAATGTGCTTCAATATGGAGGTGATAGGAGTCATGATCTCCTTTTGAACAATACAGGAGAAAGTGAACTTAGACTACAGTGGGAGGCATTTTGCATAGACTTCATATAATGCTATACTCTGTAGAGGGCTTTACTTCTTGGTAGTGAATGTGTTTGGCTAGAATACATGAGAATGCAGGGTGCTAAGGGTTGTGAAATCAGTTCCCTTCCTCCGAGAACTTTGTCACCCTGCCTGAGGGCAGAAACTCCTGCATGGCTCTTCCAGATTGCCATTTCCATGATTATGTGCATTTTTAAATTTTTATTATATATACACACATATATACACATATATACACATATATACATATACATATATATACATATACACGTATACGTATATATACATATTTGTATGTGTGTATATATGTATATATGTATATGTGTATATGTGTGTGTGTGTGTATATATATATACACACATACATATATTTAATAGAGACAGAGTCTCACTCCCAGGTTGGTCTTGAACTCCAGGACTCAAGTGATCCTCCTGCCTCAGCCTCCCAAAGTGCTGGGATTACAGATGTGAGCCACCAGGCCCGGCCTCTTGATTACTAATTACTAATCATGTAAAAATTCTGCCCTTATGAATCTTCTTTCATCAATACCATTATTATCTGCATATGAAACGCTGTTTTCTGAGAGCCTTCATATTCTTGGTCCTGCCCAGCTGGTTCTACAATATTTATTTAGAGGAACCTACCCTGCCCTTTGGCAACAGAATCTAAAATTAAAAGTTTTATAGCTATAGAGGAGAAAAATTTTCTTCCCTGTTCACACATAATCCATTTTTGTCATGCTTATTTTCTTCCTTTTTGGTGGTTAATTTTGGAGCTTTTGTACTTCTGTAAGCTTGTCTCACGGGGTGTTAGCAAAGGATTTATCTTTTTCTAAGATGTTGCTGTGGGAAAAGACGTTGAGCATATCGTACACCTCTAGATGTCAGCAAACTCCAAGCCTTGAAATTACATAAGCTATGTGTTTTTCAGATATTCATTCCTCCATCCCAGCACCAGCCAACTTTCTTGCCTCGTTCTGCACCTCTCTATTTCTCTCTGTTCCTCTTCTTCCCACCACACAAGGGGCCAGCATGTAGGATCTGGAGCCCCTCTGAAATATCAGAGCTGAGTGAGCTTCCCCAGCCAACTCTGGCCCTCCTAGGGAGGCACACCATGGCCCCACGCTGGGCGTTAGGGAGACCCCGTGGGTGTGCATCTTGTGACTGAACACCACCCAGAGCCAGTTTCTTCATCTCTCCCTACAGTCAGCGCTTTATGTCTTCTAGGAGCTGACACCCGCACTGCCAGGATCCAAGATGCAGGGCTGGTGTTGGCAGACACGCTCCGCAAATTCTTATTTGATCTGGATGTTGATGATGGCCTAGCAGCCGTTGGTTACTCCAAAGCTGATATCCCCGCACTAGTGAAAGGAACGCTGCCCCAGGTAAGAGACCAGCACGCTCCTCACTCCCTGCGAAGGAGTCCAGCGCCCCCAGAAAGACATGCTCCATTGGTGGTGGGCCAGCGGGGATGGAAACCAGGGGTCCCCGGTGGTTCTCGGGTCTCTTCCACAGCAGACAGCAGTTCTGTCCTTTCCCGGTGCAACAGAGCCAGGCCCTCGCCTTTCCGTTCATCCATACAGCTGTAGCTGAGGTGAGGCTTTTATGAAAATTTTCATGAAGGGATGGATCCTTTATGAAAATTCAAGGCAAAAACAACCAAACTGATCTTGAACTATGGCAAAATTTCCCTTTTCCCCATTTCTGTTCTTTGAAGGGCTCCTGTAAATAACTATGTGAAGCTGTTCCAAAAGGACCACCAATATTATTTTCCATTGTAAAAAAGTTACAGATCTCTACTATTTTGTGAAGAATAGGCATGGCCTTTCAACTAACACTATCACCAAATTGCTTTTGATGAATGTGGGAGTTTGTATACTTGATACATACCTGTGTCACTATGGATCTGGTTTCATTTCTTAAATGTTTGTGAAGAATGTAAATGGAGCTGCATCCCTAATTCAGTAGAGTCATACTAGGTGTAAAGTTTGCTCTTCCGAGGTTCTCATGAAGAGCTCTGATCCCTCAGTGGACCTCTCTTGAGCTAGCACATCAGATCCTAATAGGCCAAGGTCCTGTTCATTGCAATTCACTATAAAGCAGAGAGCTCAGAGCATGAGCACTTTATTGGTGGACCACACCATAGTCACCATGCCCAGAATACTCCTTTAGTCCTCCTAAAGGAGGCCAATATGGGAAAGGCAGAAGTCACCTCAATGCTATGAGGGTATGAGGATAAGGATCTTCTGCCACTTGCTAATGCATTGTGGATCTCTCCCTGACCATGAAACAGAGTTAGCAGCTGAAACATCCACTCACACAGCAGCCGGCTTGCCACAAGTGCTGGTGCTTTTCCCTCATCCCACTCCAAGTAGGCAAGGGCCTCAAAGTAGCTTCTTCCTCCCCACTTTGCTAGTGCTTAGAATGTTGATAGCCTCACCATTCACTTAAGATAACATTTGTGACCCATCTAATTGGGTAAGCAGCTCAGCTACAGTTTATCATCACCAAGCAGAAATTCAGGTCCCAGTGTTGGTAGAACTTCCAACTCTCAAGAAAAATCAGCAATCTGGATGTTTGTGTTGAATGCCCTAGTTTCCAATGCACAAATGAAACGTAGTCTGTGAGCCACCAGTTTCCCTGATTTGGATTCAGGCTCAGTGAATTCAATTGCATCTAGAAATAGAAATGAACAAGAAACAAAGGAGTCTCAAAGTATAGCAGAGACCCTGGACTAACCCTTAATTCTAACCCGTAAGTCCAAGGGACCAAATCACTAAAAAAATCAGACCCTCTAAGGCCCTCACAGTTATTTTATCCAAACCTACCAGCCTGTAAGTTCTGTGAGGGCAGGAATCTGTCTGCTTGGCTCATCCATTTTCCATTGCACCTAGCACAGGCTAGTAAGCATATTAAATGAACACGTACCTCCATTGCTCTCCTCCTAAGTCTTCTGTCTAGCTAAGCTTTAATGGCTGACTGGGGATAACTTTTTGAAGTTTCCTTGTACTGACTAGGACTCAACCAAAGGCAGGGGAGCCGTGAAAGCTCAGGGACACCCTACACTGAATGGTCATAGTGAATTTTTCCCAGGGGAGGGACAGGGCTGGAGTGCAGTGGCATAATCATAGCTCACCACAGCCTTGACCTCCCAGGCTCAAGTGATCCTCTGTCCTCAGCCTCCCGAGTAGCCAAGACTATAGGTGTGTGCCACCACACCCGGCTAATTTTTTTTTACTTTTTGTATAGATGAGGTCTCACTGTGTTACCCAGGCTGGTCTCGAATTCCTGAGCTCAAGAAATCCTCCTGCCTTAGCTTACCAAAGTCCTAGGATTATAGATATGAGTCACAGTACCTGGCAGTCACCGCAATTTTAATGTAGCTTCTGGCTTTATGGCATGGTCCCAGTGACACTGTCCACCCTGCCAGGGGCCCTCCAAAAGGTTCTGCTTGTTTAGCCCAGGAAATTTTTCAGGAAAATGTGTGTGTCCACCTCCAAGAATGGTATCCATGATTTTCAGATGAAACTGTCTGATATCCTTGGCCATTTGATTGCTGGTCATCAGTGCACACTGACAGGTGTTTACTGTTCTAATTCTACTGCAGTCAGACTGTCACTTTCTTTTGTTTGTTTGTTTTGTTTTTTGTTTTTGAGACAGAGTTTCACTCTTGTTGCCCAGGCCGGAGTGCATTGGTGCAGTTTTGGCTCAATGCAACCTCTGCCTGCCGGGTTCAAGTGACTCTCCTGCCTCAGCCTCCCGAGTAGCTGGTATTACAGGCACACACCACCACGCCCGGCTACATTTTGTATTTTTAGAAGAGACGGGGTTTCACCATATTGACCAGGCTGGTCTCGAACTCCTGACCTCAGGTGATCTGCCCACCATGGCCTCCCAAAGTGTTGGGATTATAGGTGTGACCCACCACGCACGGCCCAGACTGTCACTTTCGAAGCGATTCCACACAGCAGCAGATCCAGCCTAACATTTGAGACCACTCAAATAGCACTAAATGAACACTCAATAGCAAGTTGATTAGATACCACTCTGAATGCCTCCATGCACATGCGATGCTGGGAAATCACAGATAGCAAAACTTTAATTGGACAAAACAAATTTCTTAATTTCACAAAAGATGGGAGGTAAATGGAATCTTTTGGATATAAGTTGTGTCTTAAAGTGGAAAGCCAGATTTTCCTCAAGCTGTATTCATAAAGCACCTTAAGGCATCTGCTGCCTTTTTCCCTCTGATCATGTTTTCATGATTCAGAGAAATAGAGTTAATTTTAATTAACTAGCTCTAGGTTCACTTGGAGTCTACCTGATTGAGATATACATATATTCACAGATTGATAGGACTTTGGTAGGAATCTTAGAAATAAGCTTGTCCATTTTGCAGATGAATAACTACTATGGAATTTTGTTTGTTTGTTTGATGGCAGTGACTGTTTTACAGGAATGCTGTGGCCATTTCAGAGTTTTACACACGCAGTAGACTAATCTTCACTTATTAGCATCTCTAGGATTTAAGGTAGTGAGAATATACTGGCTCCTGCAAAGAACATCACCAGAAAGGTTATTCAATGTAGTTGACATTTGATAAAGGTTCTTTTCTGTTTAGCAGTGAGGGATTGGTTTTCTCTGGAAGGAACAACCAGGCCAGTATTCTTGACCAAACACAGCTCATACTGGTGGCAGCTAATAGCAGCCCTGTGTACAGAGGCTTTCAACTGCCATAGCCAGGCTGCAAGGGGAGCAGGCAAGAATATATTAATCTTCCAAGCTGGATTTCTGAAACCCCTGGAAAGAAACATTTACATTTCAAATCAAAACATTTCATTACTGAGGAGCGCTGTCTACCCAAATGAGCACTTCCACTCCCTGGTAGACAGGCCAGCTGAAATGTTGTTATTTTATGAATGTGCTAAAAGTAGATGTCTGAATTTATTTCATGCCCATGTTAATGAGTTGTCCTTCAGTCTTACATGCCTATAAATAATAGCACATCATTGCTTAACACATCTTAATTCTGAGAGAGTTTAGCTTTTATATGGCAGAGCTGTTATGTGTAGGGGCATATCAAAAACTTTATGTCTTTGTCCGGTTTAACCAATCACTGGGGGCCAGAAATGCGAAACAGAAACTCAACTCAGGATTGGCTTCAAGTACTTCTAAGAGTCCTGCACTGCTCCACCAAAGATAAGCAGGATCATGTCAAGGACCTTTAAGCTTATCAGATAAGACTCTCTCCCATTATGAACAAAGTAACTTGCCATCATCTGCAGTTATGGCAAACACTGAACTTCAGTTCTTGACCATGCACAAACATATACATATTGAGACCCTCTGCCTTGCTATGGATTTCCAAAATTCCTTAGGGTCTCTTAAAAATCTGCTGGGATGTGACATTGTCTTTACCTCACCCATATTCATCGGCATTGTCCCCCACCCCTCCCCTCTCTCATCTGTCCCTCTATCCTTCCTTCCTTAACTATCTGTTAAATTGTGATAAAATATGTATAACATAAAATTTACCATTTTAACCTCTTTTTTTTCTTTTTTTTTTTTTGAGACGGAGTCTCACTCTGTCACCCAGACTGGAGTGCAGTGGTATGATCTCGGCTCACTCCAAGCTCTGCCTCCTGGGGATTCTAACCATTTTTAAGTGTACAATTCCATGCCATTAAGTACATGCACAATGTTGTGCAACCATCACCACTATCCATTTTCAGAACTTTTTTTTTAATCATGCCAAACAAGTGGTATGTCTATTAAGCACAAACTCCCCATTCTCCCCTTCTCCTAGCCTTTGGGAACCTCTGTCCTACTTTCTGTCCCCATGAATTTGCCTATCCTGGATACCTCATGTAAGCGAAATCATACAATATTTGTCCTTTTGTGACTGACTCATTTCACCCAGCACAGTGCCGTTCGTGTTCATCCATGCTGTAGCATGTGTCAGAATTTTATTCCTTTTTTATGGCTGAATAATATTCCATTGTATGGATATACTACATTTTGGTTATACATTTACCTATTGATAGACATTTGGGTTGTTTCCACCTTTTGACTGTTATGAATAATGCTGTGATGAATATTGGTGTACAAGTATCTACTTGAGTTCCTGCTTTCAATTCTTTGGGGGTACATACCTAGGAGTAGGATTGTTGTATCAGGTAGTAACTCTATGTTTAACTTTCTGAGGAACTGCTAAACTGTTTTCTGTAGTGGCTGCACCATTTTACATTTCCATTAACAGTGCACCAGGGCTTCAATTTCTTCACATCCTCAACAACACTTGTTATTTTTCTTTTTGTGTGTGTGTATAATAGCCATTCTAATGGTGTGAAGTGGTATCTTATTGTTTTGATTTGCATTTCTCAAATGATGAAGGATGGTGAGCATCTTTTCATGTGCTTATTCGCTATTTATATATATTCTTTGGAGAAATAACTAATCAAGTCCTATACCCATTTTTGAATTGAGCTGTTTGAGGTTTTTTTGTTGCTGAGTTGCAAGAAGAATTTTTTGTTGTTGTTGTTTTTTGTTTTGAGACAGATTCTCACTGTGTCACCAGGCTGGAGTGCAGTGGTGCGATCTTGGCTCACTGCAACCTCCACTTCCTGGGTTCAAGCAATTCTCCTGCCTTAGCCTCCTGAGCAGCTGGGACTACAGGTGCATGCCACCACGCCCAGCTAATTTTTGTGTTTTTAGTAGAGACGGGGTTTCACCTTGTTGGCCAGGATGGTCTCGATCTCTTGACCTCGTGATCCACCCACCTCAGCCTCCCAAAGTGCTTGGATTACAGACATGAGCCACCGCGCCGAACGAGAATAATTTTTATATCCTGAATATTAATCCCTTATCAGATATATGAATTGCAATTTTTAAAAATTTTGTTGTCTTTTCACTTTCTTGACAGTGTCCTTTGATGCACAAAAGTTTTAAATTTTTATTCAGTCTAGTTTATCTGGTTTTTTTTCCCCCGTGCTTTTTCTTTTTTCTTTTTTTTTAAAGACAGAGTCTTGTTCTGTTGGCCAGGTTGGTGTGCAGTGGCGCAGTCTCAGCTCACTGCAACCTCCGTCTCCCAGGCTCAAGTGATTCTCCTGCCTCAGCCTCCTGAGTAGGGGGGATTACAGCTGTCCGCCACCACACCCAGCTGATTTGTGTGTGTGTGTGTGTGTGTGTGTGTGTGTGTATTTTCAGTAGAGACAGGGTTTTACCATGTTGGCCAGGCTGGTCTCGAACTCCTGACCTCAAGTGATCCGGCTGCCTCAGCCTCCCAAAGTGCTGGGATTATAGGCGTGAACCACCGCACTGGACTCCCTGTGTTTCCAGTGTTATATCCAAGAAATCATTGCCAAATCCAATATCATGAAGATTTTTCCCTAATTATTCTTCTAAGAGTTTTAGGGTTCTAGCTCTTACATTTAGGTTTTTTATCCATTTTGAGTGAATTTTTTGAATACATCCATCCTTCTTTTCATTCCTTTTACCTGACAAATATTGATTGAGTCCCTACTGTATACCATGCATTGTATGGTACACTAACAGAAGGAAAATAAAGTCCCTTTTCTCCTTTGTGAAGCTTACCTTCTAGTGAGGGGAGACAGTGAACATCTATAAGTAAGATATAAATGAAATCATTTCAGATAATGATTAGTGTATGAAGGAAAATCTGCATAATGAGGTAGAGAGTGATCTCATGGGGAAAGTGTGGAGAGAACTCCAGCCAGGCTGTTGGGAAGGTACAGGATGATAGGGCAATGCTTTCCAGGCAGAGGGGAAGGCCCTGGGGCAGGGTCAAGGTTAGCATGTTCAAGGAACTTAAAAGGGATGGTGGGACTAAGTGAGCTGTTAGAGCTGGAGTGGGAAACAGAGCCAGATTAGGGTAGCCTTAGAGGCCGTGGTTTTGTTGTAATTGCCACGGGAATTTATCTGCAAGCATTAAGCACAGGAATGGTAGGATTCAGTTTATACTGGAAAAAAATCACTTTGGCTGCTGTGGGGAGAATGATCTCTGCGGGGCAAGAATGGAGCAAAAGTGGAAACCGACATTTTAGGAAGATTTTCAGGCTGGACAGGCAAGTGATAGCAGTGCCCTGGATGCTGGTTGTGGTACCACAGGAGGTGAGAAGCGCTCCGACTGGGGCTTCATTTTGGAGGTAGGACTGACACTCTTGCTGATGAGTTGAACTTGCAGAGCAAGGGAAAGGGGAATCAAGGCTGGCTCCTGGGTTTTGCCTGAGCTATTGGGTGTCATTTCTGAGATGAGAAAATGGGAGGAGTGGTGGGATGGGAAAGTCAGAGTTCTATCTTGTATATGTGAACTTTGAGATGCCAGTATCCCCTCCACACCACCTTTACTAATTCAGCAGATAACTGTTGAGCATCTACTTACTGTGTCAAGCCCTTCGGTAGGCGCAGGGCAGAAAGCAGCGCACACAGCTGAGCCCCTGGCCTCAAAAGCTTCCCTTCCACCAGCTACACTCCCAAACACATGCCAGCAACAGAAAACATGCCCAGAGACCCGTGAAAATGGAACCTCAAATTGGACATTCCTCAGTTTCATGCAGGCACCAGGGGAGTCATCGCTGTACCTTTTAGCCCCTGTCCCCGGGAAGCTACTGACCAGAGTATAAACAGAAGTAGGATGTGCTGGGTATCTTTGCTGAATTGACTCAATAATCGTTGGAGCAATTAAAAAATCACTGGGTTTGCTTGGGAACGCAGAGACGAAACCTTAGTTAATAGAAAAAATGGAGCCACTTGTTGCACATAGCATGAAAGTTAACGTTCTACTGAAGTCCTTTTGAATACACCTTAAGTCCAAGTTGCAAAATACATGGTCTTAGATATCGGGGATGACCCAGTTCTGTCTTCCTTGACAGCACTGGTTGTGCCCAGGACAGAGCTGTGTGCGTACGGAGAACCTGGCAGAGGTTGTTGACTGACCTAGTTTTGTCATGATAGGGGTGTTTTTCCCAAGGTTGGTTTGGGCAGAAGGCTGTTGCCAGGGCATAAGGCAAAGGGCAGTGGCTTTTGAAAGCTCTGTGGGGAAAGAGGTATGATGTGATATGTGATAAACCTCCAAGCTGGGGATCCAGTCATATGAAGTATACAAGAAATACCGTTTTTAAAGATACAGCATTTATCAAGTCATTTATTCTTATGACCAAGTTAATTTCCATAACTTTGTAGCTTTTACAAACTGCCTTTTCAAAGCCCTGGGTAACTCCTTTCATTTACTGTTTCAGGAAAGGGTCACCAAGCTTGCACCCCGTCCCCAGTCAGAAGAGGATCTGGCTGCCCTGTTTGAAGCTTCAATGAAACTGTATTAGTTGTCATTTTAACTGAAAGAATTACCAGTGGCCATTGTAGTGCTGAGAGCAAGAGCTGATCTAGCTAGGGCTTTGTCTTTTCATCTTTGGCATAACTTAGCTGTTACCAGTATAGGTGGGATATAAATTTATCTTGCAAGAAATTCCCCAAAGCTCAGAGTCCAGCTCCTTCCATAAAACAGGCTGGACAAATGACCACTATGTTAAACCCCCAGGGTCGACTTCAGGGGTCAGTGTTCCTGTACCAAACCCCACGCAGAATACTCTGCCCCTGCTTCATGAGCAAATAGCAAAAACTCAAAAGTATAAATTGTATTTCCTATGCCTAGTAATTCACTGCATGTCTAGAAATTTATCTGATAGAAACACTAGCACCAGTACATACAAAAGCATGGCAAGGATGTTTCTGGCAGCACTTTTCTAATAATAAAATATTTGAAACAACCTTAAGCATTCATTATTTATAGTATACTACACTGTGGAATTCTATGATACTGTTAATAAAGAAGTAAATCTCTTGGAAATGTGTCCATAATATACTGGGAAGTTGGCAGAAAGTAAGCTACCGAATAATTACATGTTAGTATGATCTGATTTTTATTTTTTCAACTATACATAAACATATATCTACATATACCTACAAAAGGAAGATGCACATCAAAATGTTAAATGTTATCACTGGAGAAATGGAATTTGGGGTGTGGAGAACTAAGAGAAAATGTTCACTTTATTTTATTTATTTATTTATTTATTTATTTAATTTTTTAATTTATTGATTTATTTTTTATTTATTTATTTATTTATTTTTTAAATGGAGTCTCACTCTGTCTCCCAGGCTGGAGTGCAGTGGTGCGATCTCGGCTCACTGCAACCTCCACCTCCTGGGTTCAAGCAATTCTCCCGCCTCAGCCTCCTGAGTAGCTGGGATTACAGGCACCCACCATCATGCCTGGCTAATTTTTGTATTTTTAGTAGAGATGGGGTTTCACTGTGTTGACCAGGCTGGTCTCAAACTCCTGACCTCAAGCAATCCTTCTGCCTCAACCTCCAAAAGTGCTGGGAATACAGGCATGATCCTCCCACCTCAACCTGCTGAGTAGCTGGGACTACAGGCATGCACCACCATGCCTGGCTTATTTATTTATTTTTTTATTTTTTTATTTTTTTTTTTTTTGTATTTTTGTATTTTTTGTAGAGACAGGGTGTCGCCATGTTGCCCAGGCTGGTCTCAAACTCCTGAGCTCAAGTGATCCTCCCACCTTGGCCTCCCAAAGTGGTGGGATTACAGGCATGAGCCACCAGTCCCAGCCTCATTTTTTATTTTATAAACTTCTGTATTGTTTGGATTTGTTACAAGCGTATATTACTTTTCTAATTTTTTCAAAAGGGAAGGGAGAGGAAAGAAAAATGTCATTTTAATGTTTTAGGTCAGATTCATCTTATTTTATAAAAATACTAGTAACATATTTAAAAGGTAAAAACAAATCCACAAGAGTAAAATATTAGAGACCAATCCTCTGGTGAATAAGTTGTTTTTGTCGTTGTTGTTTCTTTTTAAAGTTTGAGAACACTTATAATATATTCTGCAATGTGATATGACATTATTAGAAGAGCATTAGGCTAGGGTTCAAGGGCCCTGGATTTTGTTTCAGTTTTTTCTGATTCTTAGTTCATTCAACCAAGGCCTCTTCCAGGTTGAAAATGCTATGAGACTGGGCACAGTGGAGGCTGAGGCAGGAGGATTGCTTGAGTCCAGGAGTTTTGAGACCAGCCTGGGCAACGTGGCATGGTGAAATCCCATATCTACAAAAAATACAAAAATTAGCTGGGTGTGGTGGTACATACCTGTAGTCCTAGCTACTCGGGAGGCTGAGGCATGAAAATCACTTGAACCTGGGAGGTGGAGGTTGCAGTGAACGGAGATCACATCACTGCACTCTATCCTGGGCAACGGAGCAAAACTCTGTCAAAAAAAAAAGAAAAGAAAGAAAGAAAATACTATGACTAGGTTTTATGTATTACCTGGTACTTAATGTGAGATTTTTGAATTGGGAAAATTTGATGTAAAATAATTTGAGATACAAATATGCATTCTCCCCCCACCCCGCCTCAAATGTTCAATGCCTTTGCTAACAGTAGCCAGACGCCTAAATGTGACTCACCAAGAGGAGTGTTTGGTATTCATATTGATGATGACTCTGTAGGGAAGAATTTAAAGGTCAAGCATGAAGAACAGATTTAGGAAGCCTCAGTGTTTTTATCTTGATACCCATCGTTCTGTCCCTTACAATTAGAGAATATGGAAAAGGTGAGTTTTGTGACTCACTAGCTATTAAAAGAGGATAAGCTAGATTAGGCCCATTTCTGTAAATCAAACACTTTCATGTTTCAGAGACTATAATTAAGTGTATTTTTTCTAATTCTGTAGCCTATTTTTCTATAGATTTTCTTTAAGAAAAATTCTTAAGAGCCACCGCTCCATTTATATGGATTAAAATACTTACCAAGGCAAGGACATTTAATAGAATGGTATTCAAGAGTTTGAAAAATACTATGTTCATGAAACTATCATAATATGGTGGCATTTTCACTTAAAATATATGCATATACCTAATTTATTTTTTGATACAGAATACTGATTTGTTCCAAATAGGTCATGTTTCTATGTTATTGTTGAGTGCCACAATAAATAGCTGGCTCATTTGGCACTCCTGTCCCTCTCTATGCACAGGAAGGGCTATGTTGGGCTTGGCATTGTTTGAGTAGCTGTGGACACAGCTGTGGGGTGTTTTCAAGTGGTCAATGAAGTAAGTCTGCTCTTGTAAAATACAGACAAGTACAGTATCAAAATAGCGCGAATGTGCAAAAATTGCTTTCCTGGCCTTTTAACCCTGAGAAAGATTAATGGTTGTTTGGATTAGAAACCATACCCTAATGAGGGGGCTGTTGCCTCCAGGGAGTAGGTATGAGAAAGGGGACTATTCACCTCCAGGTCATCGTTGCACAGGCTGCGAGTCTCCGACGACCCGCAACACCACGCCAGACAGCTGCCCAGGCTCTGCCAGTAAGTGCCTGGTCCTCAGGGAGCTGTTGAAGGGACCAGGCCATCACCATCACAATGGCCTGGGGGAGGCAGTCTCCAGGGCCAAGCACACTTTGAATGGACAGAAATTGGTTCTTAAAGCCCTAGGTTGAATTACTGGCAGCTGGGGGTGGGAGGGTCTAGTTTCTTGTGCTATTATTCCACTGTTTTTCCAACCACTCCAATCACTCTCAGAATAAATGCAATCGCCTAACAAATTGCAATAACTGTTTTGAGATTTCGTCCCCTGTGAAATGCCTCATGAAGCTATGCGCACAACAGCTAACTTCAAAGTAACCGCACTTCATTCTTTCTGGCTTTAAGTTTTTGTCTTTTTCAGTTGGGTGCTTTAAATTGATTTTCCAATTTATAAAATTGGAAACTGATTAAAATAATCATGAGAGAAAAGGAAGAAAAAAACAACTAATCATCCTATTACCCAAACACAGCTGTTAACATTTGATATATTTCCTTTCCATCTTTTTCATTTGGGTGGTGTAATCTTCAGCTCTTTTCTCTTAAGACGTGACATTTTAAAGATTTTCCGTGTTGCTGCATAATCTTCATAATCATATGCAAATGTATGTAATAGTTTATTAAATAAGAATTTAATAATTTATTCTTGTTAGAGGTCATCAAATTGCTTCCAAATTTTTACTCCTACCAATAACTTAGCAATGAATAGATGAATAATGTTTATATGGCTTTTTTCACATTCTAAATTAATTTCACAGGTTAGGTTCCCCTACAGTCAATTTCAACATTACAATATAGATTTTTTTTCCTTTTTCTTTTTTTTTTTTTAAGAGATAAGCTCTCATTCTGTCACCCGCAATGAAGTGCAGTACATGGTCATAGCTCACTGTAACCTCAAATTCATGGGCTCAAGAGATTCTCCTGCCTTAGCCTCCCCAGTAGCTGGGAGTATATGCAAGCACCATCACACCTGACTAATTTTTAAATTTTTTTTGTAGAGATAGGGTCTCGCTATGTTGCCCAAGCTGATCTCAAACTCCTGTCCTCAAGTGATCCTCCCACCTTGGCCTCCCAAAGTGCTGGAATTACAGTCATGAGTCACCACACCTGGCCTGGTGTAGATATTTTTATGACTCTCGGTTTACAGTGTCAAATTATATATAACTCAGAATTGCATTAAATGTTGCTTCCCCTCTCATTCAATCTTCTCTGCAAAATAAATACTAGTTCAAAGCAACAAGAAATGAAACAAAGTTCATTTGCAAGTATGGACCAGACTAGACTATTTGTGCCAACCTGCAAGTCAGTGGTGTTTTTTATGTCAGTACAGCTAAACAGTTCACAGGGATTACAATTTTCAAATAAACTTACGAAAATTTGGTGTTATATCCTTGCCTCTTAAGTGAAATTTTAAGACCCCCAAATCTCTTTTTTACTTACTTTTTTTTTTTCCTTCTAGAGCCCTCTATGGGCCCCTAAGCCTATAGGTATGTGTTATTACTTTCATGGTCTTCAGTTTTGCTGGCCAAGAAAAAAGACCCAAGGGAGTAACATATATTCTTTCCTACAAGGGTGTTCTAAAACCACTCAGGCCTGTGAGTGAAATGATTTGCTGCACTGCAAGGAAGGTGAGTGAGACCAAAGAACTACCTCCACCAAGATCCCTTCCAAGGATCTAAGTTGCTTCTCTAATCAGAAACCTCTCAAACCTTTGTGACTGTGCACATAGGTCCCATAATGGCTTTGGCAACATTTACCTGGGACCAGGGTGAACTTCATACCATCTATTGCATGTGGGAAAAGAGAAGAATGCTTGTCAAACAAACCACTGTATTTTATTTTATTTTGGTGTTGCTGGTAGGTGTGTAGTGAGCTCTCAGTGTGTGTGTGTGGTTTTTTTTTTTTTTTTCCTTCTCAGACAGAGTTTCACTCTGTCCCCCAGGCTGGAGTGCAATGATGCGATCTGGGCTCGCCACAACCTCTGCCTCCCGGGTTCAAGCGATTCTCCTGCCTCAGCCTCCCCAGTAGCTGAAATTACAGGCGTGTTGCCACTACGCCCAGTTGATTTTTGCATTTTTAGTAGAGACAGGGTTTCACCATGTTGGCCAGGCTAGTCGCAAACTCCTGGCCTCAGGGGATCCCCCCCTTGGCCCCTCAAAGTGCTGGGATTACAGGCAGGAGCTACTGCATCCAGCCTCATTGTGGTTTTAATTTGTGCTTCTCTAATGGCATGTGATGCTGAACATCTTTTCACATGCTGATTTGCTATCTGTATCTCCTTTTTGTTGAAATATCTGTTCATGTCTTTTGCCTATCTTCTAATTGGATTGTTTTGTTTTGTTTTGTTTTTTACTGTTGAATTTTGATGATGCTTTATATATTCTAAATACAAGTTTTTTCTTAGATATGTGGTTTACGAATCTTTTCTCCCAGTCTGTGGCTTGTCTTTTTATTCTCTTATAAGGTCTTTCACAGACGAAAGGTTCTTAATTTGATGAAGTTCAATTTACCACCTTTTCCTTTTTATTCATCATGCTTTTGATGTCAAGTCAAAGAACTCTACCTACCCATAAATCTCAAGATTTTCTCTTAAATGTTTTCCTAAAACTTTTAGTTTCACATGTAAGTCTGTGATCTACTTTGAGTTAATTTGTGTATAAGGTGTGAGATTTGAGGGGGGGAGTGTGTGTATGCATGCACACATGAGCACACCTGGGCTATCTGTAGTATCATGTGTTCATTTGTGGAAAAGATACTCTTTCATCCATTGAATTGTTTTTATACCTTTGTCAAAAATCAGTTGGGCATATTTGTGTGGTTCTGCTTCTAGGTTCCCTGTTGTGTTCTAGTGCGTGTGTCTGTCTCCACCAATACCACCCTGTTTGGATTACTACAGCTAAATAGTAATCTTTAACACTGGTAGAGCGATTCCTCTCCTTTATCCTTCTTTTTCTTTCTTTCTTTCTTTTTTTTGAGACAGAGTTTCACTCTTGTTGCCCAGGCTGGAGTGCAATGGCATGATCTTTGCTCATTGCAACCTCCACCTCCCGGGTTCAAGTGACTCTCTTGCCTCAGCCTCCCAAGTAGCCTGGCCTATCCTTTTTTTTCAAAACTGTCATAGCTATTCTAGTCCTGCACATTTCAATGTAAATTTTAGGATAACCTTATCTATGTTGACAAAATATTCTTGCTGGGATTTTATAGGAACTGCATTAATCCTATTGATAATTTGGTGAGAGCTGACATTTTTAGTATGTTGATTCTTCCAATCCACAAATCCAGTATATCTCTGCATTTATTTAGGTCTTCTTTGATTTAATTCATCAACATTTTAAAATCTTCAGGACACAGATCCTCTATATGTTCTATTACAATTCTACCTAAGTATTTCATTTTCTTTGGAGCAATTGTAAATGTCATTGTGCTTTGAATTTTGTTTTCACATGTTCGTTGTTAGTACACAGAAATGTGATTGATTTTTGTATGTTGATCTTGTATCCTGCAAACTTTTTGCACTACTTATTAATCCTAGAAGTTTCATGTGGATTTCTTGTGATTTTCTATAATTATCCACCTGTGAATAGGGACAGTTTTATTTCTTTGTATCCAATGTATATGCCTTTTATTTCCTTTCCTGGCATTTTTGCACTGGCATACTATTCCACTACTGTGTTGAATAAGAGTGGTGAGAGCAGAAATCCTTGTCCTGTCCCCTGTCCTAGGGGGAAAGCATTCAGACTTTCACACTGAGTATGATGTTAGCTATAGGTCTTTTATAGATTCTCTTTATCAAGTTAAGGAATTTGTGTCATTTTTTGAAGGTGTTATAGTAGCATGGTAGCTTTTCTTACTCTCTGATATTTATGCTTAATTTACTGGATTTAGGTTATTTTTGTAATCAAGAAACAGAGCAATCTTTTCTATTTTCATTTTAATTCTGTTAGGTACCCGTGCAGGTATTTCTGTTTGACAGATAAACTTTAAAAACAGAGACTCCAAGAGGTAAAATGTCTTGCCCAAGTTTATATACAAAGAAGCATTGTCAGACTAGGTCCTAGGGCATCAGTTCAATTACATTTGTTGTAAACCTAATACTGATAATATGATTGAACCCCTATGTGCCAGACACTATAGCTGTTTTACATGTTTGTGTTATTTAATGCTCAAAACATAGCTATGCTATGACCATAGAGATTTGCTCACTCTCTGTTATGGACTGTATGTTTGTGTCCTCCCAAAATTCATAAGTTGAAGCCCTAACCCCTAATGTGATGGTATAATATTATGATGGGGCAGATGTTACTATTATCTTTGTTTTACAAATGATTGTACCAAACCTTAGAGGCTGTATAAATTGACCAAGGTCACACTACTAGCAAGTGGTAGCAAGTGATTTGGACCTAGACATAGATCTTGCTCTTGACAACCACCTAGTGTCAACTACTGTGCAAGGTTCTGGGGCTACAAAGATGAATAAGACTCAGTCCCATCCCTTAAGGAGCACACAATCCATCAGGGGAAACAATCATGTTCATAGCTTGATTCCTGAAGCAGCAGCAACCCCAGGTGGTAAGATGCCTTACCAATATTAGAGGCGCTCAGTAACATTTGTTGACTGAATGGCTAAGTGGAATGGCTGGCTTCTTGGACAGATCTAATGTTTGTCATACCTTATGTAGAAGATAATTCTTTCTAGCAGAAAGTAGAAAAAATTCCCTAAACCCAGTCATCCACCTGCCTCCAGTTATCCTGATCAGTTTATGCTGGGCAATAATGACTAAAAACTCTTAAATATAAAGAAAGAGACTGCCATATCATGAAATATCAAAACAGAAAAGTTGGCAGAAACTGGTCATCCAGAAAGAATGGCAAACTGTTCACTCACAGCTCCATGAAATAGTCAAGCTCAGCTACAGCTGCTGCCCAGGGCAGCTATGACCTCAATGTTCCCAAAACTCCCACCATCTCACAAGACCTCCAATACCAAACTCACCTCCCCTTCTTCCCACAGGGCAGAGACTTCAGGAGATGTTGTGGAGGGGTGCTCTCCCCTCTCACTTATGACCTTCTTCTTTCCTGGCTCCTCATATGCCTCCATTTACTCCTCTTCCTGCTTTTTCATTCTGCTACGCTATTACCACTGGGATTTACTCAGTCCCTGCTATGAAGTGCATGTCTATGTCGTCCAAAAAATCATATGTTGAAGCCCCAACCCTTAAAGTGATGGTATTAGGAAGTGGAGCCTTTGGGGGGTGATTAGATTTAGATGAGGTTATGAAGGTGGGGCCCCATGGTGGGATTAGTGCCCTTACAATGGAGATAAGGGACCAGAGCTCTCTGTCTCTACCACATGAACACAGTGAGAAGTTGGCTGCCTGCCAACAGGGAAGAGAGCCTTCACCGGAAACTGAATCATCTGGGAGCTTGGTTTTGGAATTCCCAGCCTCCAAAACTGTAAGAAATGGATAGTAAGCAACCCAGGTTATGGTAGTTTGTTATAGCAGTCCAAGCTGACTAAGACAGTCGCAAAGAGGAAAAAGAGAAATATGAGTTAACGTTGATTCAGTGTAGGTTACACAAGTTCTATTCTAAGAACTTTACATATTTTTCAAGGTTTTCAATTCAAAAACCTTATGAGTTATTATCACACCTTCCTCTTCACCCTAAACATACAGACACACTTGAATACCCCTTGACTCAGGCCCTCCACTTCTCACCTGGATTACTGCAGTCAGCTTCCTAATGGTTTCACTGCTTCCATTTCTTAACCCCCTGCAATCCATTCTCCACCCTGCATCCAGGAGTGCTTTGATAAAAGATAAATTGTCTGACCATAGCTTTTCCTTACTGAAAAATCCTTCAGTGGCTTCTCATGGACTTCAAGAGAAGGTCCATGGCCCCATCAGATGGCAGGGCCATCATAGTTTAGCCTTTTCCCCCATTTTCAGTCTCCTGTCTCCCCAGCTTCACACACCCTCAGGAACCATCTCAGGCCTCCATAGCTTTGTTCAGGCTCTTACCTGTGCCTGAAATAACCTTCCAAACCTCATGGCAAACTACTGCCCATTCTTCACTCCTTAGCCTTGTCACCTCTCCACCACCCTTCTCTCCAGGGAAGTCAAGGAACCCTAATTTGAGGTCTCCTCTGAGTTCTCAGAACATCCTCTTCAGGCCTCCACTTACCACTCTGGGCTGTAAACACATCTTACAAACATTTGTGTTTTTGTCTATCTCCCCATCTAATCTATTAAGAGGGGGAGACTGTCTTAATCATCTAAGATCCTTATCATCCAGCGTAATAGCTGCCATATTCAGTAGTACATTAAGTATTTGCAGAATAGAATGAAAAAGAGCAATGCAACCAGTCTTATTTCTTTTCTTACAGATAACCTAATTTTCCATTGGCCAATGTCTCTAACTTTTTTGAGTAAATAAATGTGAAACCTGCATGTCCCAGATACTCAGCTATAACCAATGAATGACAACACCAAGGTCTCTTGCCTGTTACATCCTGATATAAAACCAATCTGGCAAACAGCAAAAAGCATCCAAGGTCCACTTTTAAAAGTCATGGTCAGGCCAGGCACAGGGGCTCAAGCCTGTAATCCTAGTATTTTGGGAGGTCAAAGCAGGAGGATGCCTTGAGGCCAGGAGTTCAAGATCAGTCTGGGCAACATAGTGAGACCTTATCTCTAAAAAAAATTTAAAAATTAGCTAGACATGGTGGCACATGCCTGTAGTTCCACTTACTCAGGGAGCTGAGGTGGGAGGATTGCTTAAGCCTGGGAGGTTGAGGCTGCAGTGAGCCATGATTGTGCTACTGCTCTTCAGCCTGGGTGACAGAGCGAGACCCTGTCTCAAATAAATAAATAAATAAATAAATAAATAAATAAATAAATAAAAATTTATGGTCCACAGTCCATTGAGAATGTTGGGAGGGCAGCCTGGGGGGTCCACAGAACTGAGGAACCTCCTTTTACAAATCAGTGTACAGAGAACCTGTTAGCTAAACCAAAGAGGAACAACTTTATAAGAACAGACAACTATTTATGCACACAAAAGAAAATCTTCCTACCAGTAGTAACGCTATTAAAGTTTTAGCAGCTTTTCCATTATGAATCTGACATTTCTTCCTTCTTCAAAGCCTAGTTTGAGTGCTTGTGACTTTTTGAAATGAGATAATAAAGCCATCAACACACAATAAAAGCTATGCACTATCCATAAAGAGGAGTCTCTAGAGTATATTTTGTGTTAAAGAAAATATTGAATTACTTGGCCTTTCCTTTTAAATCCTTTAAAGCCTTCAGCTTTAGAATGAAAGACTCAAACTCTTCTCTGGGATCTTAATTTTTATGTGGCTTCTTATTACTTTTTTATCCCTTCTAAAACTCTAAATCCCTTCAACATAGCTTTGGCCCCTTCCACAGCTGAACTGGCAGCAGACTGATCTTTTTATTGGTGGGTAATGGATTTAGTTTGATTGCTGACACGGGAACAATGAGAGGATAAACAATTCCATTTGTGGCCATGAAATTCCCCATCTGTTGAGCGCGTTCAGGACGGCGGAGCACTGGGCAGAGACAGATGAATGAGCCCGCCACTCCTGATGTTAATGACATCCATCATACAAGCTGAACATGTGGCTTCATAAATCAACAGCTAATAGCAACTCTGGTTGCTCATGTCATTAATAAGCCATCCGTTTAAATACATAAGAGTTTGCCATAACATTCAGCCTAGAGACCTGACTTGCAATTCTGATCTCACCAAAAAACCAGAAGTAGTAAAGGAAGCCGAAACAGCATTCTTCTAAGTAAAAAAAAAAAAAAAAAAACAACTTTTTCAGATCCACACTCAAATACTTACAGATGTAAACAGATGTAATCATACGATATCTGGAATTGGTTACAAAATAAAATGGGATGAGGGAGTATGTGGACAGATAGATGAAAAAGCTTGGGTAGTGTTTAGGGTAGGGTGCGTGAGCAAGGCACTCAGAGCCATCACAGCGAGGAACCATGTTGCTTCCAAACATCCTGCTCACCAGTAAACCAGGGATAGGAAAAACACACGACGCAAAAAACTCACATCAAAATCAGGACTGAGGCCGAGCGTGGTGGCTCACGCCTGTAATTCCAGCACTTTGGGAGGCTGAGGCAGACAGATCACTTGAGGTCAGGAGTTCAAGACCAGCCTGGCCAACATGAAGAAACCCCATCTCTACTAAAAATACAAAAATTAGCCAGGTGTGGTGGCACATGTTTGTAGTCCCAGCCACTCAGGAGGCTGAGGCAGGAGAATTGCTTGAACCTGGGAGGCGGAGGTTGCAGTGAGCCAACATGGCGCCACTGTACTCCAGCCTGGGTGACTGAGTGAGACTACTCCGTCTCAAAAATAAAATAAAAATAAAAAAAATTCAGGACTGAAATACAACATTAATGTGGGTGATTTAGCTCAAGAAGAGCAGTTGTGTGATGGCTATGATGAAGAGTGATTGTCTCATTTTAGATGAAGATAAAGAGTAGTTGATGAGTTAGATAACCAAATGAGAGAAGGTAGAATTACTGTTTATTACCATGCTGGTGACTTCTTCCCTGAACACTGGTTTCATATATTATAATTTTTGTGCTGGGAACAGATACCAATGTATTGTATGAAAGACTTGAAGCAAGCGGTTATACTGAGAAGAAACTAATAGACAATACTCAGTGTAAGATTTTTCAAGTTCTTTATTAATAAGTCACAGCATCCTGCAAGGAAGAAATCATGCATCAGCTGCCAAGCAATAAACCATAAGAGCTAGAAAATAATATAGATCAGATCCTGAAATGGACTGAGCAATGGACAAAAGATCCTAACTCTTGACTTATAAGACTAGCTACTTTACAATCACTCTTGTTGATATCTCTCTGTTGACATCATAGAAATTGTTCAAGAATAAGTAACACTTTATTAAAATCATACTGCAAGACTAACCAGTAGATAGTAGAAAGGTGGTCCCGGCTACTCAGGAGGCTGAGGTGAAAGGATCTCTTCAGCCTGGGAGGTGGAGGCTATGGGGAGCCAAGATCACACCACTGCACACCAGCCTGGGTGACAAAGTGAGACCCCATCTTAAAAATAAATAAATAAATAAACAAACACAAAAGTTTTTTTTTTAAGTTTGGCAGTGAGTTGATCATCGTTAAAGTTCAGTGATAAGTAACTGAGGATTCATTGTACTATATGCTCCACTTTTCATCTTTGTATATGTTCACAATGATTCACAATGAAAAGTAAAACATAAAAGATAACATTCAAAGATAACTGGAAAATGGTAGCTTCTTTTTTTTTTTTTTAGACAGGGTCTCCCTCTGTCACCCAGGCAGCAGTGGCATGATCTCGGCTCACTGCAGCCTTGATCTCCTGGGCTCAAGGAATCCTCCCACCTCAGCCTCTTGAGTAGCTGCCACTACCTACAGGTGCCCACCACCACATCTGACTAATTCTTGTATTTTTTGTAGAGACGGAGTTTCGCCATGTTGCCCAGACTGGTCTTGAACTCCTAGGTCTAAGCAATCCACCTGCCTTGGCCTCTCAAAGTGCTGGGATTACAAGCCTGAGCCATTGTGTCCAGCCTATTGTTTAGCATAAGCATTTTTGCATAATTTTATCTTTTTTCAAAGAAAAAGGAAAAAAATGCTTATATAACAGTTCAAACATTTAACAAGGCTTGTTTCAAAAAAATACATTATTAAATTTCACCCATTTCTTTGAACTTTTAAAGTGTGAATACAATACCACTTTAAGTTAGATATGCATAGCTGGGCATGGTAGCTCACACCTGCAATCCTAGCACTTTGGGAAACCAAGGCTGGAGGATTCCTTGAGTCCAGGCATTCAAAACCAGCCTTGGCAACATAGCAAGACTCCCATTTCTACAAAAAAATGAGATTAAAAAAATTAGTCAATCATGGTGGCACATGCCTGTGGTCTCAGCTACTCAGGAGGCTGAGGTGGGAGAATCCCTTGAGCCCAGGAGTTCGAGGCTGCAGTGAGCTGTGATCATCCCACTGCACTCAGCATGGATGACAGAGCAAGATTTGCTCAATAATACTACTACTACTAATAATAATAATAAGTTAGCCGTGTGTCTGGAACTGTATTTCTATGGAATATGTTGCTCCAGAAGTTCAGCATAAGCTAGGAAAGAGTAAGGGTTGCAAGCCACCTTGAAGGAACTCAGAGGCTGTGCTGGCCTCTGGAGTCAGCAGAAAAGGGACAAGAGTCACTTAGCATCCCCCCTTGACTATCTAGGGGCTGTCTCAAACTTCCTAGGTACAAAACTGAGTGCCTGATCTGTAATGGATGCTGTAGTCACTACCCAGATTCTCTGGGACCAAGGCACCCTTTTCCCCAGCCACTGAGAGTGTTGGTGACTGACAACCCAACCCCACTCCAGAGCTTGACTTCCACGGAGGAGAGCCACCTTGCCCGAGGTCTAACCCTTCCCAGAACTACCTCCACTCAGTGACAGTCAGTTAGAAAGTCAAGTGTGAGACCTGGCTGATTTGCCCCATCGGAGTAACTCTGAAGGGCCTGACCAACTTCAGAGTTCCCCCATCGGGTTGGTCAAGTCCCTTGTTGGGACCAAGTGGCTACCCAGCAACTTCCTCCAACACATCCTTCTTGTTCTGCTTCTCTCTCAGGTATTGATCACAAAAGCCCTGGCCAGCAAACCTCTCGCATGCTCATTTCATCTGGGTCTGCTTCCTGTGAACTTGACCTGCAACGCGATCTTCCTCCCAAATTTCTTCCTCTTTCCATTTTCTGCTGGTGCCGTCTTTACTCCTGTCTTTCTCTCACACCCATAGCCTAGTATGGGTCAGAAATCCTATTGGTTCTACCTTCAAATTATATCCAGAATTTGACCAGTTTTCAGGGCCCTTTTGCCATTGCCCCTGATCTACGCCCCCATCTTCTCTCACTTTGGGTATTGTGGTGGTGCCCCTCCCCCCCAAGCTATTCTCCCTAATTCAGCCTTACTGGCCTTGAGTCCCTTTCAACAGAGTAATCAAAACAGAGGTCTCGAGTCAGGTCATGTTGCAGCTCTGCCCAAAGCCAAGTCACTTAAGAGTAACGACTAAATCCTTACTAACCCAGCATGCCTGGGATAATCCTAGTTTGTATCTGTTGTCCCAGCATAGTTTTAACAGTGACCACTTAGCCCCATTTGGATTACTAATTATATGGTCACCCTACCTCCTGCTACCTCTTGGAAATCACCGCCTACTACCCATCCCCGTCCCCACTCACCCCATTCCAGTGACTCCAGAATAGTCCTCAAAGACACAGAAAAATCTCTGCCTCCAGGCTTTCGCACCAGCTGTTCCCTTGCCTGAAATGCTCTTCCCCGAGATAGCTGCAGCTCCCTCACACCAAGATCGCCTTTTCAATGAGGTTTATTTTCCAGGTCACCCAATTTAAAAGTTCAAGTATCCATTCCAAGCCCTCATATTCTCTCTTCCTTGTTTTATTTTTTCTTTCTTTTTTTTTTTTTTTTAACCTTATCACTCTCTAATATGCTTTATATTCTACTTACTTATCCTGTTTGTCACCTGTCTCCCTCAAGATAAGGGCCAGGGGTGCTGCTACACATCCTAAAATGCACAGGACAGACCACACAGCAAAGAATTAGCCAGGCACAGTGTCTTACTCTCTATTCCCGGCAATTTGGGATCCCAGGGCGGGCAGATCACACTTGAGCCCACGAGTTCGAGACCAGCCTGGGCAACATGGTGAAACTCCATCTCTACAAAAAATAACCAGTGAGTCATGATCGTGCCACTGCACTCCAGCCTGGGTGACAGAGTGAGACCCTGTCTCAAAAAATAAAATAAAAATAAACTTCTTAAGGAATTATTTGGCCCCAAATGCTGATAGTGTTGTAACTGAGAAATCCTGCCTTAGACCAATCACTAAGCTTTTCTTGGCCTCACTTTTCCCATCTGTAAAATAGTGATACTACTACTGGGCCTAGTCACAGGACTGTGAGAATTAAATAAAATAGTGAATGAAAGACTCATAGCATAGTGCTTGGCACATAAGTGCTATTTTTTTTTAAGGGTTATTAGGTTCAGGCTGTGTCTGATTGTCTCAGTCATTGCAGAGCCTGACAGGTAAGTTTTAGTTCTGCTCCTTCTCAAGTCTTGGCCGCATCTTCTAACACATGAGCATCCCTGGTTGCAGAAGAATGAGGCAGGTTCATTATCAGAGCCAGAAAACTCACTGTAATAGGCTTGCCTGATGTAGCAAATAAAAATACAGGATGCTCAGTTAGATTTGAATCTCTATTAATAAAAAATAATTTTTAGTATAAATATGCTTCATGCAATATTTGGGACATACTTTTAATTTTTAAAGCCTATTTTCTATTTATTGTAAAGTCAAATTTAACTGGATATCCTGTATTTTTTCTAACAACCTGACATACCAAGCACCTGCCCTCTGATTAAAGAAGTCCTCCTCACAGACAAAGAACATCGCTTTGCATAAGTTAAAGATTGAAACCACCGCTCTTTCCCTCAGAGGAACTGAAAGGAGAATTTTATACTGTTAAAATTACAAATATATCTCCAATTTCACAAAATAAGCCACTGAAGATTACACAACAGAGGTTTCTCAGAGGCCCACAGCCTGGTGCTCCCCTAATCTGCCAAAACTGATACTCTGAGATGGTGGAAAGCCCGGGTTTTGGAGTCATAACTGACCTGGGTTAGAGACTCCCTTTCGTAAAACCATGATAGGCCCACCTTTCAGGGTTGTTGTAGGGCTCATGTATAAAGTGCCTGGTACATAGTAAGTGTTTGACAGTAACATCATCAGCATCTTGTCTGAGTTTGACCCCTGAGAGGTGATGGATGAACACTGTACAGCATGAGTCAGGAGACCATACATAAGCCACCACTCACGCTGAGAGCTGCCACCCCTCTGCTCAGCCACTGAATCAGCACCTTATGGGTGCTTTTAAAGCCACATACTTCTGGGAACCACTCCAAGATTTTTGAATTAGAAAGAATGAGGCTGGGATCCAGGCTTGTGAATGTTTATCAAGGTGCTCCATTCAACAGTGGTGAGGATGAGCATTCCCTAAAGAGCTTGTTCAAACAGACGCTGGGCCCTGTCCCACAGTTCCTGATTTGGCAGACAGGATGGGGCCAAGAAATCGCATGTCTAACAAGTTCCCAGGTGATGCTGATGCTGCTCTCTGGGGACAATTTGAGAATTACTGTGCCACATCCATGGCTCTCAACCCTAGCTTTTTTCTTTTTTTTTTTTTTTCTTTTTTTTTTTTTTTGAGACAGAGTCTTGCTCTGTTGCCCAGGCTGGAGTGCCGTGGTGTGATCACAGCTTACTGCAGCCTCAACCTCCCACAACCCTAGCATATTTTAACCACCAAAGGTGTTTTTAAATACCTGTGCCCGAACCCTTAGTAATTGAATTTAAATAGTCTAGGGGAGGACCTGAGCTGCTCATAATTCTAATGCATCCTGGTCAGGAACTTCTGCTCTCCTTAAGGCAATTCTAACTCCACAGTGTGCCCGGGACCAGCCACATTCCATCCCAGACCTTCAGAACCAGAATCTGCATCTTAACAAGCTCCCCTGGTGATTCGTACCCATGCTGGAGTCTGAGCACTGCTTAGGTTTCAGCCTAAATGTAGCTTCCTCAGACAGGGCTCTTTTTTTTTTAGTCTCACTCTCTTCCAGGCTGGAGTGCAGTGGTGTGATATTGGCCTCCCAAGTAGCTGGGACCACAGGCACACACCCAGCTAATTGTCTTATTTTTAGTAGAGACAGGGTTTTGCCATGTTGGCCAGGCTGGTCTCAAACTCCTGACCTCAAGTGATCCACCCACCTCAGCCTCCCAAAGTGCTGGGATTACAAGCATGAGCAACCGCACCCAGCCCAGACAGGGCTTCTTCTAGTGCCTTTGGTGGGCTAGATCTTCAGAGCTCTCAGATTGGAGAGGGAAACACAGCCACTTGCTGGTCAAGCACGTGGCAAGCATTTTACAGAGAATCCCAGAAAGAAAGAGTCTCCCACTGTGGCCAGGCATGGTAGTTTACACCTGCAATCCCAGCACTTTGGGAGGCCAAGGTGGGAGGATCACTTGAGGCCAGAAGTTCAAGCCCAGCCTGGGTAACATAGCAGGACCCTGTTTCTACCAAAAAAAAATTTTTTTTTTTTTTTAATCAGCCAAGTGTGGTGTCATGTGCCTGTGGCACCAGCTACTTAGGAGGCTGAGGCAGGAGAATCACTTGTGTACAGGAGTTCAAGGCTGCAGTGAGCTGTTATCAAACCACTGTACTCCAGCCTGGGCAACAGAACAAGACCTGTCTCTAAAAATTAAAAATAAATAAAAATAAAAAAAATTAAAAATAAAGTCTTCCATTGACATCAATTGACTGCCCTTTCAGTAAATGTAGAAGTCAAATGTAAAAACAGCAGTAAGTGAGCACTGGTGTGCAGTCAGGATGGAACCCTCAGCAGTGAGTTCCCTGGACCTGGGAAAAGAGGAACCGAGACCAGAACAGAGTTGACCTTAGGCTTAACCTTGTCCTGGACAGAAGCTGACACCAGTACTCACAGGTGTGGCATATACTTACTGCTCCATGTGGGTTACACTGTTTGCATTCCAAAATGAGGCCTAAGCCATCCACCCCTCCACGAACTGCAAAGTACCTGGGCTAGGAGGACCCTAATAGTCTAATAAGATCAAGATTCTGGGCGCTGAGCACAAAAGCCAAACAAGATCATTTCAGCAAAAAATTAAAACTGATAATATCGAGTATTGCAAAGGGTGTGGGGAATAAGCCCCTCATGGCCTATTACTGAAAGTGTCAACAGATTAAGAATTTTTGGTAGACAATTTGGAAAAAAAACCCTCAAAATTTAAAACATACATATGCTATGACTAGCACTTCTGCAGCTAGTAATGCAACCTATAAAAATATTAGAAGATATGTATAAAGATACATCACAGCACTTTGCTGCATTGAGTCTAATTTTAAATAATGTAAGTAAGCGATGGATCTATCAAGAAGAGTGGATAAATTTCTATAACACAGTGATCTCCTACATATCTGCTAAAAGAAGGAGAACTATAAATGTCCACACACGTGTGTGTGCATAGTGTGACTCCATTTCTATTGTTTAAAAATCTCATACATGTACATGTAATATATGTGTGACTAAGCATGAAAAAAATCTGCAAAAAAACCTCCAATCTTTAAACAATGATTGCTTTTAGGAAGTGATACTAGATTGGGGGAAGTGGGTTTCACTTTTTCTGTATACTCCTCTATAATTTTTGAGTTTGTTATAATAAGTGTGTACTATTTTTACCATTTAAAAAATATTTCAAACAGGTAAAAATGATCTCTTGAGAACTGTTTCTCTTTTCTCTTTTTTTTCTTTCTTTTTCTTTTTTGACAGGGTCTCACTGTGTTGCTGAGGCTGGAGTGCAGTGGCACAATCACTTTATGCTCTGTCTCAATCCCCACTGCAGCCTTGACCTCCCAGGCTCAAGCGATCTTCCCACCTCAGCCTCCCAAGTAGCTGGGACCACAGGCATGTGCCACCATGCTCAGTTAATTTTTGTATTTTTAGTACAGACAAAGTTTTGCGATGTTGCCCAGGCTGGTCTTGAACTCCTGGGTTCAAGGGATCCACCCACCTCCCAAAGTCTTGGGATTACAGGTGTGAGCCACTGCAGCCCGCCAAGAACTGTTTTGCTCTGGACATGTTTCTTGACATTAACCATTTATCTGTGTGTTTCAGGCTCAATAACTGTGATTGATTAAATTTGGGTTTTCTTAGCTAACACCTAATCCAGTCTGGATCCCTTGGGATTAAGTCCAAGTAATCCTGATTGGCTTTTGGGTTTCCCTGAGTGTTCTTAATTTCGGTTTAGCATCACGTCCTTGAAACGTTGTGTCTTTTACACCCTGCTCTTCAATATTGCCTCTATTAAGCATGTGGTTAACCAAAACCCTAGATTCCTTTTTATTAATTTGTTGCTAAAGCATGTCAGCCCCATTCTGTACCAAATCAATTATTTGTGTTAATGTAAAAATATATGATTACATTTGGTTTTGTTAAATTTCATCTTGTAGATTTGGTACAACAGTCCAGTCTGTTAAAACAATTTTGGATCTTCACTTCCATCGCACTAGGTACTCCTCTAAACTTTTTATTATCTAAAAATATGTCACTGGGGAGATCACAAAATTTATAGACAGCAGGCACAAAGAAGACTTTTCGACACTATCTTTTTATTTATTATTATTTTAGAGACAGTGTCTCACTCTGTGTCCCAGGTTGGAGTCCAGTGGCACAATCATATAATAGCTCACTGCAGTCTCAAACTCATGAGCTCGAGGGATCCTCCCACCTCAGCCTTCCAAAGTGTTGACATTACAGGCATGTGCCACCACACCCAGCTAATCTTTATTATGTTTTATTTTATTTTATTTTATTTTATTTTATTTTATTTTATAGAGAGGTCTTGATGTGTTTAAGGCTGGTCTCAAACTCTTGGCCTCAAGCGATCCTCCCACATCAGCCTCCCAAAGTGCTGAGATAACAGATGTGAGCCACCACACCCGGCCCTCCTTTTCAATTGAAAATGACCAAAACCTACATAAACTTAAGCCAACAGGAACTTTATCAGATGGAGACTGAGCTGTCTCACTGACTCCAAGACAGGCATGGCGTTGGCCTGAGAGAGGCAAGGTGGGAGACAGGCAATCATCCCTCCCTGCTGAGCTTGGCCTCTTTATTCTCTGTCTCAATCCCCAACATCCCTTCTTCCTCTTCCAACACTCCCTTCAACCCCAGTCCACCCTCCCGTCCCACTGGCCCTTACTATCATGTATGCATGACCACAGACCCACCAGGTGTGGACCATGGTAAAAGCACTTGTGCCCGCTTCCAGCTAAAACTCTTTACCCTGGATGTGCATTCAGGCACCAAGGCCTCTGCCAGACCACCAGTTTCATTTATTTCTACTGACTTCCCTTCAATTTTATCCCCTGGGCCATGAGAACTATCACAGATATCCAGAGTTTACACCTTTCCTCTGGCCTCAGAGCAAAGCCCAATTTCTGTTTCCACAAGGCAGTAGTTTGGGTTAGATATCCACCGTGGTCCACACAAAGGTGGCAAGAGGACAAGTTCAAAGAGAATAAACATGGCTTCCTGGAGACATCCTCTGTGACTAGGTGCAATTCTCAAAGAAAGAGGTATACAATATTGACAACTACCTGATGAGTAAATGCCTCAATTTGTTTACTATAGAGATATCAATGGATGCCAACTCCAAGTCTAAAACATATGGATCAGGTTCACCCAAGTTCAAAGTAGTGGAAGGTTTTGCAGTGGGAAAAGTTGTGAGAATCAAAATGGAGTCACTTATGTCATCCTTAACAAAATAGAGCCAAGAGGTCATGGAGGTAGGAGGAGGCTCTCAGGCATGATTTGCCTGATAAAAGGAACTATCACGGGAAATTTTATCAAACCATGGTTTGCTACATGAGTCACACAAGGACAGCTAGCAGCTTGTACATGAACACTTGCCTGATACACTGTCTCCACTAAAGAACTGACAACAACTGGAGGGTTCTAAGATGACTGAATAGGAACAGCTCCAGTCTATAGCTCCCAGCGTAAGCAACACAGAAGACGGGTGATTTCTGCATTTCCAACTGAGCTTTGAAGAGAGTACTAGTTCTCCCAGCACAGAGTTTGAGGTCTGAGAACGGACAGGCTGCCTCCTCAAGTGGGTCCCTGATGCCCAAGTAGCCTAACTGGGAGGTACCTCCCAGTAGGGGCCGACTGACACCTCACACAGCCAGATGCCCCTCTGAGATGAAGCTTCCAGAAGAATGATCAGGCAACAACATTTGCTGTTCTGCAATATTCGCTGTTTTGCAGCCTCCGCTGGTGATACCCAGGCAAACAGGGTCTGGAGTGGACCTCCAGAAAACTCCAACAGACCTGCAGCTGAGGGTCCTCACTGTTACAAGGAAAACTAACAAACAGAAAGGACATCAACACCAAAACCCCATCTGTACGTCACCATCATCAAAGACCAAAGGTAGATAAAACCACAAAGATGGGGATAAATCAGAGCAGAAAAGCTGAAAATTCTAAAAATTAGAGCACTCTTCTCCTCCAAAAGAACGCAGCTGCTCGCCAGCAATGGAACAAAACTGGACGGAGAATGACTTTGACGAGTTGAGAGAAGAAGGCTTCAGACGATTGGACTTCTCTGAGCTAAAGGAGGATGTTCGAACCCATCATAAAGAAGCTAAAAACCTTGAAAAAAAGATTAGATGAATGGCTAACTAGAATAACCAGTGTAGAGAAGTCCTTAACCGACCTGATGGAGCTGAAAACCATGGCACGAGAACTACGTGACACAGGCACAGTAGCTGATTCGATCAACTGGAAGAAAGGGTATCAGTGATAGAAGATCAAATGAATGAAATGAAGCAAGAAGAGAAGTTTAGAGAAAAAAGAGTGAAAAGAAACAAACAACGCCTCCAAGAAATATGGGACTATGTGAAAAGACCAAATCTACGTCTGATTGGTGTACCTGAAAGTGACGGGAAGAATGGAACCAAGTTGGAAAACATTCTTCAGGATATTATCCAGGAAAACTTCCCCAACCTAGCAAGGCAGGCCAACATTCAAATTCAGGAAATACAGAGAACGCCACACAAAGATACTCCTCGAGAAGAGCAACTCCAAGATGCATAATTGTTAGATTCACCAAAGTTGAAATGAAGGAAAAAATGTTAAGGGCAGCCAGAGAGAAAGGTCGCGTTACCCACAAAGGGAAGCCTATCAGACTAACAGCAGATCTTTCAGCAGAAACTCTACAAGCCAGAAGAGAGTGGGGGCCAATATTCAACATTCTTTTATTTTATTTTATTTTATTTTATTTTATTTTATTTTATTTTTGAGACAGAGTCTCGCTCTGTCTCCTGGGCTGGAGTGCAGTGGCCGGATCTCAGCTCACTGCAAGCTCCGCCTCCCAGGTTTACACCATTCTCCTGCCTCAGCCTCCCGAGTAGCTGGGACTACAGGCACCCGCCACCTTGCCCGGCTAGTTTTTTGTATTTTTTTTAGTAGAAACAGGGTTTCACTGTGTTAGCCAGGATGGTCTCGATCTCCTGACCTCGTGATCTGCCCATCTTGGCCTCCCAAAGTGCTGGGATTACAGGCTTGAGCCACTGTGCCCGGCCTCAACATTCTTAAAGAAAAGAATTTTCAACCCAGAATTTCATATCGAGCCAAACTAAGCTTCATAAGTGAAGGAGAAATAAAATCCTTTACAGACAAGCAAATGCTAAGAGATTTTGTCACCACCAGACCTACCTTACAAGAGCTCCAGAAGGAAGCACTAAACATGGAAAGGAACAACCGGTACCAGCCACTGCAAAAACATGCCAAATTGTAAAGACCATTGATGCTAGGAAGAAACTGCATCAACTAACGAGCAAAATAATCAGCTAGCATCATAACGACAGCATCAAATTCACATATAACAATATTAACCGTAAATGTAAATGGGCTAAATGCTCCAATTAAAAGACACAGACTGGCAAATTGGATAAAGAGTCAAGACTCATCAGTGTGCTGTATTCTGGAGACCCATGTATCTCACATGCAGATACACATAGGTTCAAAATAAAGGGATGGAGGAATATCTAAAAAGCAAATGGAAAACAAAAAAAGCAGGGGTTGCAATCCAAGTCTCTGATAAAACAGACTTTAAACCAACAAAGATCAAAAGAGACAAAGAAGGTCATTACATAATGGTAAAGGGATCAATTCAACACGAAGAGCTAACTATCCTAAATATATATGCACCCAATACAGGAGCACCCAGATTCATAAAGCAAGTCCTTAGAGACCTACAAAGAGACTTAGACTCCCACACAATAATAATGGGAGACTTTAACACCTCACTGTCAACATTAGACAGATCAACAAGACAGAAAGTTAACAAGGATATCCAGGAATTGAACTCAGCTCTGCACCAAGTGGACCTAATAGACATCTACAGAACTCTCCACCCCAAATCAACAGAATATGCATTCTTCTCAGCACCACATTGCACTTATTCCAAAATTGACCACATAGTTGGAAGTAAAGCACTCCTCAGCAGATGTAAAAGAACAGAAATTATGACAAACTGTCTCTCAGACCACAGTGCAATCAAAATAGAACTCAGGATTAAGAACCTCACTCAAAACTGCTCAACTACATGGAAACTGAACAACCTGCTACTGAATGACTACTGAGTACATAACAAAATGAAGGCAGAAACAAAGATGTTCTTTGAAACCAATAAGAACAAAGACACAACATACCAGAATCTCTGGGACACATTTAAAGCAGTGTGTAGAGGGAAATTTATAGTACTAAATGCCCACAAGAGAAAGCAGGAAGGATCTAAAATTGACACCCTAACATCACAATTAAAAGAACCAGAGAAGAAAGAGCAAACACATTCAAAAGCTAGCAGAAGGCAAGAAATAACTAAGATCAGAGCAGACTGAAGGAGATAGAGACACAAAAAACCCTTCAAAAAAATCAATGAATCCAGGAGCTGGTTTTTTGAAAAGATCAACAAAATTGATAGACTGCTAGCAAGACTAATAAAGAAGAAAAGAGAGAAGAATCAAATAGACACAGTAAAAAGAGATAAAGGGGATATCACCACCAATCCCACAGAAATACAAACTACCATCAGAGAATACTATAAATACCTCTACACAAATAAACTAGAAAATCTAGAAGAAATGGATAAATTCCTGGACACACACACCCTCGCAAGACTAAACCAGGAAGAAGTTGAATCCCTGAATAGACCAATAACAGGCTCTGAAATGGAGGCAATAATCAATAGCCTACCAACTAAAAACAGTCCAGGACCAGATGGATTCACAGCCAAATTCTACCAGAGGTACAAGGAGGAGCTGGTACCATTCCTTCTGAAACTATTCCAATCAATAGAAAAAGAGGGAATCCTCCCTAACTCATTTTATGAGGCCGGCATCATCCTGATACCAAAGCCTGGCAGAGACACAACAAAAAAAGAGAATTTTAGACCAATATCCCTGATGAATATCGATGCAAAAATCCTCAATAAAATACTGGCAGACCAAATCCAGCAGCACATCAAAAAGCTTATCCACCATGATCAAGTGGGCTTCATCCCTGGGATGCAAGGCTGATTCAACATATGCAAATCAATAAGCGTAATCCAGCATATAAACAGAACCAAAGATGAAAACCACATGATTATTTCAACAGATGCAGAAAAGGCCTTCAACAAAATTCAACAGCCCTTCATGCTAAAAACTCTCAATAAACTAGATATTGATGGGACGTATCTCAAAATAATAAGAGCTATTTATGACAAACCCACAGCCAATATCACACTGAATGGGCAAAAATTGGAAACATTCCCTTTGAAAACAGGCACAAGACAGGGATGCCCTCTCTCACCACTCCTATTCAACATAGTGTTGGAAGTTCTGGCCATGGCAGTCAGGCAGGAGAAAGAAATAAAGGATATTCAGTGAGGAAAAGAGGAAGTCAAATTGTCCCTGTTTGCAGATGACATGATTGTTTATTTAGAAAACCCCATCGTCTCAATCCAAAATCTCCTTCAGCTGATAAGCAACTTCAGCAAAGTCTCAGGATACAAAATCAATGTGCAAAAATCACAAGCATTCCTATACACCAATAACAGACAAAAGAGAGCCAAATTATGAGTGAACTCCCATTCACAATTGCTTCAAAGAGAATAAAATACCTAGGAATCCAACTTACAAGGGATGCAAAGGACCTCTTCAAGGAGAACTACAAACCACTGTTCAACGAAGTCAAAGAGGACACAAACAAAGGGAAGAACATTCCATGCTCATGCTCATGGATAGGAAGAATCAATATTGTGAAAATGGCCATACTGCCCAAGGTAATTTATAGATTCAATGCCATCCCCTTCAAGTCACCAATGACTTTCTTCACGGAATTGGAACAAAAAAATACTTTAAAATTCATGTGGAACCAAAAAAGAGCCTGCATTGCCAAGACAATCCTAACCCAAAGGAACAAAGCTGGAGGAGTCATGCTACCTGACTTCAAACTATACTACAAGGCTACAGTAATCAAAACAGCATGGTACTGGTACCAAAACAGAGATTTAGACCAATGGAACAGAACAGAGCCCTCAAAAGTAATACCACACATCTACAACCATCTGATCTTTGACAAACTTGACAAAAACAAGAAATAGGGAAAGAATTCCCTATTTAATAATTGGTGCTGGGAAAACTGGCTAGCCATATGTAGAAAGCTGAAACTGGATCCCTTCCTTACACCTTATACAAAAATTCATTCAAGATGGGTTAAAGACTTAAATGCTAGACCTAAAACCATAAAAACCCTAGAAGAAAACCTAGGCAATACCATTCAGGACATAGGCATGGGCAAGGACTTCAAGTCTAAAACACAAATAGCAATAGCAACAAAAGCCAAAACTGACAAATGGGATATAATTAAACTAAAGAGCTTCTGCACAGCAAAAGAAACTACCATCAGAGTGAACAGGCAACCTACAGAATGGGAGAAAATTTTTGCAATCTACCCATCTGACAAAGGGCTAATATCCAGAATCTACAAAGAACTTAAACAAATTTACAAGGAAAAAATCAAACAACCCCATCAAAAAGTGGGCAAAGGATATGAACAGACACTTCTCAAAAGAAGACATTTATGCAGCCAACAGACACATGAAAAAATGCTCATCATCACTGGCCATCAGAGAAAACGCAAATCAAAACCACAATGAGATACCATCTCACATCAGTTAGAATGGCAATCATTAAAAAGTCAGGAAACAACAGGTGCTGGAGAGGATGTGGAGAAATAGGAAAAATTTTACACTGTTGGTGGGACTGTAAACTAGTTCAACCATTGTGGAAGACAATGTGGCGATTCCTCAAGGATCTAGAACTAGAACTACCATTTGACCCAGCCATCCCATTACTGGGGCTATACCCAAAGGATTATAAATCATGCTGCTACAAAGACACATGCACACGTATGTTTATTGTGGCACTATTCACAATAGCAAAGACTTGGACTCAACCCAAATGTCCATCAGTGACAGACTGGATTAAGAAAATGTGGCACATTTACACCATGGAATACTATGCAGCCATAAAAACGGATGAGTTAATGTCTTTTGTAGGGACATGGATGAAGCTGGAAACCATCATTCTCAGCAAACTATCGTAAGGACAGAAAACCAAACACCACATGTTCTCACTCATAGGTGGGAATTGAACAATGAGAACACTTGGACACAGGAAGGGGAACATCACACACCCAGGCCTGTCGTAGGATGGGGGGAGAGATAGCATTAGGAGATATACCTAATGTAAATGATGAGTTAATGGGTGCAGCACACCAACATGGCACATGTATACATATGTAACAAACCTGCATGTTGTGCACATGTACCCTAGAACTTAAAGTATAATAATAAAAAATAATAATTATAAATAATTTTTTAAAAGGAATTTTCTGTAACCCACTAAAAAAAAAAAAAAAGGAACTGACAACAACTCCTGTCATAAACCCTTGTAACCAATGTTCTGTTTGTTTCAAAACAATCTACATGTACTCTTTTGCCTTTAAAACTTCCCCTTACCTCAGCCTCCCTGGATGTGCCTATGATTTATCATAGCATCTGTGTCCTGCAATTCCCAATTAAACTACATATTTTTAGAAAGCTTCTCTTTGTTATTTGGATTGACAGGAGATAAATAATATATTAAAATTTAGTGATTACGATTTTTTTTTTTTTTTTTAAATAGGGTCTGGCTCTGTCACCCAGGCTGGAGTGCTGTGGCGCAATCTTGGCTCTTTGCAACCTGTGCTTTCTGGGCTCAAGCAATCTTCCCACCTCAGCATTGAGTAGCTGGGACCACAGGCACACACCACCATGCCCACCTAATTTTTTGTATTTTTGGTAGATATGGGGTTTTGCCATGTGGCCCAGGCTGGTCTCAAACTCCTGAGCTCAAGTGATCCTCCTGTCCTGGCCTCCCAAAGTATTGGGATTACAGGTGTGAGCCACTGCGCCTGGCCCGGTTAAGTACATTTGACTTTGGAGTCAAACTAGGGATTAAATCCAAATTCTACCACAAACTAGATATTTTAATCTCACAAGAATTACTCGGTAGCTTTATGCCTCAGTTTTCTCACCTATAAGATGGCAAATATAATAGCTGTCTTATTGGGTAGTTGTAGATATTAAATGAAATTATATATCAGGCTATCTAACTTATAGCAAGCATTTAATAAATGGCAACTCTCATTATTATTATTTCATCACCATCAATATTAGTATGAAGAAGCTGTAACAGTGTAATAAAATGCAGTGGGTTTGGCACGATACATGTTTCAACCATAACCTCATTTATGTGTATATACATACAGAATATATAAAATACAGGGCATACATAGGACATCATATGCATATGATATCGTCTATCTAGCTGCCCCGGGATTTTGTTTTCACCTGTGTCCGCAGCAATGGCTTGCTGTCACTTCCATTGTTGTACTGGGCTGCTGGTCCTGAATTTAATGAAACAGGGAGTATTTAGCTGCTCTCGCCTTCCCCTTGATGGATTGTTTCTCAGTGATTGATGTTTATCCTTGTACCTCTTTCCCCCCTTCAAAAAATCAAATACCATCAAAACAGAGAGTCCGTCAGACCCCAGAGACCTGAGGATAAACCGTAGTAAGGCAGCATGTGACTGTCCTTCCCCTCCTGCCTAATATGCCACGTTAAGGAAACAGTCAAGGGCAGTTTCACTCACCTTGGAAGGAATCACGGTGGTGAAATCTTCTATGTTCTCGTCACTGCAGCTGTAAATCTGATGCATCATTTCAGCCTCCTCTTCCTCAAGTGCCTGGCAACTGGAGGCCTCTGCCTCTGGACCCCTAGTCGTGAGCCATCCTAATCCAGTCTGGCTTAGGGATCGTTGTGCATATATCACATGTACGATATCACATATAAACAGATGATATATAGATATCACATATACACATTATATATATATGATATCATACATACACATTATATATGATATATGGAACAGTATATAACCTGTAACTTGTATATGTAGCATAATAGGATTTATAAGATAATAAATATATAGGATAAATATATTAGGATATATAGGGTAATACAAATATATACATATGCTATATATACATATACACATATGTATATATACAAATATATGATACATATACACATACATATCTACATATGATATACATACATATATAATGTGTATGATGTATGGGACAGTATATAACCTGTAACCTGTATATGTAGCACAATAAGGTTTATAAGATAATAAATATATTAGGATATATAGGGTAATACAAATATAACTTTCTATAATTGGCTTCTTGAGCATGGGGCACTGCCTGTTGCCGTGCCTCTGTGAGCACCTAAGGGTTATACGCGGAGGTACCAAACACACGACCCTTGAGAAATGTCAGCCTTGTCATGTAGTGGTATGAGGGGAAAACAACTCTGGAGAAACAGTCCTTTTGTTTAAAATAGAAACTTCTAAGGGAGCCAAGTTAGCACATGACTGAATATCCCGTTCTCCTGGAGGGGAGAAAAAAAAAACCCTTCATTTCTGAAATGAGAAAGGGAATTGCTGGTACCAAAATTCACGTTTCCTTTTTGGTGGAAATTCTCCAGCCAAGCTTGGCGCTAACGGAGTAGGCGATTTCACTTCATCGTCACCTCACAAAAGACTTCCAAATTCACTGCGGCAGACACCGCAAAATAAAAATGTTAAATACATCCTAGCTGGGAGGGGATTGAAGCCTCCAGGCTCAATCAAAGGTTTGCAATAATAGGATTCATTTAAAAAAAAAAAAAAAAAAAAAAAGGACAGATGGGTTTAGAAAATGTTGCAGTGAAGACTGGAATGAGATGAGCTCACAGCACCAGCCTGTCTTTTGTGGACCCGCACAATGATCCCTGAGCCAGACTGGATTAGGATGCCTCACGACTAGGGGTCCAGAGGCAGAGGCCTCCAGTTGCCAGGCACTTCGGGAAGAGAAGGCTGAAATGATGCATCAGATTTACAGCTGCAGTGACGAGAACATAGAAGTTTTCACCACCGTGATTCCTTCCAAGGGTGAGTGAAATTGCCCTTGACCGTTTCCTTAACGTGGCATATTAGGCAGGAGGGGAAGGACAGTCACATGCTGCCTTACTACGGTTTATCCTCAGGTCTCTGGGGTCTGACGGACTCTCTGTTTTGATGGTATTTGATTTTTTGAAGGGGGGAAAGAGGCACGAGGATAAACATCAATCACTGAGAAACAATCCATCAAGGGGAAGGCGAGAGCAGCTAAATACTCCCTGTTTCATTAAATTCAGGACCAGCAGTCCAGTACAACAATGGAAGTGACAGCAAGCCATTGCTGCGGACACAGGTGAAAACAAAATCCCGGGGCAGCTAGATAGAGACTTTCATTTTTTCCAGTGAGCAAGTGGGTTCTGAAATGAGAACAGCTGGCTTAAAAGTATGACTTCTGACTGTGCCATGCAATGTGCGGAGAAATACTCCCGGCGGCTGCTTGAAGTCCAATGAAGCAGAGAGCGCCCTGACCCTGGGCTGGCTTCTCCACAGAACCCAGGGCCACCTTGCAAACTTAACCTGCGACTAATGCTGCCAGAGAATGCGACACGAGAATCTTGACTTTATAAGCTCTTGTGGTCCTCAGTGAATGGCGTTAAGGGCTTTGTGTGAGGGTTCTGATGACTCCAAGTATCTGGTTCCTGGGCAGTCCCCTCACCCCCTCCTAAGCATGGCCCCCTCTCCTGCCGCCTCTGCTCTTTGCCTGCGCTCCTGTCTTGCCCCCTCCCATCCATCCCCATGATTCAGGCTTAGCCCCTGGTCTCATTGTCAGCCTTGAATGAAGTGGGCTGGGTGTTTGCTGGTGTTGTGAGTCCACATTCAAACAATTCCTTTCTTCCCCTGTGTCAGCCGCCGACAGGGCCATTGCACAGCGGGGGAGGGAGAGATTCCGTTTGGCCACAGAGAGACAGCCTGCAGGACATACATTAAGCTTTAGACATTTACTGCCAGATCCAGAGAGAGGGAAAAGAGCTGGGAGTCTGCCGCCCACGTGCAGGAGTTGGAATTCCCTCTGGAAACTCTGAAAGTCCAAGTTGACCCTGGGAATCAGCAGTTTCGCTTTTGGGTGGAACTCCTCTTACCCCTGGATATTCACAGCAGCATTGGTTCTAAGAGGGCACAACTGAAAATAACCTAAGTGTCCATGAAGCGGGGAATGGTTAAAATGTGGTGCCGTCATGCTATGGAATACTATACATTGTCAACAGGAATAAACTAGATGTATGTGTATGAGCTTAGGTAGATCTAAGCATAATGCTGAGTGCCAAACACGCAGGCTGAAAAATTATATATGTATGATAGCGTTTCTGTAAATTTGAAAATATAAACCAATACTATATATTGTTTATGGATATGTATCTACAGAAAAATACTAAAACATACACCAGAAAGATACAGATAAAATTAGTGATCTCAGTAGTCTTGGGAAGGTAGGGAAGGAGAATTAGGGAAGGGTAAAAAGAGAACCAAAACCTTGCCTCTGATTTTGTGTTTCTTGTATATGAGAAGAAAACAAAGTAGAAGCAAATATGAAAATGTTACATGTGTTTATTTTCTATCATTTATTTCCCTTTACAAAATTTTTAAAGGGAGAAAAAGTGAAAGACCAAGTGGTTAAGGGACTGCTGCCACTTCTGCACTGTTTGACCTTGGGCAAGCTACTTAACCTCTCTGGGCCTGAGTTTCCACTGCTATAAATGGGAGAAACAACTTATCTTCCAGGATCATATGGGGAATAAATGAGTATGTATATAAAGCATTTAGAACAGTAGCTGGCATGTAGTTAGCACCATTAAATACATCACTTACAAAGTGATTTCCAATTTTATTTTGTATTTACAATAATCAACATGATCCGTCAAAGATAAATATGTAATCTTATCTTTTTTCCTTGTCATTTTCATTCATGGCCACCTCCTGGTATTAAACAAAGTATTCACTGGTATTCACGGACATTTCACTGCTCAGGAAGCTGTTCTCTAGAAAAGGATTATGGCCATTTTGTATTAGATCATGGATGAATTAAGTCCACCTCTTCTCACTTCTTGCCTGGCCTCACTGGCCTTCTCCAAAGCCTCTCCATGAGAGAAGACAGCGCTAGCAGGTCTTAAGTCGCTACTCATGAGAGAGAGTGGTAACTCTTCATTACATTCCATATCCCCTCAATGTACAAATAGAGTTGCTTGATTCTATCTAACAAGGGCTCCTCCCTGGTGTGCCGTTTCCCAAAGGCTGCGGGTTAGCCATGCTTAAGGATGTTCAGTATCCAAACCTTCCCCAGTACAACCTCAGCAGTACGGGCAGTGCAGCCTGGTGGTTAGGAGTGTGGGCCTTGTTCCAACATCGACTGTGTGGCCCCTCTACCCCTCAGGCATCCCCATCTGTACAGGGGAGTTCACAAAGAGTAGCTACCTTGTGAAGTTGCTGTAAAAGAGATAAACAAGCCATCACCCAGGGTAGTGCAATGTGAGCCATCGTTACATTTATTGTTTTTGTATTACATCTCTCTTTCCAACACATACATACTGAGTTCAGCCCAGTATCTACATACACATTTTTTTAACTGAGCCATCTTAAAACCTCCCCAAAATATGGCAATAGCAAATATTATGTTGCTTCTTAAGTATTTTGAAAGGCACAGGACATAGACCAATCCTGTAACTGAGAACATGTGTGTGGTTTTACTTTCTTGAAAGGTTTTACTTTCTTTAAGGGAAAGATTTCATCAGCACAATTCACAGTAACTACAATAGATAAATGTCGTGGTTTTATGAAAAAGTTGTGCCAGAAGTTATTTCCACTGTGCCAGAAGTGGATTTAACTCTGGGTGAACAACACCATAGCATTCCAAATAATTCATTTGGGATAAGCAACAATGGGGAAGGGGTGGTGAGGGGAATTGGGGAACAGCAGGAGAAAACATGGAATGTTCCAGAAAGAGAAATCTTAACAGAATGCTATCATCTGTAGCCATCACCTACACCTCCCACCTGCCCTCATCTTGCAGAAAAAAGAGGAAAATCATAACTACCTCTGATTCCTGGGAATTCATTCCTCATCAGGTGCTAGACCAAGGATTTTTTAAGGATGAGTTCCTTTAGTCTTTGCCATAGCCTTCTGAGGTAGGTGCCATTATGATCCCTGTCTTGAAGGGAGGAAAGTGCGACAGAGAGAGAGAGAGATTGAGAGAGAGAGAGATTTACCCAAGTCGCATAGCTGGTAACTGGCAAAGCATCAAGTTCAGATTCACACCAAGCCACGGGAGGGAGCCGGGAGCTCTGGCTGCTAACCAGCATTCGTTTCTGCAGGCTTCTCAGGCTTTGCAGAAGATAACAAGGCCAGCACTCGTCTGTCACTCATCTGATATTTGACACGAAGTCATTTCTGTTCTAAGCCGGGCAGGGACATGGTGGGATTTAAGTTGTAGGTGGATCATCCTAGCAGCAACATAGAAAACAGACGCCTGGTGTCTCCATTTTCAACAAAATCCACATCTTTTCCCAACCAAGTAACATTTTTAATGGTTAATTTCTTTAACTATTTTTATAATTCTGGTAAAATATGCATAACAAAATGTACCATTTTAAAAACTATTTTAAGTGTACAGGTCAGTGGCATTAAGTCTATTCACATTGTTATGCAACCATCACCCCATCCATCCTATCGCTTCTTCATTATCCCAAACTGAAACTCTGAACCCATTGAACACTAACTCATTCCCCTACTCTTCCAACCACTGGTAACCACCATTCTACAGTCTGTCTCTACAAATTTGGTTTTTTGTCCTTTTGTTTGTTTTTCTGTCTCTATAAATTTGACTACTCTAAGAACCCCATATTAAGAGGAATCATAGACTATGGGACCTTTTGTGTCCGGCTTATTTCACTTAGTACCATGTGTTCAAGGTTCATCCATGTGTAGCATGTATCAGAATTCCATTCCTTTTCAAGGTTGAGTAATATTCCATCACATATAGACACCATATTTTGTTTATTCATTCATCTGTTGGTGGACATTTGGGTTGTTCCCAAACTTCAGCTCTTGCGAGTAATGCAGCTATGAACTCTGTACTCAAGCCAAGTAACATCTTCGATCGCAATGACCCTGTCTCTTTTTCCCATCTCCTCCTCTATGCCCCTGCCTCGCCAGAGATTCAAGCCTTCTTAGTGTTGTTACTAATAGCTATGTCAGCCTCGCTGGTGTTGTCTAAAACCATTTCTTTCTCTCTGTCTTTGCAGTATCCAGTCCAGCCAGAAGAAGAGCCAAAAGCTCTCAACACCTCTTGACCAAGAATGTAAGGAAACTTTAGTTTTGATGCTGTTTGGTTGACTTTCATTTAAAAAGCAATGCCAGGCTTCTTCACTCTCCCTCCCCAGCTCTCAGTGGCCAGGAGGGTTTCAGTGTTCCATGTGGTGGGTGCTGCACTCTCTGTTCTCCACTTAACCAAAATAATTGACAAATGTCAACCAGACACCGAGTGACCCAGAACTGGACCTCTTATTCTGCCATTTTCTCCAGGCACAGAGTGTAGGCCTTGTTTTATGCACACATTTTTTTTTCTTGTTTAAACAGAGTCCATGATATGAACATAGCATTCCTGATCTAGGTGTTTTCCTATTGTTGGCATGCGTAATGTTCCCTTTTTTTTTTTTTTTTTACTATTATTAATAGCACATCAATGAATGTATTTATATAAAATACTATTCTTTTTTTTTTTTTTTTTTGAGACGGAGTCTCGCTGTGTCACCAGGCTAGAGTGCAGTGGCACAATCTTGGCTCACTGCTACCTCCACAGCCTCTGGGGTTCAAGGGATTCCCCTGTCTCAGCCTCCCAAGTAGCTGGGACTACAGTAGTAGAGACAGGGTTTCACCATGTTGGCCAGGATGGTCTTGCTCTCCTGACCTCATGATCCACCTGCCTTGGCCTCCCAAAGTGCTGGGATTATAGGCATGAACCACTGCACCTGGCCAAAACACTGTTCTTTTGGATTAATTCATCAGAGCATAGACCTCAAAGTAGAATAAACAGGTAAAAGCATAAGAACAATTTCATCCATCCATCCACTCCTTCATCAAATATTTGCATTCCTACTGTGTGTGACAAACATTGTGCTAGATGTAGAGAATTGTGATTTGCTCAAATTAGTTCTTTTTACAGTTTTGTCACATACTGTCAGGAATTCTGAACAACTGGGGGGCTTCCAGTAGTGCTTGTCCATTTACCACCAACATCACCAGCATTGGCTTTCCTCTTTTTGTATTATGTTTTGCTGCTTTAACATGCATATACATTACTCTAAAATTAGCTTACATGTCTTTAGAGCCTAATAATGCTGTGCAATTCCCATTTTATATATAAATATCTTTACATAAAAACTGTCAATACATCTTTGTGCTTTAAAGTTAAAACTGAATTGTCTCCTCTTGCTTGTACTGGAGTTTCTATTTCTATGACAATTTTTCTTTTTTTTTTTTTTTCTTGAGACAGAGTCTCGCTCTGTCACCCAGGCTGGAGTGCAGTGGCTGGATCTCAGCTCACTGCAAACTCCGCCTCCCAGGTTCACGCCATTCTCCTGCCTCAGCCTCCCGAGTAGCTGGGACTACAGGCGCCCGCCACCTCGCCCAGCTAGTTTTTTTGTATTTTTTTAGTAGAGACGGGTTTTAACCGTGTTAGCCAGGATGGTCTCGATCTCCTGACCTCGTGATCCGCCCGTCTTGGCCTCCCAAAGTGCTGGGATTACAGGCTTGAGCCACTGCGCCTGATCGACAATTTTTCATAGGATAGCATTTCAATTTTTGAAGTATCTCAATTTTCAAAAGCCTATTCTCCATTAAAAATGTTTTTTGACTGGGCACTGTGGCTCACACCTATAATTCCAGCATTTTGGGAGGTTGAAGCAGGAGGTTAGCTAGAGCCCAAGAATTCGAAGCCAGCCTGGGCAACATAATGAGACCCTGACTCTACAAAGAAAGTCAAAAAATTATCCAGGCGGCCAGGTGCAGTGGCTCAGGCCTGTAATCCTAGCACTTTGGGAAGCCGAGGTGGGCGGATCACCCGAGGTCAAGAGTTCAAGATCAGCCTGGCCAACATGGAGAAACCCCATCTCTACCAAAAATACAAAAATTAGTTGGGCATGGTGGCGCATACCTATAATCCCAGCTACTCAGGAGGCTGAGGCAAGAGAATTGCTTGAACCTGAGACGCAAAGGTTGCAGTGAGCCAAGATTGTGCCACTGCATTCCAGCCTGAGCAACAGAGCAAGACTCCATCTCAAAAAAAAAAAAAAAAAAAAAAAAAATTAGCCAGGCACGGTGCTATGCTCCTGTTGTCCCAGCTACTTGGGAGGCTGAAATTGAAGGATCATGTGAGCCAGGGAGTTCAAGGCTACAGTAAGCCATGGTCATGCTACTGTACTCCAGCCTGGGCAAACAGTGAGATCTTGCCTCAAAAAAAAAAAATTAATGTCCTTTGAATGAGATGGAGTTTTACTAATTGTTATTTGTATATAGCATGTACATATACTATATATGTAAAGATATACATGTATATAAATGTATTACCTTTTTATATCCAAAAGCAGTATATGCTATATAAAATTTTATACAATACAGTAGTCCCCCCCTTATCTGCAGGAAATATGTTCCAAAACCTCTAGTGGATGACTGAAATCATGGATAGTACTAAACCCTGTATCACTATGTCCTTTAAATCTAATAACCGGGATGGCTACTAAGTGACTAACAAGTGGAGGTTGTCCACAGAATGGAGACCCTGGACAAAGGGATGATTCATGCCCTAGGAGGGGCCGTGTAGATTGGTGTGAGATTTCATCACGCTGCTCCAAATGGTGCAAAATTTAAAACCTATGAAATATTTCTGGAATTTTCCATTTAATATTTTCAGACTCTACTTGACCAAGGGTAACTGAAACCATAGATGAAAGGGGACTACTGTATACTATCAGCAAATCCTGAGAAGCTACAGAAGAGAGGGGTTAGATGTGTAGACTTCAGAGTCAGATGGCCTGGATTTAAATCCCAGTTCTATCCATTTCTAGCTATGCGACCCTGAGCAAGTTGCCTAGCTATTGTGGAACTCAACTTCCTTAGCATTAAAATAAGGATAATAAGAGAACATATCTCAAGAACCATGGAAAGGAACAAATGATTTTTTTTTCTTCTGCAGCAAAAGCCATATTTATTTTTTTTAATTTTTTTTCTCATTTTTTGGCAAATGATTTAATGCATATAAAATATTTAGTCCAGAGCCTGACACATATAAGCATTCAATAAGTATTGGGCTTTTTTTTTTTTTTTTTTTTTTTTTGAGACAGGGTCTCACTCTGTCACCCAGGCATGGTCTTAGCTCACCACAGTCTTGACCCCCTTGGGCCCAAGTGATCCTCCCTTCTTAGCCTCACGAGTATCTGGGACTGCAGGCATGGGCCACCACACCCAGCTAATTTTTGTACTTTTAGTAGAGACAGGATTTCACTATGTCACCCAGTCTAGTCTCAATCTCTTGGACTCAAGCAATCCCCCCGCCTCGGCCTCCTCCCAAAGTGCTGAAATTTACAGGTGTAAGCCACAGTGCCCAGCCAGTTTTTTGTTTGGTTGGTTGGTTGGTTTTGGTTTTTTGTTGTTGTTGTTGTTTTGTTTTGGTTTTGTTTTGAGACAGAGTCTCACTCTGTTGCCCAGGCTGGAGGGCAGTGGCACCATGTCGGCTCACTGAAACCTCTGTCTCCTGGGTTCAAGCAATTCTTCTGCCTCAGCCTCCTGAGTAGCTGGGATTAGAGGCACCCACCACCATGCCCAGCTATTTTTAAAAATATTTTTAGTAGAGATGGAGTTTCACCATGCTGGCCAGACTGGTCTCGAACTCCTGACCTCAGGTGATCTGCCCACCTCGGCCTCCCAAAGTGCTGGGTTTACAGGCGTGAGCCACTACCCCCTGCCCAGGTTTTTGTTTCTTTTTTTTTAAGTGAAAAATTTCCATATACTAAACTATATTATGCCTTATTATCTGATAATGTACTGCTTTGCAATTTGCTTCTTTCTCTTAATAAATCTTGAATATCTTTCTATGCCAATTCATCCGTATAGCTTTACCTTATTCTTTTTTATATACACAAACATTTTTAAATCTTTATTTATTATTATTACTATTATTATTTTTGATAGGGTTTTGTCATGTTGCCCAGGCTGGTGTTGAACTCTTGGACTCAAGAAAATCTAGTGTCTCAGCCTCCCAAAGTGCTGAGATTACAGGCCTGAGCCACTATGCCTGGCCTACCTCATTCTTTATAGCGGCTGTATAATACAACATTGTATGAATGTGCTATAATTTGTTTTACCCAAACCAAACCTGAAGTTTTCCAGATTCATTATTTAACCAAATTATCAATAAATAGGGTTCCCCATTTTTTTCTGTTAAATAATGCCACAACAAATTCTTGAACATATTTTTATGTTCTTAAATGATTCTGAGGATAAATTTATAGATATGAAAATCCTAGGCCAAAGGAGATAAACATTGAAACAATTTTATAGCCATTGACAAATTCCTAGCAATTAGGTTTAAAAACAGCTTTTCCAGAACAGCTGAGCCTATACTGTGTGGCATCAATGTTGTTAGTCTTTGACAATCAGATAGGTAAACATATCCTGTTTAATTTGTACTTCTATAATTATTGATGTGATTCTTTGTCTTTTCATAGATGTCTTTTCAACATTTTTTTCCCTACAGGTTTCTTACTCATGTCTTTTGCATATATTTCTCTCAGTTATATGCCTTTTCCTTATTTTAGATTTAGGGGGTATGTGCGCAGGTTTTTTACATAAGTATATTGCATGATGCTGAGATTTGGGCTTCTAATGATAGCATCGCCTAAGTAGTGAACATAATACCCAATAGGTATTGTTTCCACCCCTTCCCCCTTCCCTTTCTCCTCCTTTTTGGAGTTCCCAGTGTCTATTAGTTCCATCTTTGTGTCTGCGTGTACCCAATATTTAGCTCCCGCTTAAAAGTGAGAGCATGCAGTATATAGTTTTCAGTTTCTGTGTTATTTTCCTTAGGATAATATCCTCCAGCTGCATTGCATCAACGTTGATGCAAAGGATGTGATTTTTTTAGTTTGTTTTGTTGGGTTTTTTTGGTTTTTTTGTTTTTTTTGTTTTTGTTTTTGAGAGACAATCTCACTCCGTTGCCCAGGCAGAAGTGCAATGGCGTGATCTCAGCTCACTGCAACCTCCACCTCCTAGGTTCAAGCGATTCTCCTGCCTCAGACTCCGAGTAGCTGGGACTACAGGTGCCCGCCATCATGCCTGGCTAATTTTTTTTGTATTTTTAGTAGAGACGGGGTTTCACCATGTTGGTCAGACTGGTCCCAAACTCCTGACCTCAAATGATCTGCCCGCCTCAACCTCCCAGAGTGCTGGGATTACAGTTGTGAGCCACCACGCCCAGTCAATTTTGTTCTTTTTTATGGCCGTGTAGTAAAAATATGGAATACTTCATGAATTTGCATGTTACCCTTGCACAGTGGCCATGGTACTCTTCTCTGTATCATTTCCATTTTAGTGTATGTGTTGCTGAAGCAAGCACTGTATGCCTTTTTCGAGAACCTGTTGTATGTTAAGAAAGAGAAGGGTTTCTAATGGATGGAAAATTTGATTGTAGGGAAACTGATTCTGATCCTTCTCATGGTCCCTGAAAATTCAATCCCAAAGTCTAGAAGGAAAATGCTCCCATCTTTCAAGGAGCAGTGGGTGAGGTATTCCCAAAAATTGAAAGAGAAGGAGTTGTCCGTGGGTAATTTGGAGTTTAAGAAAGTTTCACCACAGATCTTTCAGTCTTTTGGTCAAGAAGTTTGGCTCTTGTCTTCCCATATTCAGTCTTCCCTTCAGGTGGACAGCGCAGGAGTGCTCTCTGGCCTTCCCATATTCAGTCTTCCTCCAGGTGGACAGTGCAGGAGTACTCTCTGGCCTTTTGCACTTTCCTCTGAATTTCTGATTTCCCCTAACAGTTAGCTTAGCCCAGCCTCTACTTGTAAAACTCAGCCCCAGTCATACAGACCATTCAAATTAGAAGACAGGCAATGTCTGTTAGTCCACCTCCTCCTTTTGCAGATGGGAAAAGTGAATCCCAAAAAGGAAAGAATTGTCTCTGGTCTCTTGTGTCCCTAACCAACTGATCCTTGGCTTCCCTTTGAGTCTTTGTCTTCTCCAACTTGGTGATCTAAAAGCAATTGTGATTGGTTATCTTGATGAGGAAAATAATTCTTATTTTGCAACTGTACCCATATTTACAACTTCCTATGGCCTCAAATTTGTATTTGTATCTCTTCTCATCCCTTAGACTACCATGTGGATGGATGTCAGGTTCCTTCTTCTCAAATATCTCTTTCCTCCCCGAGCGATGCTTAATGTCAGCTTTCCTTCCTCTCTCACTCTTCTTGAATTGTATTTCTTCCAAATTCAAGGCAAAGCCTCACACTGTTCCTTCTCTAGACGGTCTCTCCAGTCTTTAATTTGTTTAATTCTTAGACAATTTTATTGACATTTTGATCATCCCGATGCCCACTATCATAGGAGTAGCTCAAGGGGATAAACTTACACAAAGATGTGGGTCAGTTAAGCCTTCTGGCATGGAGCGACGACGATGGAGATTTGTGGCCCCTTCAGAATAAGCAGGCGGTCAGCCATCAGAAAAGATGGATAAATGAGATTACAAAGGTCACATTCTTCCCAGATTTCAAGCTTGTGAGGAGAAATATTTGTGGGGTTCTCCTGATTTTTTGAAATGCACAGAGTGCCGGGCACGGTGGCTCACACCCATAATCCCAGCACTTTGGGAGGCCGAGGCAGGTGGATCACCTGATATCGGAGTTTGAGCTCAGCCTGACCAACATGGTGAAACCCCATCTCTACTAAAAATACAAAAATTAGCCGGGCATGGTGGCACGTGCCTGTAGTCTCAGCTACTTGAGAGGCTGAGGCAGGAGAATTGCTTGAACCCGGGAGGCAGAGGTTGCAGTGAGCCAAGATCATGCCACACTGTACTCCAGCCTGGGTGACAGAGTGAGACTCCGTCTCAAAATTAAAAAAAAAAAAAAGAAAGAAAGAAAGAAAGAAAGAAAAAGAAAAGAAATGCACAGAGCAACCAATTGCACTTGCACTTGAAAATTCCTATCTGGATGTAAGCCCTTTCTTTTTTTTTAAGACAGGGTCTCACTCTGTCCCCCAGGCTGGAATGCAGTGGGATGGTCAAAGCTCACTACAGTCCCAACCTCCTGGACTCAGGCGATCCTCCCATTTCAGCCTCCCACGTAGGTGAGACCACAGGCACGTGGCACCACACCCAGCTCGTTTTTGTTTTTTTTTTTTTTTGTAGAGACAGGGTTTTGCCATGTTGCCCAGGTCTTGAACTCCTGGGCTCAAGCCATCTGCCACCTCATCCTCCCAAAGTGCTGGGATTACAGGCATGAGCCACTGTGCCCAGCCTGAATGTAGGCACTTCTATGGGTTTACCAAGAACACGCACTTAGGAGGCATGAAACCATGGTTCTCATCCTGGCTCTGTCCCTTACAGTTCTGTGGTCTTGAGTAAGACACATGGCCTCTCTTGGCCTCAGTTTCCCTATGTATAAAATTAGGCTAGAATTGGGCTAGAACATTTCTGTGGATCCCCTCAGCCCCAAAGCATTGTGATTCTCTATTATCTCGGTCTTCTTGACTGTCTTTCTAACTGCCTATCAGCAATCTAGGCAACAAATAAGCAGAAGTGTGAATCAAAGATGTCAGCGGATGGGATCCTGAGGCTTGTGTGTTAGCTCGTGTCTTCTGCTTTTCCTACCTTGACCTCTCTATGACCAGCAAGGGAGTATTACTTTATTGTGGTAACGCTTGTTACTCTAGTACATTCCCCGACTTCAGCTGACAGTTTGCTGGCCTAGAAAAGGAAACTTTCAGCATTCAACCCTTATCTGTCCTCCTCCCTGCTCATTAACATCCCATACCACCATCCTAATTCTCTAATCTTGCTCCTATACTCAGGATGCTAAAGAGCCTCCTCTCAGACCAGTGTGTTCTAAGACCACCAGCAGCAAACTCAGACTGTGTCCTATAGACCAGAAAATAAACCAGGCTGCCAGGAGCCTTTCAGGAGGCCACATCCATCCATTTAGCCGTCTGTTTCCTGGGATGGGCCTAACCCACTGAGCTGCAGCCATCTCAGAGCCTCTGTTATTGTGGAAAATGAGAACCAAGTATCAGGCCCAGCTAAGAAACAGGAATGCTCAGAGCTGGGCCCTTCTCCTCTTTCCTTTCCTGCTACTGGCATGCTTTGGTGGGCTGGAGGAGGCACGTCCCCATTCGAGACCTGAGAAATAGCTGGCCTCCTTGCCAGCCCCAGGAAACCTCCTACATCCATCTGGCTGCTCGGCTGAGCAGCTAATGTCACTCCAATCTCTCCCTCCCCATTCTCCCTCCCCACCATGCAGAGAAGAGATGGGGAGGTGGTGGTTCTTGTTCCTGAAAGCGAACATTTGTCTCCCTTTCAGAGGAGGAAATGTTGGAAGGCAGCGGCAGTCTTCCTGTGGACTCCAGGCTTCACATCCTGCCTTACTTCCTGCTTCTACAAAGTGGGTCTGAGAACTCCGCAGCAGTCCTCACTCCTCCTCTCTGAGAGCGATGCTGAGAGAATGAAAATAAAATCAGGAACAGCTGTGATGAAAGGGCTGCCCACCACCCCCCACCCCCAGAATGAATGACCCAGTGTCCTACCTATATATAAATATGCAGGATCAGAGCCCAAACTACCAAGATTCCCCTTCACGACTCTCCATAGTAAGATAAAATGGCCACTATTTGTCTCAAGTTTTTACACTTAAATTATCTCAATGATTTAAGTATTTTTATTACATTCTTTTCCACAAAAAAAAAAAAATAATACCGGCCGGGCATGGTGGCTCACGCCTGTAATCCCAACACTTTGGGAGGCCGAGGTGGGCAGATCACGAGGTCAGGAGATCGAGATTATCCTGGCTAACACAGTGAAACCCCGTCTCTACTAAAAATATAAAAAATTAGCCAGGCATGGTGGCGGGCGCCTGTAGTCCCAGCTACTCGGGAGACTGAGGCAGGAGAATGGCCTGAACCTGGGAGGCAGAGCTGGCAATGAGCTGAGATCACACCACTGCACTCCAGACTGGGTGACAGAGTGAGACTCCACCTCAAAAAAAAAAAAAAAAAAAATTTAAGGCCCATTTTGGTGGACTCTAACAGAGTAACTTCCCAATATAACTACTCAGCAGGTGGTGATGACTGAAAACATTTTAGCTTTGGGCCCTTTGTTCCGGCTTATCAAGATTTCAGTGCACAGAACCACACCCAGTGGAAATTCATCTCCCAGCTCCACCCTGACCCAGGCACTCTGCTCTGGGAAGTGGGGGCGCGGGTAGGAGAGCACCCCGTGTCCCCCGCTCCATTTTGCCATCAGCTTCTTTCTTTTTAAAAATCTGAGACTAAGTTGGGCCTGAGCCCTCTCCCTAGGTCTTCGCTCGCTAGAACATCCAAAAAGTTGTCCTCTGCATGAACAAGGGTGTTGTCCACTCAGCTACAAAGACTGTAAGACCTCGATCTCCAGAACTGCCCTCGTTTCAAGGCCTGTCCTATTGTCAAAACATGTCAGGCGACGGCGCAGCTGACCTGCCCAGATCTCTGGCCTGATGGCCCAGGCTCCTAACTCTGTGAAGGGCTTGCTGTTGAGGAACACCCCTGCCCCCTCCAGAACCCTCATTTGCTTGCACCATGGCACCATTTGGCAGTCTGAAGTCAAATAAAGCAGCCACTTCTGGCCGGTTTCCTGCCCAGGTTTTGTGGCTGCTACTAGAATTCACTGGAGTCAGGAAGGATCAAGAAACTCGCTCGCCGCGAGCTCCATCTGCAAAGCTTCCGCCCTGGGGGCCGTGGGTCCCGAGGCCCGAGCAGAGGAGTGGGCTAATCGCGCTTCCCCCGCCCGGCAGGTGGTGATCGAGTCGGACCTGTACACGCACCAGCCCCTGGAGCTGCTGCCCCACCGCGGAGACCGCAGGGACCCGGACGGCCGCAGGTTCGGGAGGCTCCAGACCGCGCGGCCGCCCACAGCCCACCCCACCAAAACCTCTGCCAGACCCGGTACGTGAGTCCCGGCCCCAGCTTCCCGCACCTCCCTGGGCGCAGGGACCCACTCAGAGCCACCCACACGCCCAGGTCAGGGCAGCGTTGGCGGTGGCTGCGGCCTCAGTCGCGCCAGGTGACCAAGCACCTGTGCTTTCCCCAGTAAATGCTGTTTCCACCACAAAAGCACCTGCTGTCAGGCCTTACCTTAGCCCCACACATCTTCTACCTATAAAACAATCACTCCTAGGTGTACGTAATGAGTAAATACTTTTTTCTTTTTTTTTTTTTTTTCCGTTTGAGACAGGGTCTCACTGTGTTGCCCAGGCTCAGGTACAGTGGCAGCAATCACAGCTCACTGCCCTGGGCTCAAGCCTTCCTCCCGCCTCAGCCTCCCTGGGACTACAGGTGCACAGCCACCATGCCCAACTAATTTTTTTAATCTTTAAAAGACAGGGTCTTGCTATATTGCCCAGGCTGGTCTCGAACTCCTGAATGCAAGTGATCCACTGGCTAAGGCCTCCCAAAGTGCTGGGATTATAAGCATGACCCACTGAGATGGGCCCTTATCTACCATCTTGCTCCACAGGAGGCGCTACTGTATTCTAGAGATAGTGTAAATCAGAATGCTCTGGGGGAGAGAAAATCATGACCCAAGAAGCCAAGGAGGCTCACATAATTTATTTAACACACACACACACACACACACACACAGAGAGAGAGAGAGAGAGAATGTATGTGTGTGTGTAAAATTGTACAGGCTCTTCATAAACTGCCATCATAAAATCTTACCATTCTAAATTTGAATGACCCAAACAACAATCTATAACAAGAATGTAGGAGTAAGTTTGTCTTGAAAACTGGAAACATTATAGTTTTACCTTAGATACTATTTTTTTTAATGGCTTCCACCCCAAGCAGCTAACCAGGAATCTGCCTTTAGCCCACCAAAGTCTATGATGGTATTTTGCCTTTAATTGCTGGTTTAGGTTATTTCTGTTATGCCCACAACCTAAAGTTATTCATATTTTAACTCCAAAAATACACAATAGAAAGTCCAGGGTGTCCTTCGGAAAGCCTTTGGACGTTGGCAATTTTGTATATTACAAGAACTGAAATAAGACTCTACTGAGTATAGTCCCTTCCATCTTTGAGTTTTCCCTTTGTAGATGCTAGACCAGGCCACCAAGATTTCTTTGATTGCTAAGAACCTAATCCTGCTCCTCTGATCCTTTGCATAAGAACTCATACATCAAGCTATATTCTCTATTAAGTGGTTACATACACGTATATGTATGCAGAGTTTGAAAGCATTAGGAAAACTACAATCTGCCTTGCAAATTAGATTTTTCTCTGTGTCTATATATAGGTGGGTGGGTGGGTGGGTGTGTGGAAAGAAGAAGAGACAGAATATTTATCTTTTCTATAAAATCATAAAGTGAGTTTAGAGCCATGCTTCTCAAGTTTTAATATGCAAAAGAATCACCTAGGAATCTTGTTTTTATGCAGATTCAAATATAGTAGGACTGGGTAGGCCCCAAGATTTTATGTTTCTAACAAGCTTCCAGATGCTGCTGCTCTGGGCACAACATATTGAGCAGCAAGGATTTAGAGATGATCTAATGCATGGTTCTCAAAGTGGAGTCCCGGGAGCAGCAGCAGCAGTCCCTGGAAAATCGTTGGAAATGCAAATTTTATGGAATTAGAAACTCCAGGTTTAGGGCACATTAATCTGTGTTTTAACAACCCTCTCCCCACCACCCTTCACTGCCCCCGCCCCACGTGATTCTAATGCACCCTGAACGTAGAGAGCCTCTGATTTACTGCAATTGCCCCTCTGCCAATTTCCAGAAGAAACTGAAACCATAGAAACTGTTTGACCTACCCAAGGTCGAACTGCTTGTAAGCAACAGAGCCAAGATTAAATCTCAGGTCTTTTGATTCCCTAGCTAGTGCCTCTTCCTTACAGGGAATGTCTTTCCAACTGTCTAGTTTTAGGGATCACTTTCATTCCTTTCTAAGTAGTTTGTGGAAGCTTGAGCTGCCTGAGTCAGTCTTTTATTCTAAAAGACAAGAGCAATAAATTATGATATGGAGAGAATCTGCCCAGCACGTGACAGTCAGCTCATGCAGGAAATATGCCAGTGAGGTTTCAAAAAAAAAAGAGAGAGAGAGACTGGGCTAGGGATTGGTTCAATTCCTTCACCTCCTCCAATCTGATAGATTCCAGAGTGGGTGGGAGGGAGGGAATGTTTCTGAGTCAAAGCCAGACCATCCTCCTGTCAAGAAAAGTGCCTGTCTCCAGGGAGCTCAGATTTTGGAACTGCTTTTTTCCTGAGTCATAGACGGCCCCTGGACGCAGTAGCTGTCTCACCTGGGAGAAAGATGCTCCGGGGAATCTTGGGAATTGTAGGAACTCTGAATGCAGAGACCTGACTGAGAAACTCTCAGGTGCCTGGAAATGGGGCAGTCCCCAGGCCTGGGCCTGGGAGAATTAGCTGCCTCCAGGACTTCTTCTGAGATGTCCTCAGGCACCTCAGAACCAACCTGTTCAAACCTTTCCTCCTTGCTCAGTGGGGGCTATTATCCTTCATCCCAGCAAGTCCCCAGGATGTTTTCCCTAATGCCACCTTGTCCTCCCCACCCCTTCGACATGAAACACTGACAGCATCAACTCCTAGGTATTTCTCTCCTAGCCCTCTTGATACCTACCTCGAGCTACCCTGGCTCCCGCTCCCTTCATCTCAACTGTGTACAGAACATCATCAGTGAAGGGCCCAGCCTCCAGCCCCTCCCACCAGGCTACCAGAGAGGTCCACTTGAGAGCAGAAATCTGCCCTGTGCGCCCTCAGCTTTAAGTACTGTGTCCGCTCCTGGCCTCTGCCCTCCAGACCACACTGACCTCTCCAAGGCTACCTCCTATGACACCCCTGTCCTCACCGTTCTATCATGTAGAACAGCCCTGAGCCGTGGAGTAGTTCTGTAACAGCTCCATGATATCCTGCTTCCCAGGAGTTTCCCTGACACTGTTCTCTCTGCAGATTGCCTTCCCTGTGTCTCTCCACCTCGCAAATTCCGCTTTCTCCTAGCCAGGGTAGAGGGTCCCTCAGTCAAGCCTCCTTAACCCTGAAAGACCACCCAAAGTCAGTTCGCCACTCCCTAAATCACCCTTACCTGGCTTTATCATAACTGTTATGTATCTCCGAAGCCTCGTTTCCTTGACTGGAAAGTACAGACTAGTCCAGACCAGCCTGGGCAACATGGCGAAACCCTATCTCCACAAACAAAAATTAGCCAGGCGTGGTAGTGTGCACCTGTGGTCCCAGCTACTCCGGAAGCTGAGGTAGGAGAATTGATTGAGCCCAGGAGGTCAAGGCTGCAGTGAGCTAGAGATTGCGCATGCCACTGCACTCCAGCCTGGATGACAGAGTGAGACCCTGTCTCAAAAGAAAAGAAAAGAAAAGAAAAGAAAAGAAAAGAAAAGAAAAGAAAAGAAAAGAAAAGAAAAGAAAAGAAAAGAAAGGCTGTGGTGAGGATTAAATGAGATAATACTTTTACGGTTTATGTTCAGCACAGTGCCTGGTGTACAGACAAAAATGTGAGCTGCTATTATTATTTGTTATGCCAGGGGTCCATTCATTATAGTTTAATCTTGGTAGTCTTGTAATACTTGATTTCATTTGCATTAAGGTATTTTCTTGTGGGAGGGGAGTTATTTCTAGATTCTGTAGTACAGTCAGATGGGGCTTGTCCTGGGACACCTGCCCCAGAGAGACCTGTGCTGAAAGTCAGCTTTCCCCTATGTTTTGTCAGCTACCTCAGCTCAACACCTGAATCCTCAGAAGCTTCAGGGCAAAACCTACTCAGAATTAGGTTGGGGCATCAGGAATAAAGGCATTAGAAAGAAGGTTCTCCGAGGTTCTCCACCCATACCTCTCGTAAAGCCAGCGTCCCACGATTCTGATCTGATACACTCCGGTCCTTCCATGTTATGCGGCTGCACTTCCTTCCCAGCACGCGCATGAAGTGTTCTCTGCTCATTTTCAGAGGGGTATCCAGAGCACCATGTTACATAACTGATCCCAGCGATAAAGACTTAACTCTGAGAACCTCTTTAACCTCTTGTGATCTGAGGCCTTGGGAAGGAAGGAAGAGCTGAAGGCACATTCTGAGCACCTACTGCATGCAGACACAGTGTTAAATGATCCACACGTGTGATCTTATTTTTAAATAGACTTTAATTTTACAGCAGTTTTAGGTATACAGCAAAATTGAGCTGAAGGTACAGAGGTTTCCCATATACCTCCTGCCCCCACACACAAGCACAGCCTCCCCACACACACAAGCACAGCCTCTACCCACCAACAGCCTCCACCAGAGGGATATGTTTGTTATAGTTAATGAACGTACATAGACACACTGATCTTATTTAGGCCTTAGTTCCAGCTCCCCTAGAAGAGTGACAGTTGCCTCATGGCCTGACCCTCCTGCCTGGTTTTGCTGCTTGGTACAAAGGCCTTTAGAAATTCCCTGCCATGGTTGATTGGCTAACAAGGTAATTGATGCAGAGCCAGGGGGAGGCAGAACACAGAGTACCACTGAGTAATATCTCCTCTGTTCAATGTTGCAGTGGGGATTTCTGAACCCAAAACATCAAATCTGTGTGGGAATCGAGCATATGGAAAATCTCTGGTAAGTAGAATAAGCCTGCTTAGTTGTATCTGTTGTGCATTAAGCTTCTGGTCATGTCTAATTCTCCTGTGCCATGAAGAGAGACTCAGTGTTCTTTGTTCCAGGCCTGAGGATTATTAGAAAAGCATAACTGGCTGTTCTTTGCTCCTAAAAGCTCTCAGTTGGCTCTAATTTGTGCCCTTGTGGAACATCCCTGGCTGCTTCTCTCCTTCTTGTAAGAAATTCAGCTCTTAGGCAAACAAAAGAAGCTATTATCCAACAGACATCTTACACATGGTGGGGGTGGGGGCGGGATGGGCTGGTTTCTATCACAGGACCCTGCCAGGTAGAAATGCCTGACTAATTCCCAAGCACAGTCACAGGGGAAAAGAGATGTGAGGTTCTCACGCGCTATGAAACACCAGACACCGGTGTCTTAGTTAGCACAGGCTGCTGTAAGAAAATACTATAGACTGGGTGGCTAAAACAACTTCTCACAGTTCTGGAGACTGGGAAGTCCAAGATCAAGATGCCAGCAGATTCAGTGTCTGGCGAGGGCTTTCTTTCTGGCTTGCAGATGGCCACCTTCTCACTGTGGGTTCACATGGCCTTCCCTCTGTGCATGTGGGGAGAGGGAGATCCCTGACATCTCTTCCTTTTCTTATAAGGGCACTGATCCTATCATAGGATCTCTACCTTCATGACCTCATCTAAACCTAATCACTTCCCAAAGGCCCTGCTCCCAATACCATCACATCCAGGACTAGGGCTTCAACACCTTGTGGGGAGGTCCGGGACAAGCATTACCCACTCAGACTGGTCTGAGTCAGGCCAAAATGACCAAGCTTTTATGTTCCCTTCTCACTCCATCAAGGCATGTGGGCTGTACCAGGAAGGGTGTGACCTTGACAAGGTGGCCCTCTACAGCCAAGCCCACCTGAAGGAATTAAGAGCTTTCTGCTACCCACCCTGCTGTCCTCCCTCCCACAGCTGGGAAGCTGTCCTTCCTTGAAGGAGATGGAGTGGCACATCTCCAGGCCTATCAGTACATCTCTCTCATCTCTAGGCGTGAATGTTGGGTTCCCTCTTGGTTAGCAGAGTCAGCAGTGGCTGGAAGTGAGGTCAGCTCAGGCATCCTAGACTCTTTGAATATCTGCTCTCAAGATCCGTAGGTGGTACAATGTGAGAACCAGAAGAGACCCAAGTTATTGTGCCAGGCCCTCATCGTCACAAACAAATTGGACAGAGATATGGGTGCTTTGCTCCTGGTCTGGGCAGGAGACCTAATCCAGGGAATCTTATTTAGGTTATCACTATTCTAGGAAAACCACACACAGGGCTGTTTCCTCTTCCCAGCCTGGTACTCAGGGGAAACCAGGAGGTCTGGGCAGTTGATGTCGAGGGAAGATTATCAGGCTGTGACAGTTCCAACAGCTGCCCTCGCCTGAGCCAGAGAAAAAGCAAGGTCAAGAGGAGGCAGGTAGCCATGATCTTGGACTGACTGGCCCCAGCCCTTAAGCTGGCCTCAGACAGTGTCCTTGGCAGAGAGGCAGTGACAGCAGGTGTCCAGAGGAAGTTGGGAGGGTATAGGGTGGTGATGGGGATATAGTTACAAAGGGAGAGAATAAGAATCAAGAGGAATAGGCCAGGCACAGTGGCTCACACCTGTAATCCCAGCACTTTGGGAGGCGGAGGCAGGTGGTCACCTGAGATCAAGAGTTTGAGACCAGCCTGGCAAACATGGTGAAACCCCATCTCTACTAAAAATACAAAAATTAGCCAGGTGTGGTGAGCCATGCCTGTAATCGCAGCTACTTGAGGGGCTGAGGCAGGAGAATCACTTGAACCTGGGAGGCAGAGTTGGCAGTGAGCCAAAATCTGCCACTGCACTCTAGCCTGGACAACATGAGCGAAACTCAATTTCAAAAAAAAAAAAAGAATGAAGAGGAAGAGGAGGCAGCACAACAGACCCTTCCTCAGGCCTAGAGACAGTTGGGGCTGGGGTCCCACAGCTTATCAGAGATCCGTGACCCCAGCATGGGAGAGCAATCCAGGGCTCACACAGCTAAATCCCAGTCAATGCTGAAGTGTGCTGGGTGAGACTGGCCTAAGGACAGGGGGAAAGAGTGGGAACAAGGCCTTTCACCCAGAGATGAGGGGTGTGGGAGTTTACCCGCCCATGGCTTAATGGGAAGGAAGTGTTCAGATGGACACCAGGTGGCAGCAGCTCTGCCCGCAGTCAGCCAGCTTGGGGCGGGAGGAGGGATGAAGAAAGTGCCCTTGACCGGGAATTTCCCAGCGATTTTAGGAATGTGGTGACTTGAAGCCTTGGATAGGGCTTAGGGGGAAGAACACAGTACAGAGTGTGTCTATTGTCCAAGCAGCCTCTGGACTTAGCCCTAGTTAGGCCACTGGTTAATTTTCAGTTAACTCTCTATGTTCCTGAGTACTTGTCCACTCTTTGGGACCGGTGAGGAGGGCTACCAAGTGGTCCAGTCCCAGACCCTGCTACCCACATAGACACTCAGTGCTGTGGGGATCTGAGGACAGAGAAAGATCACCGTGGGCCACCAGCCTCAGGGAAGGCTTCCTGGAGGAAGCAGCCTTGAAGGGGAGACAGATGAGGCCTAGAGCCAGAGGGTGAAGGAGGAGGTGCTGTTGTGTGAGCATCAGAGAAGGGAGCACCTGCTGCTGGCAGTGGAGCTACTGACACACACAGGGACCAATGGGAGGCCGAGCTGCATAGATGAGGACGTCCTGTGCTGAGGAGCCTGGAGGAACAGGTGCAGAGTCGTTCTGCCCTGCAAGGTGGTTGGGCGGGGGTGGGGGTGACTTATGCTTCTAGAGCCCAAGGAGGGGCATGAGGAATGTGGTGGATCTGGTCGGAAGCAAGGAGGTCCGAGGTCACCGTCGCTTGAAGGCTGCAGCAGAGGAAGCGGAGAGGCTGGGCTGGCCCTACCCTACGCAGCCTAATCAAAGCAAGAATCTGCAGAATTTAGTAACAAGTTGGACACCAGTGATGATGGAAGTGTGAGGGTGGCAGTTGCCACATAAGACTGAGCTGCGCTGTCTCCAGTTTCTCGTTTCTCTCTCCTGAGTTTCTCTAGGTCAGTGGCTCAAAGTGGAGTCCCAGGACTAGCAGCACCAGCAGCACCTGGGGAATTGTTAGCAATGCAGATTCTCAGGCCCACAGCAGACCCACGGACTCGGAAGCTGGGGTGGTGGGACCCGGCACTGTTTATCAAGCCCTCCCAGGCAGTCCCACACCTGCTGAATGATGAGGACTATGCCCGGGTGGTGGTGTTTCCATTCAGTCATCCCCACTTGCAGATGGCCTCAGTCAGGGCCAGAGTGGGAAGGCAGATGCATCCTCACACTCCCTCCCGCTTCCTCATGGCAGATTCCGCCAGTGCCCCGGATCTCAGTGAAAACTCCGACCTCTGCCTCGTTGGAGGCGACAGTCATGGGCACAGAGAAGGGAGCTGTTCTGATGAGAGGGTAAGTGCTGCGTCTCTGGCCCCACCGCCTGTGGCCTCCCACTGTCCTGATCCTTCCTTCCCCAGAAGAGCACCAGGCCGCCTGGCTGACAGACCCTGGAGAGGCTGACACAAACCCATGCCAGCTGCAAGTTACCTTTTAATGAGGCCAATAATCCTGGGTCTCTGCAGTGCCTCATCAACTGTTTCCGTAGGATTAAATGGGAGAGTTTTTCATGGTTTCCACTTCATTAACGCCACTCTTTAGGCTTGGAGAAGTCATTTGGGAGGTTTTTTGGTTAATTAGATGAATGTAATCACGAGCCATATTCAGAACCTCCCATAAGCATGTGGGCATCAGAAATGTCTCATGAGTAAGTTCAGGGTCCCCTGCCCACCAGTTAAGAAGTGTGTCAAGAACAGAGGTTTCAAACCACACTTGCAACTGCAGTGTGACTACTTGCTTTCATCCAGAACCGGCAGCTAGGGAGGCAGGAGTGAATAACCCCAACACCCCTCAGTGACACTGCCTTCTGCCTTGCACCAAGACAGTGAGTCTTCAACTCGATTCAGCACATACTTGTATACCCCGGACTACGTCCTCCACACCACAGGCATTTCAGGGTGGCAAAGGGTTAGGTTCTTTTCTCAGATCTGCTTTCTAGCCTGGAACTGCCACCAACCCACCATGACTTCAGGCAAGTTATTCAGCCTTCCTGTCCCCATCTGTTCAAAAACAAAAACGTAAAACAGGAATCACAGGGAGTACCCATCTTAGGGGGTTGTGGTGAGAATTAATTTTTTGTTTTTTGTTTTGTTTTGTTTTGAGAGGGAGTCTCGCTCTGTCGCCAGGCTGAGTGCAGTGGCACAATTTTGGCTCACTGCAACCTCCACCTCTGGTATTCAAGCAATTCTCCAGCCTCAGCCTCCCAAGTAGCTGGGACTACAGATGGCCACCACCATGCCCAGACAATTTTTGTGTTTTTAGTAGAGATGGGTTTTCGCCCTGTTGGCCAGGCTGGTCTCAAACTCCTGACCTCAAGTGATCCACCTGCCTTGATCTCCCAAAGTGCTGGGATTACAGGCATGAGCCTCCGCACCCAGCCTGAGAATGGAAAGAGATAATGTGTGGAGAGCTTAGTACAAGCTGTTGTCAACGTGTTTCAGGAAATTCATCTAGTAGTTGGGAAGCCACGCACTTGGGAACATGTTGGATGCACGCAGGTGGGGCTGCAGACTACACCGTCAGCCTAAGCACTGCACACTTTGAAAGCAATGGGAGGTCAGAGCAAGAACAGGCTAGTGAGGAGCACTTCTGAGTGACAGAAGGTTGGCTAGAAAGAATTATAAAAACCAAGTCATGTGTCACTCAATGTATGGGGACTTAATTGGAGAAAACAAAAATTTTTTTTCTTTGATTTTATTATATCCAATAAATATCCAAAAAGATTGGATCATATTTATTTTACCTTAATGAGGTACAGTTTTTAAGTGGCAATAACTGTTGCTGGCTGCCGGTGTAAACAAGCAAAAACTTCACTGTGCCGTGACAGAGGCCACCCTTTCAGTCCACGTGGCTGCATTGCAAAGGGTTCTAAATGGCTCCCTTCTCTCTAAACTCAGTCATTGTCATTTCAAGTTGTTCCTGGACCCTGGTTGCAGAAAAGAAAAGTAAGGCCACCATTTCTTTCACCTAAGGGGAGAAGGGTGTAGGGAATGAACACATGTTGAGGCCCACAATGTGCCAGATGCTTCACTCTCTCATTTTCCTCCTCCAAAAAGCCCCTTGAGTTAGATGAGATTATCCCCATTTTGCGCATGAAGAAATTGAGGCTGGTAAAGGTTAAGTCGCTTGCCTGAGGTCACACAGCAGATGGGAAGCAGGAACCCATCCCAGACTTCATGCTTTTTCAATAGCTGCACTTGGGGACCTGTCCTTTCCAGCAAGTTTGTTCACATAGAGGCTAGAGAGGTAGGGATGCAGAGCCTTTGGCAAGACCAGACCCAGAGCAGGGGGACAGGAGCAGAACTTGAAATCCTTGAACCAGTGTGTCCAGGGCCACCTCCTCCATTCACGCCATGGGAAGCTTTCCCCAGGGGAAGCCGTTCCTGTGAGGGTCCCTACAGTGACCTTACAGCTGTGTGGATCCTGGTCACAGAGGAGGAGCAAAGGAGATAGAGCTCTGGCCACTCTTCTCGAGGGCAAAAATGAAGTCTGGCTTGTGAGCGGACCACCCTCCCCACCCACTCCTGGCTTTTCTTTAGATCCAGACATCTCAAGAAGATGACTGAAGAGTATCCAGCCCTTCCCCAAGGAGTGGAAGCCTCTCTACCACTGACGGGCAGTGCTTCCTGCGGGGTCCCCGGCATCCTCCGGAAAATGTGGACAAGGCACAAGAAGAAGTCTGAATATGTGGGAGCCACCAACAGCGCCTTTGAGGCCGACTAAAGGTGACCCTCTTCAGGTGCCCTGTTTTGGCCGAGGTTCCCTGAACAAGAGGAAAAAACTTCAGGACTGGAACTGAGCCACACACACCTCTGCTAGTAGCTGGTCCAAACCCATTATCCTCCCTCACTCATTGATCGACCTGGGATAGAGCACAGGAAAGAAATGTCCCTTGAAGGCAAAATATAAAACTGTCCCTTCTTAGAACTGCTAAAGCCGTTGGTCTGAAAGTGACTTTGGGAAGTCATAAAGTTTGTATCTCTATCTTTAAGCAAAAAATTAAACTTTCTCAGCTCATTTTAAAGACCTCCAAGGAAGGAAAAAAGCAGTTCCTCTGTCTTCCTTGTGAGTTGCTCTAAAGTGTGTGATTTTCTAGTGTAAATTGACTTTGAGGCACTTGTAAACACAATGGTTCTTATTGTTTCCATTACTGCATTTACTTCACCTTGACAAGGTACAAGTTTCAAGGACAAAGCACTATATATTAAGTTAGTAGTTCTAATATCCACTTGAGAGTATACTCAAGGTTGATTTTCATGGCCATTTGGCATGATTGCATGAACTCTCTATTCTTTTATGTGCAGTTTTTCTATAGAAAAACATTAAAAGTTAAATGTTGACTGCTAATGTTTTCTGAAGTGGCATAGTCTAGTGGAATCAATAATCCCTTGCTTTGGTATAATAATTTGAACTTTTGAAAGTGCTTTCTCATCCATTATCTCTTATCTTCACAAAACCCCTGTGGAAGAAAGCACAATTATTCCCAATCTGCAGAGGGGGAAATGGAGGCCTTTGGAGGTTACAGGACCAGATACCAGATAGTGGAACCAGACACCAGGTCCTCAACTTCTCTCCAGGGGACTACCTGCTTTGCCTACTCTCTAGCAACTGATTTGGGGAAATTTTAAAATGGTGAGAGAGTGTGTCTCTGGGGGCAACCATTGAAGGGAAGACGGATAATGTTGGAACAAGTAAGGGATTTGAATGAAATACATTATTATATCTTATATGTTAGCTTGAACCAGAAAAAGTTGCCATTTTTGTAGGTCAAAAATAAGCATCAATTTCATATGGTTCAACCTTATATATGATACTATGCTTTTGTTCTATCAATGAAAATGTCATCATCAATTCCATTGTCAACATTAGTAGCCTTAAAACTATAACATAATAATAATGATGATAATGATAGTTATAGCTATGATCTATTAAATGCCTACTATGTTTCAGGCATGATACTAGGCAATTTACATGTATCATCCTAATCTTTCTAACAATTCTATTAGGTGGCCCTATCCATTTAATAGATGCCAATTCAAAGAGGTTAAATGATTAGACTACGGCACCTAACTCATGTGAGTGTCAGGCTTCAATGCCTGTGTTAGAGCTACTCCTTCACACAAAATAGTTCAGAACATAGAGAAGGACCAAGGTTAATAAGTGATTTTCATCCCAAACACTAAACATGATTGATGGGTAGAGGCTGCCCGAAGTGCTGTGTAGAGATGGAATCTGAGATAGAAGAATGCAGTGGTCAATTAGTAATGCTTGCCCATGGAGGGATTAGTTGACACATGCCTTGTATATTTGTCATCTGTGGCCTAAACTCTGCCCCCAAAGGTTTGTTTTCTAATTCAGAGGTTTAAATTAATCTAGCTCACTTAATGAAACCAGAGATCCTATGGTAAATTCAGCCTAAGACAGTGCTGGAAATTGCCATATGTTGGTACAAAGAAGTGTTTGGCCACATTACAGGTCTCAGACTCAACTGCTATGTGTGACTGCTGCTCTGTGCCTATGCATGCTTTTTTGCTGAGTTCCCTGTTTCCATATCTCCAGGTGAACCATAAGAAGGCAGAGGGTGGCTGAGAAGCCTGGGCTTCTGGGATTCCACCTTGCATTCTCTGCTCTTCAACCATTGTTTTAGACTCTGAACACCTGATCCTCATACCTGAACGTGATTTGTAGACTTGGGCATCAAGTGCTCTTTTAAGAAGGGGCTGTCCCAAAGGACTGTTCAATAATCTTATTCAATAGAGATGTTGGAGTCCAGAACCAAGTTAGGGAGCAAACCAGTAACCTATGCTGGTCGTAACAGAGGATCCTACAATGATGTTTGTTTTTAAGACAGGATCTTGCTATGTTGCCCAGACTGGTCTCAAACTCCTGGGTTCAAGGGATCCATCCTCCCACCTCAGTCTCCTGAAAGCTAGGCACATGCCACCACACCTAGCTTCTTACAACCATTTATTTTAATTTATTTCCTTTATAACTGATATCTTTCATTTGTATGTGGCAGCTATAGATTTATATAGGATGGAAGTAATTTATTTTTAATTTAAATATTTCATGTTGAACTGTTTGCCTTGTATAGAACATTTTATTTGGCCAATTCAAATAAAAATAAAATCTACTTTGTTTGTGACATTAATGCGCCACCGTAAGAGCATGCCTAGGCTCCCTCATTAAATAAAAGTGGCGACTTTCACAAAGGGAAAGAATTAGGAACCTGGACCTCACTGCTCCTTTAAATGAGAGGGATGGTAAGAAAAAACCCAGCGTGTTCTTTCCATCCTAAGGCAATGTCTGGTTTTGATATTATGGGCACTGCTCAGCAGTTAACAGCAGGGTCACTTCTGTCAGGGCCTGGACTGGCCTGACCTGTCCTCCCTGGGCTCGACCTCCTCCTGCTGATACTGACCCCTTGGTCCCCACCATAAGCCCCAGGGGGTCCAGTGGCTATTGTCAGCCTGCTGGTCTCTCACCTTTGATGGGGAGAAGATGTAACCTCCCTGTTCTGTGCCCACCTCTTGTTCAGCCTCGCTAGAGACTGCCCCCATGACTCATGTCACAGCCACTTGCAGAAGGACGCCAAGGCTCGCTGCAGCAGGTCATCCGGGAATGACCAAGCCTGGCGTCTTCTCGAGCCAGAGGCAACAGGGTTTCCAGGACATTTAGGGTAATAAAATCGCCTCTGTTAGGACCCAGTCCAGTCAAATATTTCTGTTCTTACTTGAGCACTCACTGTGGCGGTTCCCCCACCCCACCCGGCACTCAGGTTGTCTTTTGAGCCAGCAGATGGGCAGTGGGTAGGAAAAGCAGCACCAGCCAGAGCCCAACTTTAAAAGGAATCATGTGACACGTTGTCTCCTTGAAATTGGCAGAGACCGAAGGACAAGCGAGGAAAAAACACAGGCAGAAAGATGACTCTCCTAAGGATTAGAATTTGCATTGAGTTTTGCAAACCACTGAGAGCTTTGTGGTTGACTATCACCACAATGCACAGCGAGAAGGCTCTCATTCTGCAGACCAGGCCACATGCCTGGAAGTTTATTTAAATTTTTGTTACACTGGACCCGGGACAAGATTCATACCTTTTAATACCCTTGGTCAGGAGGGAGCAGGGAGGGTGAGAAATGGCAGCAGAAGGAGCCTGACATGCGGCAGGTCATCAGTTGGGTAGCTGAGCTGCAGCAGCCACGTCCCTATGTCCTTGTCAGGGAGCCAAGCCAGGAGGCCCCCACTGCCCCCCATTATGGGCCCTTCCCCCACCCCTCAGACTTCTCAGGACCTGGGCAGTTCTGGAAAGCCAAGCACCATTTCCCCAGGCCTGGGCTGGCCCCTTGGAGCACAGTTGCCATAAGGCTCATCTGCCTCCCCTGGGAGAGTTGCCCAGAGGAGCCCAAGGAGGGATAGGAAGGGCCTCACTTTTCCAGGAAGGACCAGGATCTAGACCCTGCCTGGCCCTAATTAGGCAGGAGTACCCAGAGTCCTGAGCAAATGCTGACCAACGCTTTGGACTGGATCCACAGAGAAGCACACTGAGTTTTCTATTCAACTGCCTGAGCCCTGGGCATTCTTCAGAGAGAGAGGCCCCACTTCGTCTTCAACCAGACTCCACCGAGCTCAGGATTTGCCCCAGCCAGGCAATGGAATGATTGGCATGGGGTCTGGGGACATCAGGAGTTAATCAGCAGCCCCCAGTGGACAAGATACAGCTATTTCTAAAATCAAAGATGCCCCAGTGACTGCTCCAAGTGTGACCACACCTCCCAGGTGACCACATTCAGATAAAGGCCAGCGGGAAAGCAAACAGTGGGAATGGTTTCATTGCCTCGCTGGGACCAGTTTGGCCACAACAAAACCCTGCTGAGGGCAGGTTTGCTTTCAGTTTCTCAGTGTCTTCACCTGCACCCCACAGACCCCCATCTTCCCTGTTCAAAACACACACACACCACTTTTCCTTCTGTTCCTTTCCCGGGTTTCCCCCACATTCTGCTCCTTGACCTCTGGCAGGACCTGACACCTCATCATGTCCTCTGCCTGCCAGGACTCCCACCTCCTCCTTCCCACTCGGGGCCTCCGTCCTGGGTGCCCCAGGCTCCGAACTTCCTTCCAACTGCCAGAAACACTCACTGGCTCTGAGAGGTGCAGATGCTGTTGAACTTCATGGAGACCCAGTTTCCTCAGTAGTTGAAAAGAATGATTTTTTATTTATTTATTTTTTTTTTTTGAGACAGTGTCTCACTCTGTCACTCGCAATGGAGTACAGTGGCGTTATCTCAGCTCACTGCAACCTCCACCTCCCAGGTTCAAGCAATTCTCCTGCTCCGGCCTCCTGAGTAGCTGGAATTATAGGTACCCACCACCACGCCCAGTTAATTTTTATATTTTTAGTAGAGACGGGGTTTCACCATGTTGGCCAGGCTGGTCTTGAACTCCTGGCTTCAAGCCTCGGCCTCCCAAAGTGCTGGGATTGCAGGTGTGAGCCACCGTGCCCAGCCCTCAGTAGTTGAAAAGAAAATGTTGTATCTTGCTCCAAATGTCCTAGGAAAGATTAAATGAAATAATCATTGCTGACATGCAGCTGGTATGCACCAGGACGACTGCACATGTGTGAACATGTCCACATGCCTCAACACTGACTGGTACCAGCCAATCCCAGAGCTCCCTGAAGCATCCCCTGTCCCCTGTTGGCCTGATTACCCAGGCCCTCCCCAGGACTCTCGCTGACCTCCCCACAGATCAGCAGCTGTGGGTAATGCCTGGCACAATGTGTGTGTGGGGGGGGGTGGGCAGCAGCATGGTGAGGGTGGTTTCAGACCTGCTCAGCATGGCAACTGGCATTTGTCCTCATTGGTCATTTGTCCATGCTCTTCCTATTAAAAATTTGGACTGTCCTCTGGAAGCAATGCGTTTGGGTGCACCTGTCTTCTAAGTTGAATTATAGACCACATAATTATCAGGCAGGCTAAGATAGAGTGGGATCACCCTTTAAACTGTCATCAGTCATTTATACCTTACAGTAAGTGAATGAAGGAATGGAGAGGAGGTTTTCGTAGGGACTGGCAGGTAAGGTGAAAGGAAGGAGGTGAAATGCCAAGGGAAGGAAGGGTTAGGAGCCCAAATGGGGAAACAACTCCAGGCTATTTCTCCTCACTGCCTAGAGCCCTACTTATCCCCCAAACCCTACTTGTTCCCCACCAGCATTTTAAATTCCTTGGATTCAAGGTGCAATACTCCCTAGAAGCAGATGTCCTCCATGAAGAAGAAGGGAAATGGGCCCCGCAGATGGTGCTGCAGTCCCACTCACCAGCCCCAAACACCATGGACACCCAGGACAGTGTAGATGGGTGGGACAGTGGACCCTGCATGGTGAAGGAGCACCAGATTCAAGGCAGAATGCCCGGCCCCAAGACTCAGCCCCACACTTTCTGGAGAGAGAGAGAGAGAGTTGTTGGTCAAGCTGCCTGAGTTTCTTTAAGCCTCTATTTCCCCTCATCTGTGAAATGTGGATTAAATTACCTGCCCAGTCAACCTCACAGGCTGATGAAAGATCAGAAGAGAGCTAGTGTATAAAAGGCTTTGTAAATTGTGAATCGCACTTCTAACATATGGTGTTATGCTAATCCACTCCATTCAGAAAGAAGCAGAGCTGGGCGTGGGGAGAAGTGACTCAGGCAGCTCAAGACAGGAGTGAGGGCTGAAAAACTAGGCGGGGACTGAAAATAGAACCGTTTGCAGAGCTCCCGTGCCAGGTTCCCGGGGCCAGGTTCACCAGCGACTGGCAGACAGGGGCTCCAGGCTGGCCAGGCCCCAGTTACCTGCTCCCCAGTGCTGCAGTCCGAGGTGGCCAGATGCCCCGCCTGGTCAGTGCAGGCCAGCGACCTCTGCTTACAAGCAAGAAGTGGGGGATGATGACCAGCTTTTTGAATTTGAATGACTCTCTCTCCTGGAGCCGCCTGCCTGCTGCCAAATGCGGCTCTTGGCTTCTTGCCTGCATTCCCGCCAGCAAAATTAGCCCACGGATGAAACCTACAAAGCACATTGGCCCAGGAGACCACAGGCCCTGCCTGCATGCTCCAGCCCCACAAGGGAAGCGTCCCCTGCCCATCCTGCCTTAGCTGAGTCCCAGCCCTCCTATTTTGAGGCAGGTAACAGGGCCGGTACCCGCAGAACTAAGCACTACTGAGCCATCAAGGTCCCGCGGCAAGCTGGCCTGTGTGGGTGTAACTAGGCAGATGTTTCATAAACAAACATTCCTTCAAGGCATTTCTGCTGCTAGCTCAGGCCAAGGAAAGCAAGGTAATAAGGAACAGTGACCTCACCAGGAAAGCAGGCTCCTCCGTCTCACACACAAATCCCACATCCCCATATATCCCGTACTCAGTGTGTCATGAAAATTCCCCAAGAGGCACTCTCCTGTAAAGGGAGCAGGTAGCCAGTTGAGAAGCAGGCTGGGAGCAGGGAGGGAGCTTTTTCCAGCTGCCTAGAGATACCACCATCCCAGCAGCGAGGGGTGGGCAGTGCAGAGGGTTTCTGCCCTCTGTGGGTCCTGCCCTCTTGCCACCACAGAAAGAAAGCAGAACAAAGCCTAAGCTATTTGTCATTTTGGCTCTTTCGGGTCCTGGCCAGGCTCTGTGACAGCATGCTGCCTCGGCAGCCACTGGGAGCTGGAGCTGGACCTGGGAGCTGGGAGCTGAGCACTGGGTGCTGTTGCAAAACCACTCAGCCTGGTCCTGTTTCATTTCCCCCATCTGCTGCTTTGTTCTTCCTCAGGATGTGGTGAGAGGTGGAGACTGGGGAAGGAAGTAGGAAGAAGAGAGGCCTGGAAGTCCTGGCTGTTTGTTCCCTGCTCCTCCACCCTGAGAAGAGAGAGGGCAGAAAGTCACCCTCAGTCTCTGAAACTGGGTAAATGCACCCCCCAGGTACCCACCTGTGTGCTGGTGGCTACTTGAAGCTGCAAGCTAAACCCACACATCTTCCTGGGCCCTCCAGTTGGGCCGCGGTGGACTTTATCACATTAAGACAAATACAACTGTATTAACAGAAGCTAACATTTATGCTTTACATGTGCCGGACACTGTGCTAAGTGCATCAAGTGCCTTAGCTCATGCAATCCTCCAAACAATGCCATGGGATGACTCTTTCATTTACCCTATTGGTTTACAGAGGCTTACCGAGTTTCTGAGGCTGCCTGAGGTCACACAGATACGGATGACGGCCCAGAGATGGGCTCAGGCAGTTGGACTGCAGAGCCCACTGCAGGTAGATGTCCAATTTGTACACTGCCCGAAGGTGCCCTACTAGCGACAAGTGCTGTGTGCATGGGCACTGCCTCCACTCAAAGACAGCACTCTCCACTTGCTTCGAGGGGACAGCTTCCTAAAGTGGCAAAATTTACTTGACTATTTCAGTTAAAGGTTGAGTTCTCTTTGGAGGTGTTAGTACCAAAACACCAATAGCTATATGTAACTATATAACTATATGTAACTGTTATGTAGTTATATAGTTATATACATATACTATATAACTAGTTATATACATATACTATGTAAGTAGTTATATACATACACTATATAACTATATGTAACTGTTATGTAGTCATATAGTTACATATAGTTATTGGTGTTTTGGTACTAATTTAATTTTCTGTTAAATTGAGTTTAGCCTAAAGTTGCCTCCTTACATCTTCCTAAAGGTTTCTCCCTACACAGTGAACTGTAACCTAAACTGGATATATAAACAGACTGTAACCTATTCTTGTTTCAGCCAATCACAGACGGCCAACCGTTCATACTGTGTTCAAGTAAGGCAAAGGCCCAGCTGTACCCTGTGCAGCTGTACCAGGCAAGAATCCAGCTGTGTCTGGTCCTCACTCCCATTTTCTGTACATCACTTTCTTTTTTTCTCTCCATAAAAGGCCTCCGACCACACGGCAATACCAATAGAGTCTCTCCAAACCTATTCTGGTGCGGGGGACTGCCCGATTCACAAAAAGCTTTTTGCTCCATTAAACTCTGTTAAATTTAATTTGTCTAAAGTTTTTGTGTTAATGCTTTCAATTTCAGCCCCTTTCTCAAAGGTCACCACTACTATCAAAGTGGTATTTTTATAGAATACAAACACATATGTGATTGACTTTCAAATGGTTCAGACGGGAAAAAGTTCTTTGAACTATACTTTCAATTTATCTATAAGCTTAGGATTGTTTCAAAGTTAGCTTTTTTTAAGTTAACAAGAAAACAAATCAGAAAAAAAAAGTATTCAAAGAAAAGTTGCTCCTAGGTTGACCACCCCCAGGGTATATCTTCTCTGCTGTTAGAGGCATTAAAGTAAAAACGTGTGGAGCATTTCCAAGCTGCCTGGCAATGCTCCAGTCCCCATTTATGCTCTGAGCTCCCTGGGAGTGGTAGGGTCCACCCCCAGGTCTCCTTCCTCCCCCAGCCCTGCACCTTGAAGTTCCAACTACAGATCCTCTACCTCCTAGACACTTACTGCCCTGCACCCACACACCATCCCCCGGGCAAAAAGGCCTGCCTGCCAGGGTCTTATCACATTTTATTGATTGCAATAGAAAACCACTCTAAAAAAGAACTGGTTCCTACTCTGGGTTCCCTGTCCATAAGGCAGGGGCTTTTCTGGCCCTAGTTAATAGTGATGGAGAAATGTGGTGGGGATAGACGGGTGAGAACATGCCAAGTCTAACAGTGGCATCCCCAGTCCAAGAATGTCCAGGCTATCAGAGTGTGGTCCCTGCACAACTTCCACATCATGAAGATTGTGCCTACCTGCTCTTGAATCGTTTCAGGTCTCTCTTGACTCAGGACAACGGCCACAGATATTTTCCCCATTTTCAATGATCTGTTAGTATTGCACAATTTTTCATTCTAAGGACCAAAAGAAGGGTGGAGACTTCAGTGTTCCTGAGCAGAACCACAGCTCATGTTCAGAAGGAGGAAATGCTGCCTGTGGCTTCAGGGAGGCAAGAGGACCAGTCAGGCCCTCAGCCAGCCCATTACTCAGCAGGTGAGCTGCTTGTGAAAGACAGTAGCTCACTTGTCATCCCAGTGTCCAGGGCAACAGCACAACAGTGCAGAGCCATACAGGTCAGTGTCCTGGCCTCCTATCATAAAAATCTCCCAAGCCTGTGCAGTGGGTGGGGCGTCTCTTTCCTCTGCCTGAAAGTGCAGTCAATAAAACCATGAGCCTAATTCTCGCCCAAGTGATTATTTTAGTGCTGGGGACCTCCAGAACGAGAGGTCCTCTCCCCACCATGAAACCTAGATTTATGACAAGGATTTAAGAAACACACCCTCCTCCACAATTTAACATTGTGTTTTGAAATGCAAACCCTGTGTTTCCTACAACAAAAAGCAAACATCATCCTCAGGAAACACAGAATTCAGCAGTGCCTAAGTTGGACTTACGGGGCAGGCAAAAGGAAGAGGAGGTTATGCACTAGAAGAAGTGAGCTGGGAATTAGATGTGAGAATTTGAGTTGGCAATCAGAAAGAAAAAGAGAAAAGGGAAGAACTTGAAGCAGCTTAGATGATTTCAGACACGATTAACTCATTATTCAGCAAACCATGCTGCACACTGGGAATGTAAACATGAAATGCTCCTGCTCCTGGCCAGTGTAACAGTCTAATGGAAGATACTGACAGAAACAAACAAACAAGAAAACCATGTGATCTGTGTTAGACATGTTTACCTTGCAAAGCGAAAATAGAATAAGTGTCTGACTGGGAGAGTCGGGGACATTTGAGCTGGGTATTGAAAGATAAGTACAAGTTTTGCTAAGAAAAGAAAGGGCAAGGGCCTAAAGGCATTCCAAAGACAAGTCACTCAGAAAGTACTAGAAGAAAAGGCGCCAAGAACCCAGTTCGGGAAGATTTCTCTTACTATGAGAAAAGGGAGTATTCCTGGACAAAATGCATGGGTCCTTTGGCAAGGGGCTTGAGAAATGGCAATACAGGTCAGCCTGAACTCAAGGGGATGTGGGCCAGGGAAGAGAGAGAATGGTTTTGACCGTACTTTACATATAGGCTCTCATCTCAGATTACTTACCCATAAAATGTGGATAATAATTGCCCCTCTGCAAAGTTAGGATAAGAATATACATATGGTTGAGGTATCTTAAGTAGTCAAACTCACAGAAACAGAAAATAGAATGGTGGTAGCCAGGGGCTGGGGAGGTGGGGAAATGGAGAACTTTTGTTCAGTGGGTATAGAGTTTCAATTTTACCAGATGAAAAAGTTCTAGAGGTCTTTTGCACAACAAAATGAAAATACTTGGCCAGGCGTGGTGGCTCATGACTGTAATCCCAGAACTTCGGGAGGCTGAGGCTGAGAACATTTACAATTAATTTTAACCTAAATGCAGCCTGAGAACTTGTTTTTTAAAAAGTCTCTTGTGCTTCTAATGAAGCCATCACATTAACACCAATTGCTTTACTTTTTGTATATGAACAACAAAACTTAGAAATAAAAATGAGTGAGATTAATTTAGAAGAAATAACACTTGATCTAAATGAAAAGTCATGCTTTACTAAGTCACGTGGAAATGCAGCTCCTGCAGCTGCATCATCTTTCTGCTCTGTCTTCTTAAAATTACAACAAACTTTTGAAGTAGATGCTGATGGGTGTTGTCTGCTTTTCCTGGTCAGTGATGTCACTATGCCTCCCTTCCCTATGGTGGACAGACAATAAATGCTGACAAAATGTTGTGCAAGTTACATGTTCATTGCCAACAATCTTAAGACATGGAAAGCTGGTATCTAATTTTTCATTAAGCAAGAACTTTCTATTTTTTTAGCTGGTTGTTGGCAGAAAGGCTTATCAAAAAATTTAAAAAACATTAAGTGTATTCATTTCCCATTGCTGCTATAACAAATTACCACAAATTTAGTAGCTTAAAACAATGCAGGCTGGGCGCAGTGGCTCACACCTGTAATCCCAGCACCTTGGGAGGCCAAAGTGGGTGGATCACCTGAGGTCAGTAGTTCAAGACCAGCCTGGCCAACATGGTGAAACCCCGTCTCTACTAAAAATACAAAAAAAAAAAATTAGCCAGGCATGGTGGCACCTATAATCCCAGCTACTTGGGAGGCTGAGGCAGGAGAATCACCTGAACCCAGGAGGCAGAGGTTGCAGTGAGCCCAGATTGTGCCATTGCACTCCAGCCTGGGCAACAAGAACGAAGCTCTGTCTAAAAAATAAATTAACAAATAATAATAATAAAACCATAAAATTATTATCTTACAGTTACAGTTCTGGAGGTCAGAAGCTCCAAATCAGTCTTACTAGGCTAAAGTCAAGGCGTTGGCCAACCTGGTTCCTTTCAGAGACTCTAAGCAAAGGATCTGTTCCCTTGCCACTTTTAGTTTCTGGAGTCCACGTGCATTCCTAGGTTCACGGCTCCTTCTCCACATCATTCCAACCCCTTGCTTTGATTGTAACATCTACCACTGACTCTGAGCTCCAGTTTCCCTCTTACAAAGACCCTTGATTACATCAAGCCCACGTGGACAATCCACAATAATCTACTCATCTCAAGATCCTTAATTTAGTCACATCTGCAAATTCTTTTTGCCATGTGTGGTAACGTATTCACAAGTTCCAGGGATTAGGACAGGGACATCTTTGGGTACTGGAGGTGGTGGGGCATCGGTCAGCTGACCACAATAAGCAATATAAAAACTAGATGTAATTTTACATGATACAATAAGTGACACAACCAATGTAGCAGATTTCCAACTACTCCTTATACACTCTGAACTAGAACTGCTTGGCCTCTATTTCCCAAACATATTGAAAGTACACATAGCCTGTATTTTTCCAGATTTCACATTGACCCCATCGACTAGCAGCCTGGCACTTTGAGCATATGGGATCACGCAGGCCAAAATATGGGTCACAGCACAGCTGACTGGTACACTGAGTCACCAACAGCAATCAACAGCCAGTACCACAGCATACACTACCACTGCCTGTGACCAGAGGGAATTAGTTGTCCCTAGCAGCTGCTGTCCAAAAGCACTTTATTTCATCAACAAACACCCTGCATACTGTCCTTGAAAAGGAGGTGCTACTTATGCTGCATCTGGAAAGCTTCAAAAAAAAAGCGGGGGGACGCAGGCTGGGTGTGGTGGATCACACCTGTAATCCCAGCACTTCAGGAGGCTGAGGTGGGAGGATCACTTGAGCCCAGGGGTTCAAGATGAGCCTGGACAACAAAGTGAGACCCTATCTCTACTAAAAAAAAAAAAAAAAAAAAAAGTTAGCCAGACATGGTGGTACATGCCTATAGTCCTGGCTACTGAGGAGGCTGGGGCAGGAGGATTGTTTGAGCTCCAGAGTTGGAGGCTATACTAAGCCATGATCGTACCACTGCACTCCAACCTTAGCAACAGAGCAAGACCCTGTCTCAAATTTTAAAAAATAAATAAATAAAGTTGGTGCTCCAACTTTATTTACTCAACCTTGGTGAGTAAAAAGGAAAAGGAAAAAGAAAGAAAGAAAAGAAAAGGCACAGGTATGCCCAGCTGCCCTTCAGATGTAGTCATGTGTTGAAAGGAGAACTGTGGCTGCTATGCCGTCTCACACACTGTTTGCCAAGACCAGAAGCTGGAAGTAGGAACTTATCAAACCCATCCCTGCTTTCTCTGTGCCAGTAATAAGAATACATCTTTTAAAAAGAAAATCTGGGACAAAGGCTAATCTGGACGGGATGTTAGAATAAGAGGCAGAGCAGGGACTGTCCCAAGCAAACCAGGACCTAAAGTCTTACCTTAATAAGTGAAAGAAATTTTAACATTTCCTTTAAATTATAAAGAAGGCCAAAATTTAGCTAAGCAGTGACTAATAATAATAATTGAGTTTAACAACAATGGAATTTTAACTAATGTTGAGTTACTTTAAATTATATAGTATTTCTTTATAAGCAGAAATTAATCACAAATAGCCTATTTTATTTTATTTATTTTGAGATGGAATCTTGCTCTGTCGCCCAGGCTGGAGTGCAGTGGTGCCATCTCGGCTCACTGCAACCTCCACCTACCGGGTTCAAGCGATTCTCCTGCCTAAGCCTTCTGAGTAGCTGGGATAACAGGCACCCACCACCACACCTGGCTAATTTTTGTATTTTT